>NC_089525.1:10878986-11187320 GCF_963924715.1 Thunnus thynnus | reverse complement strand
CCCTGGACTGGAGGGATTCACCTAGCAATCACCCACATCAGATCAGATCAATGCTCATGGAAATTTCATGAAGCCTAGAATCCACACCGCTTCATATTTCACTATAATAACCCACAGAGCCGCAGGGGGAGTGTGTATGAAGGGGTGAGGGGGTAGGAGAAGGAGGAAAGAACGCTAGGGTGGGGTGAAGGGGTGTTGGAGGTATGAGCTTCAAGGGAGGAGTAAAAGGGGGGGTGGATGTTTGGGGGTGCAAAGAGTAGGAGCAGGGGGGATAATTGAGAGGTCAGAACGTCAGAGTCGTTGTTATTACTGGAAATGCAAGAGAGGAGGAGGAAAGATGGAGGAGGAGGAGAAACTACAGTAAGTGTCCAGTATCCCTGTCTCCTTCTCCTCCTGTGTCACAACACTGTGTGTGTGTGTGGAGGTGGAGGTGGTGTACTTGCAGGGTTAGGTAATTGGCTCTGAGGCTTGATGTTAACACCTTAACAGGCCCTCAGACAGTGGGTAAGGAGCTGATCATATCACAACCTTCTGTTTCTCTCTCCTTCTCACTCTCCACTCATTCCACTCTCCCCTCTCCCTCCTCACATCCTCTCTCTCTCTGCCCGCTTCCCTCCCCTTTTTCCCTCCCCTCTGCAGTCTCCAGTGCTCAGGTGTGATCTCATAAGCGCTGCTTGGCGATCGATGCCGCCAGTGGCAGGGGGTTCAATAGCCCTGAATTACGGCTTCATCCCCCCCCCCCATTCCCCTTCACACAGATGAGAGCTGCCCCCCCATCACCACCACTACATACGCACACACACACACACACACAACACCCCCCACCGACTACTCACAATCCAGATCAATACCTTACAATCTAATTTTTATCCATTTTTCCATAAACCCCGAGATTGCGTTTATTTGCAGAATCCGACAAGCTAAATAAAGCATCGCTTGAACATGTCAGGGAGACTAATGCATGGCTGGAAATTCATACACAGAAAACAGATGAGTAGAGCTTTTTGCTCCTAAAGGAAGGTAGAGGCTGAGGCTGGGAGGAGGAGGAGAAGGAGGAGAGGATGGACGGGAGGAGGGGGGGGCACTAAGAGATTCTACAAATCAATGGAGGTGTGGATGCTACTACAACCTAAGCTGTAATTGTCTGTTGCAAAAAGTGCATGTCGACAGTTAACAATACCTGACAGCGTAGATCCTCAGTAGGAGAATGCAAATTCTGGAAATCTAGATGAAAAGTGCATGTTTGAATTAAGATATAAGAAAACATAAGAAATCATCCCCTCGGTGAACGCCGTTCATTTCAGCAGGGTGTCAAATAATCTACATTCGAAATTCATTTACATCATCATCATGGAGCAGATGCTCCTGTAATAAGAACGGAGCATGCTAAAGAGGGGAGACAAGCCACATGGTGCAGAAAATTAATCTCAATCTCAAATAGAGGTGTGAATTTCCTTGCAGTTAAGACTGTGCGCAGTAAATGTGAATGTGTGCAGCTATCTCAGCTGCCCCTGTCTCCAGCTGGAGACTAGCCGTTTTAATCAACAGCAGGCCTCCACCCAAGCTCAATAAAAGACAGCATTCGCAAATAGGAGCAAGACAAGTAATTGACCATCTCGTCGTTGCACCCCACTTTTATTGCCAGATGACTACATGCTGCATTTGAGTAGATGTGCTCATGTATGCTTGTGTATGAGTGTGTCATATGTGCATATTAATGTAGAATATGTCTGTAAGTCGTTGTTTCTGTTGAAAAATAGACTCTCTCACTGATTTTCTCACTAATTGCACCAAACTCGGGATATCAACACAATCAGCATCAAATATATTTTACAAATTTGAAGTGCTCAGGGAACATCAAGGCACCATCTGAGCAAAACAATCTCTCTCGCTGTGCGTGACAAGCAGATTTCATCACTATGTGCGACAGCTTAAATTAGTGCTAAAATATATCAAAACTTAACAGGGCATGTTCATGCTTGCAACATTTACTGTGGCATCATCTGTGTCTGCAGTGTGTAAAATGACAGACAACTGACAGTCCTTTCTTCACTCCTAAAACTAATTTGGAGCACAGAGGCGGGCGCAGAGAGACGAAGAGAGATGTCAGCAGCATCCCAGCTGGTTTAAATTCTGTTCTTGACTTTTGTCTTTCCCCTCGCTGTTCCTGCTCCTCCTCGCCGCAACTGAGTGATGTTTCCTACACACCTAATCTGCACTCAGCGCTGAAAAACTACCCCTAATGTTTGTCCGTGCGTGTGTGCCGATGCGTGGCGGTGCGCGTGGTGCCGGCCTTAATGTGAGCCAGCAGAGCCTTTTAATATCAGCAGAGGCTGTAGTGGAAGCACTAAGCAGACAAGGCTGCATACTGAGGAGGGAGGGATTGCCTTTTGAACGACAAGGGTGATTCATCAACTCCTCCAATTTATGGCCAGTGTCTCCGTGTCACACACACAAACACACACACACACACACACACGGGACCAAGTGGCAGAGAGTATTATCACTCTATATTGCATGGAGAAAAGAAAAGGGAGAGCTTCTCTGATGAATGTTACAAAGACAGCAATCCAGTAAAAGGTGATACACAACCAAACACGGAAATGCATTTATACAGGGGAGAGGGGGAGGGGGCAGGCAATGACCTGATAATGAGTGAGAGAGAGAGAGAGAGAGAGAGACAGAGAGAGAGAGAGAAAGAGAGAGAGAGAAAGGGAGATTAGGGAGAGCTCTCAGCCCCAGAGGTGCATAAGGCAGAGGGCAGAGAGAGGAACAGAAGGGGGATAAGGGGATAAAAAGACAGAAGAAGAGCAGAGACTGAAAAAAAACATTCTTTTATTCTTATCAGTGGAGAGCTTAATTGCCTTTGATGAGTCTAATTGGAGCTTTCTGAAGTCTAATGGCAGAGGATTCCTCAGAGACGGCAGAGGACACATTACTGTAATAGCTTCTCTCCGAATCTCCTCTGCACCAAAAGTCCCCTGCTTGTCTCCTCTGTCCTAAACTACAGCTGAATTTTTTTTCCTCTCTCATTCACAGACGGGCGGTTGTGGAGTATCAATGATCACGCAGAGGCGGGCTGGGGGAGTACACCTATAGATGGGTAGTGTGTGTGTGTGTGTGTGTGTGTGTGTGTGTGTGCATGTGTCGGGTGTGTATTTGCAAAGTAGCGGTAGCAGCAGTATTGGGTATGTGTTGACTTAATTAGGTCTGTGAGCTGCTCGCTTTCCTCTCCTCAGCAGAAGTTGATTAGCAATGCCAGCTGTCCCCAATGTAATTCAGTGTGCGCATATGTGTGTGTGATTGTGCGTGCACATGTAATATATGAGTATATGCATGTCTGTTAGTGTGGGGTTGTGTCGATGTGTGTGTGTTTGCGCTAGTTGCCAGCTGCCACGCAGTGCTGCCAATCCTCCATGATTAGTACCCACTGGCAACTGGGCTCAAACTGGTGCCAAACAGACCCAGGAGGGCAACATGGCCCATGGTAATCCTCCATCCCTCTCTCCCATCCTTCTCCTCTCTTCCTGTTCTCATCCACCTTTCTGTCTCTCCACCCTCATCAATTGCTTTGTCCCTCCAAAAATGCTCTGCTTATCCTCTCATTGAGCTCTGCCTCTCATTCAAGATACCAAATGTGAGCAAGTTGGAGAGGTACAAGTAAAATGATAAAACTGGCTGATAAAGAAGGTATGGGAGAGGTACAAATATCCGTTCAGGGTACAGAGCTGTGGCTGAAGTGAAGTGTGTGAAGAGTAGAACTGGGATCTATGCCTCGACACGGTTGACTGTGAAGGTGCCAGCGCTTGGCAAGCAACATCACAGTGTGTGTGTTCAGCTCCCAGTGGATGACCTCTGCTACCTCTCACCTGTTGAGATTCTTCTATGTGCCTCCATAGAAGCCAAGAGGCAGAGAGAGATAGTGAGAGAGAGAGAGGCGGGGGATGAATTCATTCAAAGAAGCAAGTTTTGAATAAGTGAATTTGACAAGGTGAAAGAGTGGAGGGCTGGGAAGAGATAGGGCGTTTATGCATACGGTTCCCACATGTCTGGCACATTAAAAGGCCGCGCACATACATACACACACCTACGCATATTTATATACACACAGCTCTACGGGTTTGGCAGAGTATGGGCTGTTGGATGGCTCTGGCATGGCAAAGGCTGCCTACCCATCTGCCCTCTGTCTTGGTAATGCAGTTAGTTGTCAATGTGCATGTGTGTGCTTGGAGTACATTTACACATACATACAAACAAACAAATGCAGGGAGCCTATCGCAGCCTTTCCCGTAAGTACACAAACACAGAGTCATAATTATGACGCATAGACATGGATTCTGTCCATGCACAGTAATTAGGACACATACGAGCTGCAGAAAATGCATGCCCACGATGCGACGCACACACTCTCTCAATTGTGATTTTGTCAAATGCTGGCAATTCCAGCCGGGGCTTACAGCCTAAGTCTATCAGTGGTTGAGATTACAGACAGATTTATGTGATTCACAGTCTCCCCGGGGACCTGTGGCCTCGCATTGGTTAATCACCGCTTCACATTCACTCTCTCTGCCGCTCTTTTCACCGCATGGCTATAACTCTGCACCGATACACTGTGATGTAACACTCATGCTATTCATGCTCCTGCGCTCACTGTCAAAAATCACACTCTCTGTACAGACCTCTTCCTTCCTTCATCACACTTTCGACAGGGTTAAATTACAATAATCCCACTAATCAAAAGGTTAAACCTCCCCCTGACCTTCACCTGCTTCATAAAAGAGGGCAAACACTTTTCCTCCTCTCATCTGTAGGCTCCTCTCCTGAATTATTGAGTCATGTTATTGAATTTTAAATTGTTTAGCATGCACATTTTTCTTCAGAAACAGTGAGGAGAAAATGACAGCATATAAACTGAATCACATTACTTTTAGCAGATATAGCAAAAATACAGACTTAATAAAAACTTAAAGCCACTATGTGTTGACTTTTTATGTGATTATCGCATTTTTCAAATGATTCCGATGGCACATGTTTCTGTTGAGAGAATCCTGGAAAAAATTGCATCATTGTCAGCCAGCAGACTGGTAGATGGGGGCTGCATCATCACCTTCTTAGATTACATGTTAAATTAGCGTCATTAGTAAGCATTAGTGTGTAGGTAATACCTGTGTAGATGAAGCGTCCAGGTGTGCCTTTGCAGAACTGTTTGGATTTGTAGGACAGTGTGACCTCCACCACCCCGGGGATGTGTCTGGGTGGAGTCTGCACTCGAATGGCATGGGGGGTGATCAACTAAGGAGAGGCAGAGTGGGCAGAAAGATTAATACAATGAAACTTCATATTCAAACGTATGTGCTCAGGGGACTATTCTCGGTTTGCCTCAGACTTTTCCTTTGCAGCCTCTGACTTTCTTTCTTTGTATAATCAGCCTGAAAATGATGTGTTAGTGCTAAAGCCCTCAGGTGGCCGCGTAGCCCAAGGCAATGTCACTGTGAGGCTTAGGATGGTTATCAGTGCTGACATGGAGTCTGTAAGAGGGGTTCAAAAGCAGTTATCTGTTTATGAATAAAACACACCTTCCTCTGCATATGTCTATTACGCAGTATAAGTAAAGGTAATATGCTCGTCTGTGCTGCCCCTGTGTCTTTGTCTGTCAGCACAGGCTGTCTAGCTGCCGTTAGCCACATTAAAGCACCACTGTGTCTTAAACAGGCTCACTTAGTGTGGCTGATGAGCCCACTCGCCATGTATGTGTGTGTACGCTGAAGGGTCTTTGAAGGAAAACGGTAACAAGACAAAACACAGATGAGACCTTACTGAGTGCTCGTTTTCTGCACGCTATGCTGAACTAGCACTCAAAGCTAGCAGCGCTCAAAAGCTATCAATGCTGCTGCCAGAGCCTTGTGTACGTGTGTGTGTGTGTGTGTGTGTGTCTGTGTATGTGTGTGTGTTGTTCTAACTGTCCCTTTCATTGCTCACTTAGCTAAGCTTTCATTCCACCATTGTCTGGCCCCATTCACCTCTCAGCGAGATAATATAGGAGCTTTTTATAGAATTATTCCTTTACTAAAGAGAAAGCTGTTTAGCTGCGCCGCTCGCTGACCTTCAATTTCACACATACACAACATTTACATTTTAGTCATGTGGCAGATGCTCCTTACAAAGAGATTCATACAGCACGGTTTGCACATTCCAAGAAGGCAGATACTAGTAAAAAAAGAGAGAGAGGGAGCTGAACAGATACATGACAAGGAACTAAGAGCGGCCACAGAGAAAAATGAAAAAGCAGGCTGCTGTTCACAATTTGAAATATATTTGATATGTATGTACAGCAGAGATTATTTTGATTATTTTTCACTTAACTATTTGTTTAGTCTACTAAGTGTTAGAAAACCATGACAAATGCCTATTGCGAGTTTTGTTCTCAGTTTGCTTATTTTTGTTTGGACTAGTTTCAATGATGTGAAAGCTGGAACTAGGAAATGTTTATCTTTTTAACTTTATAAATGGCTTGGAACGATAAACTGATAATAACAATTGTAGATTCATTTTCTGTTTGACTAAATGCTCAATCAACTGATAGTTTCAGCACTAGTTTACAGCAGTGGTTCCCAACCCCGGGGGACAGGACCCCTCCTAAGGGTCCTAAGATAAATTTGAGGAGGTTAGAAGATGATTAGAGGAATAAGTAAGAAAAATATATTTCTGTTACACAAATTTTTCTTTTTCTGAGGGGAAAAAAAATACTCACAACTTAAGGCCATAACCTTTGTCGATGGGGTCACAGGCAGGCATTACTTTTGTTTTAAAAGTGCCCAAAGCCAAAAAAATGTGTGGAACCATTGGTTTATAGTAATGCATAAAGGCCTATGTTTAATATTTTAAAATGTGGTCAGAATGCACACACACACACATATTTGTTCTTTCAGGTGAGCAGATAGTGACTAACCTCACTCCAAACCAACATGGTTCCAAAGATGACCTGCAAGCCGTCAAAGAAGTTGTCCCCGATGATGATGACTGTAGCGCCCCCTGTGGTCCAGCCTTCACTGGGGCTGATGGCTTTGATGCTGGGGGTTGCTAGAAGAGTCACAGACAAAACAGATTAGATGCTAAGTAACCTAATGACAGCCCATAAAGGTCTTCACTACTGGCACCATGTACAGTCAGTCCCCTCTTCTGCTTTCCATCGCTCACACACAGACACACACATATCACCTCTCTCCTCTCTCCCAGGGGTCGAGGGTGAGCAAGGAATACTAATCAGAGTGATTATACGCACCCCGTTATTAAACATCACCCCTGCCCTGTGTGTGAGGGCAGTGGCGGTGCACTTGTTTTATGACACGTGGCAAAGCGTGCGGGCGTGTAAATGTCAGGTGTGCTGAGTGTCTGATCAAAGGCCATGCGACCGGGGAGCAGAGCAGAGCCAACAGTAGCTCTGCCCTCTGAATACTCTGCCTTCATTAACCAAGCATTTAGCTCTTGCTCAGCTGTCTGTTTCATATCTGTGTAGTTATCTCAGCGCCTGTCTTATGACCATACAGGCTCATATCAGCTGGGTAAATTTTAATGCGTTTTGTAAGCTTTCAGTGTTTTCTCAGTTATTTTTCTCCTAAAGCACTTTTTATCACATCTTTTTACAGTATTGAGTTTTCTGCAGACATGGCAAAATCAGTACAGCAATTGCAGGACATTATACAACAAACAACCAAATAACTAATTGGTGAATGGAAATAAAATAAAATAATAATAATAATAATAATAATAATAATAATAATAATAATAATAATAATAATAATAAAAGTAAGTGAAATGGAAAAAGGCATATAGTAGAATAGACAATAGATAAAGAGGATTGTTGGGAAGGAATAGTCAGGGTCGCTCTCTCTCTCTGTCTCTCTCCAGTGAGATCTACTTAGGAAACACCATCAGCATCAGGAATAATAGTGAGGTTTTTGATAAAGACTAGCAGGGAATTCCAGGTCTTGTGAAAGGATTTCAGAAATCCTCTCAGTGAGAATTTTAACTTTTCCAGTTGTATGAATTGTAAAACTTCCTGTATCCACCTGTAGTGTGTTGGGGAGGAGGCATGTTTCCATTTAAGAGGGATGGAGCATCTGGCCAACAGAGTGGTAAAGGCAATGACACACTGTATTGTAGTGGGCATATTTTGAGCTAGGGGGAGACCGAACAAAGCAGGCAGGGGGTTAGGGTCTATATTTGTGTTGAGGGCCTGTTCTAGAGTTTAAATTACATTGGACCAAAACATCATTCAGCCATGGGCATGTCCAAAACATATGTAAATGGTCAGCTGGCTTTTACATCTATTTCAGGCATCGCTTCTATTGAGAAATATTTTTGCCAATTTAGCGTTGGTGAAGTGGGCTCTGTGGAGCACCTTGGACTGCAGTAGGCCATGCCTGGCACATCTAGATGAAGAGTGCACCAGACTGAGAATGTCGCTCTACTGGCTGTTGGAGATGTCAACACTCAAGTTGTGCTCCCAGTTGTTTGAGATTTTGTGAGTCACTATGGGACGCTGAGAGCAAATCACAAAATGTAAAGAACAAAAGGAAGATGATATGTCGTTAAAAACCCAGGGTGGCCAGAGTCAAAAAGTTTGCAGCTGGCCCAATAAAGGAGTTTATTGTTACAGGCCCAAAAGTAGTGGTGGAAATTCTGAAGCGCTAGGCCTCTTTCAGACTTGGGGAGCTGGGGCATTGATCTC
Source organism: Thunnus thynnus (assembly GCF_963924715.1). NCBI lineage: Eukaryota > Metazoa > Chordata > Actinopteri > Scombriformes > Scombridae > Thunnus > Thunnus thynnus. The sequence continues at coordinate 11,178,589 of NC_089525.1, read as the reverse complement.
CTAAGACAGGTAGGGCTAGTTGCTCCAGAAGAACACATTTAGCTGCCGATCGAGACTGGTGAAAAAGGATTTGTTGACACAAATTAGGATGTGTTGGAAAAGATATAAAAATTTTGGCTGGAAGACCATTTTTATAAGATTAACACGGCTCACAAGAGCTAGGGGAAGGGAGGCCCACCTGTCTAGGTGTCTAGAGGCTCGATAGCTATATTAAACAACAGGGGAGAAAGTGGGCATCCTTGACGTGTCCCACACTGCAAATGAAAAAGTGTTGATTGAATGCCGTTGGTGTGTCCAGATGCAAACAGGGAAGCATACAAAAGTTGAATCCACATTATAAATATAGAGTCAAAGCCAAATCTTTCTAAAATAAAAAACAGATAACCCTACTTCACCCTATCAAAGTCTTTTTCCGTATCAAGTGCTACTATGATTTCAGGTGTTGGATGAGTGAGAAAAAATAATGTTAAATAGCCTCCTAGTGAAAAAAGGATGTCTCCCTAATGCAAAGCTTGGTCCACCAAAATTATGGATGGCATTACACATTGGAGATGGAGGGACAGAATATTGGCCAGTATCTTACAATCTACATTTAAAAGCAAAACTGGTCTGTACTGCAAGAAGGAGGGTCCTTATCTTTCTTCAGAAGCAAAGAAATGGATGCCATAGACAAAGTTGCTGGTGATCGGCCTTCATGAAAGGAATCATTTTACATCCTCACTAGATTTGGGGCTAATAATGTAGAATATGCCTTGTAAAATTCGATTTGAATTTTGTCGATTTTGGGGTATGTTAATAACTGACGAAGATTGGGGGTCATTGGGGAAATCGAGGGTCATTCAGAAGTGTAGAGATTGGTGTAGTATTCAGAGAAAGACCTATTAATTTCAACTGGATCAGAGATAAAACTACCACTGGGCGATTTGATTCCGGGAATTAATCTGGAAGCACTGATTGCACAGGCCTGTTGAGCTAGGAGCCTCCCAGCTTTGTCCCCCTGTTCAAAGAAGCATTGCTTGGATTGTCTCAATTGTCTCCCTACTATGCGTGTCATCAAAAGGTCATGCTCCGAATGTAATAGAAGTCGTTTTTTATAAAGGGTGGGTGAGGGGGAGGAGGAGTATGGAGGAGCTTCAAGTTTGAGAAGCTCATCTGCGATTTCTGACAGCCTAGCCTTTTCAACCTTTCTCAATTGTTAAATATAGGAGATAACCTGTCCTCGGACATAGGTTTTGAGAGCCTTCCACAGAGTGCCACTACCAACATTAGGGGTATCATTAAATTCAATATAGGAACGAATATGTGCAGCAACAAAGTCTTTAAACTCGCTATCTGACAGCAAGCAAGAACTGAATTTCCATAATGTAGGGGGGGTTATACCAAGAAGAAAATTGGTGTCAACAGATGTAGGGCCATGATCTGAGGTAACTATAGGATGGTATTTGCATGAACTGACAAGATGTAACACATTATTATCAAGCAAAAAGAAATCAATCTGTGAAAAAGTGTGGCGCACATGTGAAGAAAAGGAGAAAGCTTTACTTTGGGGGTTTTTAAATCTCCAAGGGTCTGAGATTCCTAATTGGGATGCGTAGTTCAACACTACATTGGCGGATTTGGGTAGGGTGGCTTGTTTAGGGGACTATCTGTCACGACTCACATCTTGAACCAAATTAAAAGCTCTGCCTATAATTATGTGGTGATTGTCTGCGTTTGGGATTTTAACGAAAAGGTTTGCAAAAAAGTGGTCGTCATCCCAGGTGGGTGTATAAATGGAAACCAAAATTCCTGGTGTGTTCTGTAACATGCCTCTCTAGCTTTATCGCAGAATTTTGAGTGGAATAAGTGGCTTTAAAGCATATTCTTTATGTATTATCGGACAAAGTACATGGAATAACAACAATAAACCACATTTTCAATAACTGGTATTCAGTGTTCTACTTGACCTTATCTGTGGGTATTATGGACTCAGAGATTACTGGATGTGATTGAAGAAAAGAACAGCATTGGGAAAATACATGTTTATACAAGCTAAATCTCCTCTCCTTAACAGATAGGCAGCTTGTCAAACATGCTGTAATTCTGTAAAGCGGCATAATCCACTTTAGAGTAGGCTGACTTTTTTCCCTGCAGCCTAGCCTTTTGCTCTTTGCCTGACTCCCTGTTCTGTTGATCCTCCCCAACAAGCTGGAATGATATTTAGCCCCCGATACGCCTGCAGAGATCAACGTTCACCAAGCAGCAATCTGTGGCCATAATCATGGCCTAAGATGCCTCCTTTTCACAGCCGCTGATATAATGTGCACTCCATGTGCATGTGTGGGTGTGTGTGTTTGTGTGTGTGTGTGTGGATTAACCAGATGGTGGAACGTGAATCCATGTGATAGGATTATACTTTGGGGTGTTCCTCGGTGCCATCTGTTCAACTCTATGCACTGCTCATCTATTACCGCCTGAAATGGGCCCCCAAAGTTGTGTATCCTGCACACAAACTAAACACACACACTGCCATGCAAAGAGAGAGAGGGGAAGAGAGAAAAAAACAAAAAGAAAGTGGTCTTCTTTCTCATGATTTCATCTTTTCTTTATACTATCAATCATTTTTACTCCTTCTTGTCCTCACTTACGTATCTCCTTCACTCCCCCTCTGCTCTGTTCTTTCACTCCTGTTGTTCATCCTTCCAACCCCCATCATCAGGAGAATAGAAAATCAGAGAAGAGGAAATTCCCAAACAAATCTCTCTGACACAGGGAACATCTGTTAGTGTACTGTGGGCTCTCTTCTTTCTGTGTAAGATCCAAGCCTCGCTGACGTCTCCAATATGTCTCATCTTTCTGAACTTTTCTAATCGTCTGTGAGACCAGTCATAGGACAAGTGGTCCACCTTACCTCTGGAGGATAGTCATTAGAAAGACTTAACCATAACATTCAATCTTAATGCAATCTACTGTAGGCCATCATGTAAATCCCTTCTTAGTTTTTTTGTCATTATCATCCCTGAGGTTGACTTTCCTCAAAGAGAAAAAAAATATGTTTCTCTTATTCAATGTCTGGGAAATCGAAATGAGAAAATAACTGGATTAGGGACTTGGGAATCAGTGTGGGCTCCTAAATCATGTGCACATGTCATTATGAAGTATTACAGGTTTGGGTCTGACTGTGCATGCGGGGGTGTGTATGTGTGTGTGTGCAGGGGCTTTTGTGTGCGTATGGGTGTGTTTGAAAACCTGAGGGATGGGGAGTGATGGAGGGCTGGAGGATAAAAGCAGGTCTCCGAGGAAATAAAGCCAGTGTTGGCTTTAAGCAGAACAGACCTCATAAGACACATAGTGCTTATGCGAGGCAGAGTAGAAGGCCCAGAGGCAGAGACCTGAGGGGAGCAAGCCACAAGGGAGAGACAAGAGACTCACTAGCTACCACTCTCTCCTCTCTTAGTGCGAGTTAGAAACACTACAAGAGAGGAAAGTGAGAATCCGAGAGGAAGCAGGAGAGAGATAAGAAAGAAAGTGAGAGAGTAGGTTTGAGAGGGATAGAGCGGAGACAGAAGAGGGGTTGAGCATGGAGCCAGACAGGGGGAAGGGGGTGAGAGAGGGAGGGAGGGGAGGGGAGTTGAAAAGAAAGAAAAAAAAAAGTGAGGAAGACAAAGAAAGCTCGGAGAGAGAGCCTGGTGTTTTGTTCTTGCTTTTAATACCGTGTTCCAGGTAAGATGGTGTGCCTTCCGAGGGGTCCAGTCTTCGAGCTCGGCGCCCGTGTTTGGAGTTGTTGTGCACGAACATGTTGTCAGAAACGGCCAGGACATGACCCTCCACACTCACCGTAGTCGACACTACCACCTGAGAAAGGAGAGACAGATGGAAACCATAGAACTGGGGGTTCAACAATTATAAACTCAAATCTCATAAACAATAATCCTCACATTGATACATACAAGCATAAATAATATATATGCAGTAGTGCATCGGTTAAATCCCTGTAAAATCGTATATGAATTAAACATGGAACACATTAGGAACACGTTAACACCTATGATGTTGTATTTCCTATTTTTCCTACGCTTCTTAAAGAGATTCATGAAAGTAATCAAGTACTAATGTCGAATGTGTGCACTTTCCTTTGAAGGGGAACCTTCTGCGTCTGTACAGGAAGCAAAGCTTTTTTATTTCACCAGCACTATGTGTTGCACTTCCTCCAGCTTTACTTCCTCTTTATGTTCGGAATCTTTACCTTGAAGGGTGTGAAAGTTCTTAGTTGTGTTTACTTTTGGTGTTTTGTATATGTGACATTATGGTGTTTTAAACCTTCAATAATTGATTTTTTGCCCATTTGAGGGCAGGGGAATCAAGCTGTGAACACAACACTCATATATTATCACCTTTTATGTTGATATGGCAAACTAGATAGCAAACAGTGGCTAATTTATACAGAGAGCAACATTAGCATTCATTTGGAGTCCTGTTTCTGGCCACCTGATGAATATAAGTCCAATAATCACTATATTTTTCAGTCAACCACTGAGGGATATACTGTATATGGTGGTTTAGCTGCAAAATACAAATTTTGTCTGTCTGCTGTTTGGTGCTGGGCAGGTAGACAGTGGGTTGTTGGAGCTTTTGGAGTTTTTAACTAAAAACAGCTGCCTGGTATGAGAACAGTGAGAATGAACCAAAGCAGTAAAGTTGTGGGACAGAAAATCTAAACAATAAGCTGAAAGAAGCTATAAAGATTCATCGAGCTGAGGGAAGCTGCAGAGTCGGGTGATGGCTGTTGGTGGGTTCATCACTACAAGCGACCCCTTATTGTTTATAGCCGGTGTGTAAAGTAGAGTGTAAAGTAAATGTACAGACATTTTTATGCTTTGGAGCTAAGATTTCATTTATTTTCATGCATAAATCTGCTAATTAGAAAAGAAGTTTGTCAAAGCATGTTTGCAATGCTAGAGTGTTGAGACCATGTTGGCTAGCGTGGGGTATTTTGTAAGTTTGCTCTATTTTTTTGTTGTATTAGTTGACCGAAAGAATGTTTTTTTGTGATTTATTATATTGTATTAGACTTGTTTTATCTTTTTGTATTGTTAGTGCATACCGTGCTCTCAGTTCTGGACTTTTCCCTGTGAAGGCACAGAGAGCGTTTGAAGAGAGCCTGTCAATGTTTTTGTTTCTTTACAATTGCATACAACAAAGACTTAGACTCGCGGCATACTGTTTGCATGCAGGTAGTTGCATCTCACCTGAAAACGCCTCATGTCTCTAGGGTTCCCTGCATTCTTCAGGCAGTTCTGGTTGCACTTCAGGAAGAACTTGAGGAAGAACCTGCACATCCAGAAAGAGAAACAGGGAAAAGAAGGAATGAGCTAGTCTGTCAGTGAAAGTGCCATATGAGCCGCTTCACTAAAACATAAAATACAAATAAAACAAATAAAGTAGCCGTGGCAGACAAGGCTCATACACTATTCCACCTTCATCCATCAGTTGTTTATGACAAAGGCAGTTTTCTATGTAAAAACAGCTCCAGGATATTGAGTAAGATGCTACCTTGTATATCCATCTCCGAGCTGCTGTCACAGCTTGCCATAAACTCACCGGGGCAGACACAGGCCCCCCCCCCCTCCCTCCCCCAGCTGCAGAGCCGTGTGACGGAGGTTGTGCTGTAGCTACTATGCAGCACAGTGTTGCCATTCCTGCCTCTCTCAATCTCAGTGTGAGAGACCACATCAACAGCACCTGCCATGCATTATTAATAGGCTGAGATGGCAAGTATGGCTACCCACATCAATACTTAATGAGGGAGGGAGGGAGGAGGGTGGGTCGGAGGAGTAAAGGGGGGGGGGGAGTGAGAGGGGGGAGCACCGGAGGCCTGAAAAGCAGAAAGGGGATGGCTGACAATTTATTCCCTAGCCCCACCCCAAGGCTCGAAGCCTGACAACTTCTTCTTTAACTGAAACTACAGTAAATCTCTCCACTCGCTCCCTTGCATTGTCTCTCTCTCTCTGAAAAAAGAAAAAAAAAAAACCTATATCAAATGAACCGCGAAAATAAACAGCGCCGTGTACAAATAAACAGGAACCCTCAAAAGGGGAAAAATAAAAACTACAACATTTCCCGGTCGATCCCCCCTCCCTCCTCCTCCTCCCTTTGAGGTAGCTCAAAGAAGTGCTGACAGCTGAAACTGCTTACAATACAGATCTCCACCAGCCAGAGAGAGAATCACTCCTTTGCTCAGCTTTTCTTTCATATGTCTTATTTTCTCCCCTCTGTTCATTTGTTATGGCTAGGATTCTGCGTTGGGCAGCGCGTTTGGAGCCAACTGCCTTAGATACAATCACGCACGAGCAAACGCATCACACACACACACACATAGAGGCATGTCAAGAGAAACACAGTAAGCAGCGTGCCTTGGACAATTGCTTCATCTAGGGGGGAAAAAAACAAAAAAACAAGAGAGCAAAGAAGATAAATGGACAGACCAGAGTTCTGTCTCATTTCAAGGGCCAGCCTACTGCTGTGCACATTACAAGCATCTGATGTAATACAAGAACTCGTGAATTTATCCCCGACAACTTTTAAATGCATGACAGCTGGTTAGTGGTAGACGCTCTTCTTCAAGCAAAGAAGAAAAAGCCTCTTATGATCTGAATAACAAACTGTCTTTTGGGTGCTGCCTTTTTTTTCTTCTGCTTTGTTTGTGCTCTGATTTACAATCTCACTGGCGCAAAAGGATAAATCTGAATGGGGGGGGAAACGAAAAAGAGAAGAGGGAGGTAGAAAGTGAGAGGAGAAAAGATAGACAGAAGGATGGGGTAGAGAGTATGTGAAATCTGAAAGGAGAGACAGACCACCCTCCTGTATATTTTAGAAGCTGTAGGCCAATATCTCAATAATTCATGAAGCTGAGAGATGGAGTTTTTTTTTTTTTCTTTTTTTTACAGTGGCTGTTGGACCCCACAGGCTGAGGGTCTCCCAACTTTCTTATCTCCTCGAGGTCAAAGAGCAGCCTCGCAGACAGCTATGGACTACATCCACTTGTCCAACATACTCCACCTTCCTCGCCGCACCTCCTGTTTAATTCATCGACTCCGCTCTTTTTCTCTGACTGTCCTCCTCCTTCCCTCCTCTGAGGTATTCATGATGGAGGAATGATGGATAAGTGAAAGGAGGAAAGTTAGGGTCACCAGAGTCAGAGGTGACTAAATCAGCAGGTTAAATATTGAGAGTTTAGGGAGGGAAAGAGGAAGGAGTAAAAAAAAGTGAGACGGCATTGGGATACCAGCTGAGATATTGAGTGCGAAAAAAAGAGAGCAAGAGAAAGTCAGCATGCCTCATTCGCTGTGCCATATGTCAGTGTGTCCCCTCGATCTCCAGTACGCGTGGATCATCTGATTCATTATTTACATGACTTAAGGTGTCTGGAGTCAGCCGCACGGAAACATTACAAAACTGCAGCATGTTGATTCCTCGGTGCTCTATCTTATCTCCCCGGGAGCCGGGGGACTGGAATCACCGCTGCACACATTTACATGGATCAACAGAGTGAGTGGGTGGGTGGGTGAGTGGGTGGGTGGGATGGATAAAGAGCAGTGCGTGTTGATATGCAATAGCAAAGAGATTACCATGAGGATTTATGGATAATCTGATTGACAGCTGACCAGTAAATATGGACAGATAGCTGATAATAGCCCATAATTCTCTCATTTGTACTTTGTGGCTCTCTATTATCATGTTTCCTTCACTTTTAAGTTGATAAAAAAAAGATAAGTTATTGATTGTTCCTCTGTCTCTTGTGTTGACTTGACACAACGGCACAAATATTCAGTTCAATCCAGCTTTGAACATCAGAGCAGTAAATGGTTATATTTTGTTGCCAAAGCAATATTTCATCATTATAGCCACCACTGAGAACACCGAGGTCATGTCCTCGGTATATTCTCTGGAAATTTGGGGATTTTAAAAACCTCAGGAGCAACTGCTTACACTCTATAATTACACAAAAAGTACATATGATGTTTTTTTGAAGGTGAATTTTACACCCAGTATCTTTAAAATCGACTTTTTTTTTTAGGAATGTGGACAAGGCTTCAAAAGAAAATTTAGATCATTATGTAGCAAGACCAAATATATGGATCAAGAATGTTGATTAATAATTAAAAACCTGAACATTTTACAAGCTGTTTGGTGCTGGGTAGACTGGGTTGATGGGGGTTTTGGGGACGTTTGAACAAAACATACGTTTTCAGTTTGTCATTCCCCAGCAGACGATATTGTCTCCTGCATATATTCTTGTTTTGATTATCGCCTCCTCTACCTTGTTTGTATTTGAGACTCTTGCTGGTTTCAATCTGTTTTACTGTGCACTGACTCCACAGCCACAAATATTACCACTGCAAATTGCTGCGCCGGCCAGATTAAATGAAATAAAACCATTTTGCTCTCACGTAATTACCCCCAAATCCAGGAATGGCTGTGGAAGTGAATTTGTGTAAATAACTGCTTGGCCTCTTGAAGCCTCATGGCATAAATTTGCAACAGAAAAAAAACCAAACGAATAAACACATGCAGCGGTCGCCATAGTAATTTAATGATCTCACACTTTCATCATATCATAACAAGCATTATTTGTCACTTTGGAGCAATTAAACACAAAATCACCCTCTGCCCATAAAAAACAAAACAAGGAAAGCAATTATAACACAACTTTTAAGTAATCCCTGTAGCATCTAAATATTATTACTGTGGTGATAAAGATTGTCTATGCGATTAGCTAACAGCAAGGAAGCCTCCGAGGGACAATTCTGTTATATTTTCTAATAATTTTCCTACATTAGCCACAAATGAGGTAAAGAGTTGTTTTCCTTGTCAACTTTAACATGGATAACTTTAGAACTGTGTGGTTTTTATCTTCCTCAGTAGTTCTAGTTATTCGTCTTCTCAATCTTTTGTTAAACATTGTGTTTCATTTCTTTCTTCATCACTCTTCCTCTCTCTGCTCTCTCTGTTTTGTTCTGATGCCGACACGCTGTAAAAATGGCTGTGGGTGATGCCATAAGTCAGCCCTCTTCTCTCCCCCTCTCTCCATCTATTTCTGCCTTACAGATCATCTCCAGAAGAAAAGCACTGTGTCTGGCTACTAATATGCTTCATGAGGTGTGTAATTCACTGTGCTCCGGAGGGGAGCCATTTGTCTCGGGGGTTAACTAAGTGACACAACAGCACTTCCCCATGCCTGTTACCATCGTGGGACATGTTGAACTAATCTAGGCAGGTAGAGGAATGGAAGATCCTGCACTTCAGCAATTAAGCATTAAGATTTGTTCAGGAAATCGATCCTAATGAAGTCAGAGGCGAGTTCAAATTAAGTGTAAATATTTGTAAGCAAATATAATGTTACACTGGGAAAAAAGGGGATGATAAATAGGCGACCAAACTAAAAGTGAAGTGTGGCACTCTCAGAAAATCAAATACCTTCCTCAACTCCTGTTTTGTGTATTTTCTTTTCCTCCCCTTGTGTTTCATTTCTCGTATTCTTTCTTTTCTCAGCAACTCTTTCTTTCACTCTTTCCGCCATGCATCACTGACACTTCAACCAAGAGCCTGACTGGCTTGTTTTCTTGGTGACCTGTCTGCCTGCCTGCAGTATATGTTTAAGCCTTGGAAGCACACACACACACACACACGTGCGCACACACTAATTTAGGGAGATTTATGAGGGGGGCCTTGCACCAGGAGCCATGCAGGCTGACCCCAGGGGTGTAGGGGGGCACTGGGTGGGGGAGGGGGCCTGGCTCCACAGGGGGGGACATTAATAATCTAGAACCAGGTCTGTCTCTGGGCCTGGCCCTGGGCCTCGGACACCAGCCCGTAGCAGGCTGCTATGGCCCAGTTTACTGTGAGAGAAACATCCTATTCCATGTACAATACTAATATCAGATAGATGAACTGAAAACGATAAAAACATAAATGAAAATATGCAAAAACACGCAGAGACATGGTGGCAGACGGACAAAGAAAGACAGACCTTCACACACTTCACTTCACTTCATTCCTTTGGAGTGCCACTCCTCAAAGTAGTGGCGAGCACCTCTATATTGCCCTCATGTCTATCTTAAGTGTCATGATTTATTCAAATAGAACATCTCACAGCGCTGAAAAATTCATTTCTAGCTCGCTCTGTGCATCGTCCCATCCTCCTCCTCCTCTGTATCTGCTCGATGTGTGTGTATGTCATGTCAGCTGAATTTGCCCAGTCGTTAAATATTTCTCAGAACAAATGGACCCTGGAGGAGGGAGACGGTGTGGGTCAGGGGGGATCCTCGCTGTGCCTTCGCCCGCTCAGGGAGAAGCCCCACTTGGGAGAGATAGTTCCTCGCTTCCCGCGGAGCCGGAGCTCCAGTCCCAGCTTGGGGACAGAAGTCCCAGAGACACTTAACCAATTGTGTTTCATCCATTTCATCCGAAAAAGGATCATTCAAAATTCAACTGAGAAATCGTGCAGGGAGCATTGAAAGATGGCCGATCTCTTTTGCTTGGCAGTGCTGGGTTCAACAACTTGTAGGCTGATAACATAACTACCTGTGGCCCGGCTTTACACCAGAGCACTGAGGAAGAAATGCAACCAAATAAACATCTGTGCGCGCATGTGTGTGTGTGTGTGTGTGTGTGTGTGTATCAAAGCCATGATGAATAAGAGGCTGTCTGGGTGATGGACAGGCTTGGCAGGCAGTGCTGATTGAAACACTTCCTCTGTCGGGCCTGGCCCATTAATCTGATGGAGACAGAGACAAAGAGAGAGAGAGAGAGGGGGAGAGAGAGAGAGAGAGCTCCAGGCCCCCAGACCACGGGAGTAATGAACGGTCCTGGTCCCTCTCACCTCAGCGTTGTCCTGCCATGCTGGGACGCTCTGCTACCCTGTTCAACCCAAACCCTGCCCTCGTGGGACTGACCAGTGAATAATGGCCCTGTCATCAGCTTGGGTAGATGCTGCCGCACAGCCGAAGGGTGTGTGTGACCGTGTGTGTGTGTGTGTGTGTGTGTGTGACCGCATGCTTATGCCCGCTTTTGCATGCCTCCCCGCGCAGTCATTTACCCTAACTGTTCTCCTCTGTTCCTTAGTTGAAGACTGATGTATTCATATTGAATAGTGTTGATTTAAGCACATGTTAAACTTAATGCATAATGCATCGACTATATATAGCTTGATAAAGAGCATTGTGTCAACCCGGGACCAGCACCATGCATTGTGGGGATGAATGTGCCGCTTGCAAAAGTTCTTTCTTTTTGTTCCATTTAAGCACCGTATTAAATCATAACTATGACTGTGACTGTACACAGGCTCAAGGTTATGTTTCTAAATGCAGCCGGATCAGAAATCAGAAACTTAATTAGTGTGCTGTGTTTGTTCTGGGGTGAAAAGTTGTTCCCTCCAATGGGTCTTGAGGGAGGAATATGGAAACAGAGAATGGGAGAGGGTGAGAAAACGGGAGACAGAGTGCGTGACAGGGGAAAGACAGACTGATGCTCAACAGAGACGTATGGCGTCCTGCGGTGCTTGTGTGAGCGTGTGTTCATGTGCACGCGTGTGTTTTGGCCTTGCGTCCCTCTGTGTTTATCAAACATATTACAGCTCCTTCTAGATTCCTCACCTGCACACCCCCAGCCTGCTACATATGGCCCACCAATCACAAAATAAGGAATCATGCATACATTAGCATAGCTAATGGCCTACCCTCTCCATTTAATATGCAAATTTCCTGAAACATTACTGAATGCCGTCTGTTCTAAATGAATAAATTTGAATCGCAATTAGAATAATCCTTTATAATTAATGAAAACTGTCAATTTTGGTTCATAAGTAATTTGATTAAAGTGGTGATGGGACACTTATGAAGTTCATCGGGCTGCGAGGAGTGCGAACACACCCTCGCTTGCGTGCATGCAAACACACACGTACGCACAAACACACACAAGCTGCATGGCGACCAACAGCAGGGCTAGGGCTGCATTATTGATGAAGATGATTAATAAACTTATGAAAGTGGCTGTCACACATGCCAGACCTTTTTTTTTTTCAACCAACACAACTTCTTTCCACTCCTTTACCGCCGAGGAGCAACAACAGATCAATCACGCCTTTCTGCCACCTGACAGAGGGGGAAAAGTGAGGGAGTGATTGAAAAGGTTTCCTGGCCTCGTGGTGCTGTGTCAGTGGCCTGTCTGTCCGGTGGGAGACACTGATGGACTGTCGAGCAGAGAGCACCGCACACACACACACACACACACACACATACACACGCCAAGTCATTACAGGGGGTTGAAATGCTTCCCTGTTGTTTCTCTGAAGAGGGGACAGGGTAGTGCTGCTGTTTGTTGGGCTTTATCAGTGCAGCATATAATAACATGTTGTGAGGAGAATATAGTTGAAAAAGAGGGCGGCCAGTGTGTAACTGCTCATCAACATCCCCTTCTTCACCATTAACTCTCTCATGCTTTGCTATGCCGCCGCTGAAGCGTATAATGGTGTCACTTAAATTAGGGTCACTCAACTGTGGGAAAATTGTTGCAATGTGTATCTCTTCCCCTGTACGGTATGTATATGAACGTGAGTGCGCTGGTGTTTGCGCTGAAACGTGAGTGCGTGTGCATGAGTGTGTTTGCATGGCTTCAACCCAATAATAATGGTCCAGATAGTGTAGAGCCTCGCAGACTAATTAGCCAAATCACTGAGAAAATAGCAGCCTGCTAATTAATGGGTATTATGGCATTTCAGAAGTCACTGCTCTAATTGGGAGGGAACTGAGCCTCGCATTTCCATACTGCAGTAATACTGGCTTTATCCGTCTGTCTAGCTGTCCGTCTGTCTACCTACTTGGCATGCTTGCTTTTAAACACAATCCTCCTCACGCACGTGGGGAAAATAATTATCCTGCACACGCTCACATTTCCAAACGTCGGCAAACACACAGCAATGTACAGGATGTATACATAATACACTGCCAAGTTTTTGCACATGAAGAGATGCGGCGACATCAGTCCTACTTTAACCACAAGGAGTCAAAGATCACCTCACTAAACCTATTTGTAACCTATGAATTATTACATTGTATGTTGTGATGAATAAAATATCTTTATATTGCTTTGAAAAGAAAGTAGTAATACAATCCATCTGAATAATTCCTCTTAGTCCCATTTTGTATGTGTCTGAGTGTGTGTGTGTGTGTGTGTGTGTGTGTGTGTGTGTGTGTGTGTGTTTGTCATGCATACATTCATGCACCCACAAATGCATATCCCCTATAGATTCTTCTTAACCCTATCAGACGGTGAGACGATCAAAATAGATTTGCATTCAAATGCCACATGCTCGGTATCAAATATCAAATCAAGCCCGAGTCACTGAGACAGATAGACAGTCACCTCCTCCCTGCTTCCTCCGCCTCCCCTCCAGCACCTCCTCCTTTCTCCTCTCAGGGTCCCAGGGACTCCCATTCTCCCCCGGACGAGCTCTATCGAGGAGTGACAGGCTGTGGCCGGGGTTTGATTGACAGCCTGTTGATGCTTCCCTTTCCACCACACATACACACACACACACACAACCCTCTCCTTCTAAACACACACACACACTCTCCATCCATCCAGCACCCCCCCCCCCCACTGCTTGTGCACTGGTCTGGGTGTCTGTGATAGCCTCTGGGCTAGTGCCCCGCAGGCTGCACAGCACTATACATACAAATCACAGTGTGTCAGCCTTGTGAATGGACCCATTTTGACTTCGTCCTTGTAAAGTCAGGCCCCCCTTGAAGTGGGCTGGATCTGTATCCTGCCTCTTTTACTTTCCCTCTCATTCTTATACGCACACACAGGGCTGATGCACGATGAAACTTAAGGCACAAATAGAAACACACCTACCATTATGTATGTACACACACACGCACGCGCGCAAACACACACAGGAAAAATGGCAGATTTAAATGCAGTGCTAATGGGCAGCACCTCACAGGAGCAGGGTATAAATACATCAACAACAACACACACAACCACATAGACAGTCCACACATAACGGCCAAGACCCGGGGCCTAATCTCACACACTCAGCTAGTACACCTGGTTAATGTTAAGAGGGCAGTTATAGTCAATTACATTCCCATATAACGCATAAACCTCCACCCCGCCTGTGCTGGGAGAGTAATTGGAAACAGGCGCACAAGGGTCCAGGCAAAAAGTCAACTTCCCACCCCTGACTTTCCCATTCACTATATGTGATGTCTTCCCGTTCCATATTCTGAAGTCCTCGGGGCAAATGTGCGGGGTAAGAAGGGGTGGGGTTGCCATTTGGATATACGGTAGGTAAAGAGCAGGAGGATATGGAGTCATATGAGGTACTGGAGAGGAAGATAAAAGGAGTGAGAAGGAGGTGGTGAGGGCTTTGTCTCCCAGGTGAGGTCCAGGGGAGGAGCTGCTAGGGTCGGGGGTGAGAGGGTGGTGGTGTTCCATGTGGGTGAGGGGAGAGTGAGGAGGTAGGGGGGGGGGGGCTGGACAGCGGTTGTAAGTAGGAGTTTGAGACTGACAGGTGACATTACCCTGCGTCATGGCTGGAGGGACAGAGGGACAGAGGGCGCGATGGTTATCCAAGCAGAGAAATGTCACCGTCCAGACACTGCTGTGACACACACACACACACACACACAGAGAACACACACACACACACAGAGCACACAGACACACACACAAGCACACAAAGATCCAGGACAAAGGAGTCTGGAGTCTTTGAGAGCGAAAAAGGCTGGCTACAGTGGGCAGAGATGAAGAGATTACATCCTCTCCATTTAAAAAAGGAGGAGATGAGAATAAAGAGACAAAGCCGAAGAAAAGGCTAAGAGTCAGAGACTACACTGTTACGAGTCAACAACCTTGCATCTTGCTGCCTTGCATTTATTCATATTGTCTGATTTCTAAATATGCGAGTCCTTCTTGTGAAGTTGGTTCATTTACTTTTCCACATTTTCTTTATTTCTTCCCATTTTTCCCTTTTCAATCTGTTCTCTGCAGTTTTCATTAAAGCCTAACCTAATTTTGGCAAAGCTTATAAAATGTCCATATTGCTGCTCATTCGACCCCATTGATTTAGTGTTTGGTTAAATATTCACGACTGTGGATGCAATTAACATGCTGTTAATGAATAATTGATCGCATCTTAAGCGGCCATAAAACTCATGCATATTAATTATTGAAACAGGAAATATGAAAAAAAACAACCTTCCTTGTTTTGCCTCAATCAACCTTCTTTCATTTTGTTTCTTTAGTCAGGAAGGCATGATGAGGGTATTCGAGAGGGAAAAGTGCATTTTGTGTATGTGTGTGAATAGGAAGGAGACAGGCATAAAGGGCTATGAACACTATGCAAATGCCTCCCATAAACACGGCTTTAACAGCCCTTATATGCATTTAAGCTTCCTTTGAGTACATCCATTTCGCTCATACATACATCTCTATGTCGGTGTGATGTGGAGTACAGTACGCTGAGCGTTGTGTTGACAACCTCGGTGTGACAGAGGTAGTAGCTGCCTGTTTTGAGAGGCAAGTGTTTACCAGGAGTGAACAAAAAAAAACAAAAAAAAAAAACAATCTAGTGAACACAGGAGGCTTGTCAGTGCGAGACTGGAGATCAGTCAGCCAGCAATGAGCTTTCCCTCTCCCACTGTGTCTCTACTAGTGTATGGTTATAGGCTGATGTCGCCCCTGGCACCTCCCTGGGCCCTTGTGGGTGGAGAACAATAGCAGACAGGGGGCGGGAGTCAGCCCCATATTAATGCTGGCAGCACTGCGGTGCACCTGTGGTCAAGTGAATATTCGACTCCGCTCCCCATATGAATGTATGAGTGCGAAATTGTGTGCATAAGCGTGTGTGTGTGCGTGTGTGTGTGTACAGTTTGCGGGGTTAAATTCATTATCTGCACATCCTGCACTCCTAAACCACTCTAAAATGTCTTGACATGAAAAATACATCCCAGAAGCAGCCGCACACTCCAGGAAAACACCAATTTACATCGTCGCTTGTTATTTATTTAGCACACAAAAAGCTCTGGAAAGTGTGTGTGCATGTGTGTGTGTGTGTGTGTGTGTGTTACCCCCCCCTCCCACCCCCATCTCCCTCTCTGGCACCTAACTAACTACTCGGCGATGTTGGTGCCTCGGAGCTAAAAGTGACAAGCCGTCAATTGTGTTCCAATATTAACCCCCTCTCAATGTCTGCGTGCCCGTCTTCTTCTCTGTGATGTTGGCTTGATCAAAGAAGAAGCACTTTGGTAAAAATAACCAGGGAGAGTGAGATGGAGGACACCATGCTGCTTCAGACTGATGAACGACGGCCAGTCGTACAGCAAAACACTGTCCGCTTTTCTTTTTCTTTTGTCTCTCCCTTTCTATATTTCTCATTATCTCCTTCTTCCTCTCTATCTCTCTCTCTCTCTCTCTCTCTTGGAAAGCTAACATGAGGCGTTGGCTGAGCATGATTCACTATCTTCTATATACAGCCAGGCGGTAAGTAGTAGTTCATGAAGTGTACGGTATACAATTTTATGGAGAAGAAGAGGCTATATGCTCACTGTACAAGCTTTTTATATGGAGAGGAAGACAGCACTTGCCAACATACCCCCCCCCCACCCTACACACACACTCTCTATTTTGTTCTCTCTATTCTGAAGAGAGATTGAAAGAGACTGGGCGGGGGATAAAAGAGAGAAGCAGACCACCAGAGAGACAGAATATGATAGAAAGATGCCCTGTGTCTGTGTTTCATCTTATCTTAACAGGTTCACCTAGCGGACCTTCACTCATCAGTGAGGGGGGCTGAAGGAAAAGGAGAAAAGGAGAAAGTAAGCAAGAAAGAGGAAGGACTGAGACAGAGGGATAAACACACACACACACACACAGAAAGAGAGAAGAGAGGGGAGGTGGATATCTCTGTGGCTAATTCTCTGGGTGTGGGAAAGCAGAGCACCTAACACAGGTTGGCCTGGTTTCAGTAATGAGTTTGATTCTTCTCTCTGCCTCCTCAGCCTCACTTGGGACCAAGACTGCATAATAACATCCTTCACACACACACACACACACACACACACACACACACACACACACACACACACACACACACACACAGGCACAAACAGGTCTATGGGGAGCTAATTATTCTCACCTGTGTTAATTATTGCTGTAAGCCAATCAGCGGACTCTGTACTAATTAGGCAGTGTTAGGTCTGATTAGTGTTTTGCAGCAGGCCCACTCAAACTGTTATCTACCATACTCGTCCCCTCAGGCGAGAGAGGAGCGAAGAGAACAGGTGGATGCTTGCCCTGTGTGTGTGTGTGTGTGTGTGTGTGTAGTGTGTGTGTGAGCATGTGTGTGTGCGTTCGTCCTTAATAATAAATAACTGAAGGACAGCTTAAATTCACAATAAAACTAATCAGGTTCTTTTCGAACGAAACTTCTAATAAACAAAACAATGCATGCCATCAATTCAACTAGTCTCTGCCCTCTCAGTTAATTGGCCCTGGTTTGGGGTCATTTCTTTTATCTGGACAAACAGCCCCCGTGCCCTTTTAGTTAATGAGGGCTGATCCAGGATCAGTTCTGTCACTAATGGCTCCTTTTGCCAGGATAACCCCTCGGATTGATCCGCACATCACACATGCAACCCCTGTTCTGACCCAGGAGTCCTATCTGTGTGTGTGTTTGGCAGAGACACAGAGATGCTCAAAAGAAGAAAGAAAGACAGTAAATAGAGAAGAAAGGAGTGGTATAAGTTTAAAGTGCTGAGGTGAATGAAAAGAAAAAAAAGGAGAAAAGAGGAGAAAAGAGGAGAAAGGATGAGAGGAGGAGGAGGGGGGGAGAAAGAGTGAGAAGGAGGCTGGAGGAAACCTTCCTCTTATGACATGATTGATTTTCTTTCAGAGGCTTGAGCCTGTCACTGCTGAACACTTGGTCCCCCACTCCTTCACACACATACACACACACACGCTCAATCACACACACACACACACGCATGCACAAACTCCGTGCCCTGACCTCCACGTGTGCCTGCTGGTCCATACTGGGTCTAATGACACCGGGGCCTCCCACAGATCAATACTAAGCTGTCACTCAGCTGGCAAGCACTCACACACACACACACACACACACACACACACACACACACACACACACACACACACACACACACACACAAAAGCAGTGGGACATGCACACACAGATGCAGACACACACATGCACACATGTGAGGTAGGGTATGCGTTTGCACATTTGTGTATGCTGGAAGCGATGTTTTCTACAGCCTCAGCAGATGCCCTCCTCCACCCCCACCTACACACACACGCACACACACACACACACACACACACACACGCTGGACCAAAGCCATATTCTCTCTCCTCAGCCGTTTTCTCACCCTCCTGCTCCCTCACGCTGAGAGTCTGGATCCTGATGTAATATTGATGAGCGAAGATGGAGGCCCTATAAAAAGTGATAGGTCCTTGTGATTGTAAATTATAAATTGTCATCGATTTAACGCCAATGCCCGCATACGCACGCATGCAAATAGGCACACACACACAAGTATCAAAATAGACACACAACCGCTGGTTTTGCCCAAGAGAGAAAGAGTCATTTTTACCCCCCACCCCCCTCCACCCCTCCTCCTCTTAACTAACTTATTCCACGTCATTCACTGCCATCTCTTCCTGTTTCTTTTCTTCTTTCCCCTCACCACCTCCCTCCCTCCTTCACTCTCTGTCTCTCTTCTCCTCAACAATCTCAAGCACCCATCCGCCTCTCTCCATACACATCTCAAGTGCCACTTAGAAAACCAGACTGGGGCTTGAGCCAAACCCTGCTCTCAGTGGTTCACTGTTTGTGTGTGTGTTTCTCTCAGCGACAACACGGGCTACTTTCGCTGTCTTCGAGTCGAGATCACAGAATGGAAACCTCACAAATCATCACAGCCGCGTGCGTTTTCTTTTAATTCTGGACACGGCGGGTAATTTGTGTCCAACTAAAAATGCACAAATCTGTTGATTGTGAAACGCTCTGGCGAAAAAAAAAAACATTTGTTTGTCTCTGTTAAATCACTAATTATAGCCTGGCACAACACAGGGCAGATGCAGGCTAATTCACCATTAGGCCGTTTGGTGTTTATTAAACTTTTATAATGTGATCACTCTGATAACAGCACAATTGTTTCCCTGGGCGTGTGTGATTATACTGTTGTACCCCTCTGTCCCCTTGTAATGGCTCCCGCCGTGTGTGTGTGTCCATAGGCCTATGTGTGTGTGTGTGTGTGTGTGTGTCTTGGAGCTTGCGGAGTAGTGTTTTCCATTTCTCATTAGAGTGGCACAGACTCCTGCTGCAGGGTCAATGGAGGGGGAGAGGGTGTGTGAATATGTGTGTGTGTGTGTGTGTGTGTGTATCTGTTTGAAGGGGAGTGGGGTGGTAATGAGCGCAGGAACATAATACTACAGCGTCCATTAATGCTCTGAGGCAGTGACATTAGGCATACTTAACTAATAGAGCCAGTCTCTGCAATTACCCACTGTTATCTCTGCAGCTTTAGAGGGGAACAGGCTTTAATAAATGTTTGTAGTAATGTGATAAATGCCAGGTTTGCTCATTTGTAATCTACACTGCGGGACAAGGGGAACTGGGTGGATCTAATTGTTTTCCTCCAGATTCAAGGATGTGGTTGAGTTCAGAGGAGTCCTCTGTATGAAAAAGAAAAGAGAGAAAAAAAAAAAAGTCTTTCCTTTTCAGAACATTTTCCTCCAGGTACATCTCTCTCTCTCCCTGCATCTGTCTATATATCCCTTTATATCTCGCCGCCTCTCTCTCGGCTCTCAGTGGGCTACTGTTACAACTGTCCTCCTGTCAAACACAGAAAAGCGGTCCATACCCGACACTCACCGTCACGTCTCTGCCTCCTCTTTTCCTCTTCCCTCTCATCTCGCTTTCATCCCTGCCCACATCAGAGGAGCGGCCGTGATTGTGTGTGTAAACATCTTGTCATGCTAACACGGGCGTCATGACAGAAGAGAGATGCGCTTCATTAACGGCACGCTTGTAAGTTTGTCTTTGTGTTTGAACATGCCTGTGTGGGCTGTATATCTATCCGTAAGTGTGTGTGTGTGTGTGTGTCTCGAATTTTCTAGGGTCAGAGTCGGAGACATGGAAAAGATGTATAAAACTGGTGCAGTGCTACATCAGGGCTCTTTTATTGCACAGATTTAAAGACCACCGTTAGCTACAATCCTGCAAAAGTGAAGTTAATACCTTCTCCATGTCAGCCTCACTCAAAAGCTCTTCAAAACTCCTCTCTGAATATCCACCCAAAGGAGTAACTGTCAATTAACAAGCAAGCAATCACTAGCTACACAACATACACCAACAATTGTGCCCCGTTGCACACTCCTCACTCTTTTGGCAGTAAATTTTCTCTGTTTGTGTGAAGACAATAGCCAGAGGAAGAGAGAGAGAGAGAGAGAGAGAGAGAGGGAGTGGTGTAGCAGGGGGAAAAAAAAAAAAAGAGGGTACAGGAGGGAGGGAGAGAGAGGAGAAAGCGGCGCTGTTAATTGTTTTCCAGAAAAAGGTTGTGAAGGTCTGTGTGTTTGAACTGAATGTCACCTCATGTAAATCACAACTCCTGCATTGGAGAAGCCAATAACCAGGATAATTAGCGCGACTCTCTCCTGCGCCGCACGCGGAGATCGAGGAAGACACGCTGCCGAGGAAGAGTGTTCAAACGCAGAAGGATTCCAAGTGTGATTAACCAAAAAACCTAAATCTGGAGTTGTGAGTGGGAGGACCAAAGAAAGACACATACAGCAGACGGAAGGGCAGATAGATAAAGAGAGAAGAAGAGAGACACATTGGATGGAGGAAATCAGAGGTAGCCAGAGAGACAAAACACAGAAGGAGAAGCAGAAGAAAAGAAAACAAGTGAACATTCCTCTCAGCGAGGTCAAGCCACTCGGTAAACAAACAAACAACGTTAGCAAGCACACACGCAAAGGGGTGAGGCAGTGTAGAACAACAAAGTGTCTCAGTCGATTGCCTACGCCTTACTTTGTCTCCCCTCATCAGTTACATAAACACAAACAAAGGCCTTTAAATTCAGCTCGGCTTTTTGAAGTGGAACAGTGACATGTGCTGGGTCTCATTTGTTGATGATTAATGCAAAGTAAAAAGAATATATTAGGACTGTAAGAATATATATCCTCCCTTTGATCGAACAGTACTGTTGACCATAATTGTCTGCATGTTGACGTCCCTGCTTTACGCTTAATTACAGCAGAGATACTCCCTTGAAGATTTTCTTTTGTCTCTTAACATTACAGCTCAAATTAGTCAAGCTCAATGTCACAAAACTCATATATAAGAGCAGATATGAAAAGGTTGAACTTGGAGATAATGATATAGTTACTAAACAGCCTATATAAGAGTAGAAGTGTGTGTTTTTTTTAAAGGAAGTTTTGCAGAAAACGAAATATCCCCCTGTAGAAAAGAGGGAAAAATCTCACATGAAGTAATCTGATTATGTTAGAAAAGATCTTTCCAATCATTTAAATGCCGTAACTTTTTGTTGCAGTATCCCACCAATACTATCACACTACATATCTCTCCCTCCCTGTCTCCCCCATGCCGTGCAGGTTTTCCTTCCATTGTGGCGTGTGAAACTGAGAGCGCCGCTCACAGCGCCTGGCCAGCGATCCATTCTTCCTGGACAGATTGATGGAAAACAATCAACAGACTATACATCTTGCTTGGGCACAGCAGGTCACCAACACTCATCCTGGACACCTGGACGTACATCCTGGGCTACAGCGCTGAGGTAAAGCGCCAGAAAAGAGGCTGGCTGGGATGGAAACTGACTGATAGGAAGTGAGACGCCAGGTTGGGGGGTATGGAGCTGGCATGAAGCACGCTGTCTGCGTTCTCACTTAGCAGAAATAATCAGTAAACAATGAATCATCAGTGAGGGGCTGAGATCAGGGAGGCTGGAGGCCATGCTGCTCGATGACACACACTGGATCAGCCTGCTGGGAGAGGAGGCCCGAATATCCTTCACCGAGAGGAGCTGGTGTGTCTATTCAATTACGACCGGCAACACGGGCAGCCATGTAACACATTGGCTGTGAGAGAGCACTTAGTGGGCCGTGCGCTAGAGAGCAGCGACTGTCCACACACATCAGAGCATTGAGAAAACAAAGCCTCGCTGTTGCCACACACGCCCGCACACACATAGCCACGCACGTACAAATGTATAGCGTCACACCGAGAGGCGCGCGCTCGCGCTCTTCACGCCTCATTTGAAAAGCAAATTGAGTGCATCTTCTTGGGCGAGTCACGGACTAAATCCTGGAAAACGTTACTCCTTCCTCACTTACAGTACCACACACACAGTTGCACGTCATACACCAGACCTTTCATACGGTAAATATATCTTCATTCTATTTAACTCCCCTTCTATCTCTATCTCTCTGTCCTGCAATTACCACACCAAAAATGTCTTAAATAGCTCCCAGAGAAGTAGGACGCTACTCATTTGGGTCAGCTCTGGCCGCCTAAACCCCTTCATTCTGGGACAGAACAAACACTGACACAAAGGCAGAGGGAACGGCCAAGGAGAGCGGCCAGGTCAAGCTGGGAATGTCAAGCAGTAATGACAAAGCAGTTTGCAGAGAAAATGGATCTACAACAGCGCTATTTACAGTAGCTCTCGCCAAAAAACCTCCTCATGTCATGAAACCCAGAACTTTTCACGGTTATGACATTTGTAAATTACACTTTATATGCCCTAATAAACTGTTTGTGACCTGCATTCAGCTGTGGAGCATTAGCTTAACTACCTATAAAGCGTGATAGCAGCTCTGTTTAGTTTATTGGGGAAAGAATTAAAACATAACAATGAAATACACACAAAATCTTTCCTCAGGATAACACACTTAAGTATTAAAAATGCTTATTTCCAGTGTGTCCCTCATTGTTTCCTCATCATGAAACAAAAAAACAGCTTATTCTAATTTGATGTTTCATATCAGGAGAAACAAAAACAGGTCTACTCCGGGAATGATGTGTTAATTTTTCCGGGGGTGTTCGCAAAATGAAAGCGAGCCAGTTGTTGGTGGGAGGGGGGGGGGGAGGTTTGAACGCTGAAGGTCTGCATGAGAGAGAAAGAGGCAGCGCTGTTTTAGAGGCTCCTCGACCTCCAAACTCCCTGCTGTCAATCAGCGCAGCCGTCCGTCTCTTGGGGCCGCGCTTTCCTCCAACCCTGGGGGGAAAGCACCGCAGGGAAAAAAGAACACAACCAAACAGATGCAGAGAGCTGCAGGTCAATATGTGTGTGTATGTATGCGTGTGTGTGTGTGTGTGTGTGTGCGCAAGCTTATAGTTTTGCACGCCTGTGGATTCTCAAAACTGCGCATGTGTGCGTCTGCATATATATTTATGTACTATACATGAGTTTATCTGAGGGTGAGAGCTGCATCTGTGTCTATATGTGTGTGCTCTTATGTGTGTGTGTGTGTATGTGTGTGTGAGAGGTAGATTTGTGAGGCAGCCAGTACCTGAGGGAGGGGAGTTCTGCCTGCATATCGATGAGCCAGCAACTCTGCCTCTTTGCCACTAAGCCGTGCACAAACACCACAACCAGCTCAGGACCAGTCCTTTTCAAAGCCTCCCATAACATCTAGTGCGGCTGCCCCCCCCCCCCATAAGACCGCACAAAAGAAACAGCATATCAACATGAAAACATCTTTTAAAGAGAAAAAGGCCAGCGCTGAAAATCACGGCACAATCTGCACAGATCTCGCTTCCCCTAAAGCTCAGGGAGGATCATACATGCTTAAAAAAGACATAGCTTGGACTGTCACCCTCGGGGTCTCATGACTCTGTTTCTAGACTTTATTTGTCTTGGAGTGAAATGTCAAGCTAGTGATACTGTGGTGGTCAGAGACGCAATTGAAAACACACATGTTGAAAATGATTAGAAAGAAAGTGGGGAATAGCTATTCTGTGTGAACCTAAACAGCCCCGAGGCTTGAGAAGAAAAGGAGAATTATGAAGACCTCAACATTCAGATGTCAGAGACATCAGCGGATACAGTCACAAGAATGTAGGATAGATGCACTGTAAGTGTGTTTTCACCTTCTCACTAACACAGTCATGGATATGAAAGTGAAACTAAGCTGAGGGGACGGAAGGCGCTGCCAGTAAACCACATTAGCATCAAATGCAAATGAGAAGGGGGCTAATGGCTGGACAGGTGCAGACTGGGCCTCTAAATGACACACACGCACACACACACACACACACACACACACATTTGCAGGCACACACACACACACTCACACACATACACATACACTCACACACACACAAATGAGATGGATGAATTAAACATGGGTGGGCTCGGCTGGGGGGCTGGCAGGGCTGACATAAAGTCAATGACATACATTATTCACTAGCGCACGTTAGCCCAGCCAAGGCAACACATGACCTCTCACCCCAGGAAGTGCATCCAAACATAACAACCAAAACAATGAGGGGGTTCCCCACTAGAGAGGCAGACAAAGAGGGGGGGAGTGACAAACAAGCTATGCAGCGAAATGCATTAGCTTGGAAAACACAATCTTTTAAACATTGCTAGCTCCTAGGATAATTTGTCCCCTCCAGATGTGTCACTGAACCAGGTGTAGACCTGAAGCAGCCGAGAGGTGAACCAAAACCCGGTGCACAAGTACTAACTACCCACCATGAAGCTGAGAGTCAGTCCGTTCCACTAGCTTGCAGAACAGGAAACCATCGGCCATGACATCATCCTCCCCGGGAGGAGCACTTCCTGCCCGACATTCTTCACTCAAGACACACACACACTCGCCAGGAAATGGCCTCTATCAACACACACACACACTCCTAGGGAAACAACCAACACTGTTGCGGATACACAAGCACAGACACGCATGCAAGGAAATGGGCCACATCAACAGCGGGCTGCAGGAGTGTGCGCAAACGCAAACACACTCACAAGCGCACACTCGAAAACAGCAATAAACCTGAAATAACATCATCTGTGCATGTAAATTTGACACCCCCACCACCTCCCCGCACTGTGATTGGAAAGAGGGGGATCATGGGATACGCAGAGCTATCCAGTGGATCCTTATCTCTGGTCACAGAGAGTTTGCCTCCCCCCCTCCAGAGAGGTTCTCCATGCCTGGGGGACACCCTGCGGCAGGCCTGTGGGAGCTGGACAGGCAGGAAAGGGCCACGGGACACAGGTGGTAGGAGGCAAGAGAGGACACACGGGGCCGGAGGGACAGTCATACCCCCAAAGCGAGCAGGGTTGACAGATTAGTCCGCAATTATATGGATGCAGCAAGTAAATTAACAAAAGCAGTTCTGTGGGGAGATAACCTGACAGAAGCGCAGAGGCAATGCTAAGTGATAGCAAAGGTGTACACGGGTGAGAGGGAAATGTGTTTGTGATTTGAGGCCCATCCAGGCAGATGATAGACTGACTAGCAGTGGCTGCATATGATTAACCCCATGCTAACCAGGAGTGATGGAGAGAGGTGGAAGTGGATGTGGGGGGTGGGAGGGGTTAAGGGCTCCCCTCATATTATCCTGCTTCTGTAAGAGGCTAAAGTGGACCACACGTTTCCCTGGGGAAGACATAGAGAGGCGCACAGGAGCTTCTCACCTTTCAGCTGCTTCCTCTGCCCAGTGTCAAGCACAGACCCAACACATCACGCCAACGTCTCTTTGAACTGATCAAAATTCAAGGTTAAAAAAACAAGATAATGCAACGACACTGTATCTGAGACAGTCAAAGCTTGAAAAAACATGAAAAGAGGACAGATTGAGGGGGATGTTTCAACTTCAGTAGAAAACTAAGAAATGTTAAAGTGCTTTTTGCTATCATAGCCTAAACAAATATGCTTCATAATTAAAATCTGCATCATATTGCTCCTTGTAGACACTTTAATGCCCAAACAAATTCTCTCCCCAACAAGAGGCGAGATAAAGAGGGGGCGAATCAGATTCTCCCGAGCGCTGCCGATCCACACTGTACCAGATTTGTTCTCCTAACAATCAAATAAGTTACTCATTAGCTGACTTTATTTTTCCTCATTCCTGCGGTTTTGCTGCAGTGGCCTGTTTCTCCCATCTTAACGAGAGAGAGCTAATTAGGCAATCAGACCCATTACTCTTCCAGAAGAGTTAGAGCTAGCCCAGCTAATTAGGGCTGTAAAATCTAATCATCTCTGCGAAACAGCAGAGGGCTAACGAGCCCTTATTTAACGAACTAAATAACTTCAAGGGTGGAGAGGGGCTGCTGATGGTATTTCTTTATGAATTTGAAGGAGGGGAACTCATGGTAATTGAGTCAGTTTCACCCTCACAGTTGTTTGTTTGTTTATGAATCCCTGATTATTACAACTGCCAAGAATATATTGGTACTAAATGAGCAAACGTATAAACCCTCCTTTCCTTATTCCCCTTCAGTCCCCCCCTTTAAAACAAGCTACCAACCCCCTCCCCGATCGCTCTCCTCTCACCTGACCTATTTTCCTGTCCAGAAAGAGTGCTCGCTGGAGAGGAAAACGGAGATATTGCTGTTGTTTTCCCTCCCCCCTGTTCTAATTTGTTGTTCGTTAATGCTGCCCTCACACCTGAGCCATTGCGCGTCAGGGGAATACCGCCAGTGAGCGACCACAACACATGCTCAGTGTGGGAAAGCTGCTCACAGCAGAAATCCGCCTGTCTCACCAAGGTGGCTCTGCTCAAACTGCGGCAAGCTGATGGAGGGAAAGTTTTAACCGTGGCGAGCCAGGACGGCCCTACAAAGACAGAGCGAGTGCACAGATGAGAAACTCAACAAGTATGCACACAGGAAAACAAAAATCAGAAATATGGCACAGAGTGATGGGCAGGCGTGTTGTCTGAGGCCACGTGGTGGGGTGCAGCTGTCTCAGGGAGCGCTGAGGTGAGGCCTTCCGCTTCACTGGAGTGGAACGAGGGTGGCACACGCACACGCGATCTCACGCACACATAGATACACACACAGACACACACATACATACATACGCAGGTAAAGAGTAGCTTTTGACAGAGCGGCAGCGAGAACAGGACAGCTGTGTTCATCAGATAGCACAGGTCACTGCCTCATTAACACTCACACATACACTCAAATGTGAGAAATTCAAATCAGACATAACACCTAAATAACCTATGGTGTACTTCATTTTACCTGATGATGCTGTTGTTTGTTATAGATAACAAAATACAGGCAGAAAAGGAGAAACTTTCACTTTATAAGTTTGCTCTCTGTTATGGAAGGAACAGCACGCTTAAATCTGCACGCTTCAACAATTGCTCCAGTGTAAACAAATAATTTCCCTCACACTGTACGTCCACGCGAGTGCCACACAGGCACAGGCCGGCCTGTAAATCTACAGGGCTTTTCTTTTTTTCCAACTGATCGTAAATCATGCAAGCTGCTGCATCGGTCAGAGGTAGTTTATGACGGCAGGGGAAAGGTGCACACTCAAAGAAAAGTGTGTGTATGCGGCGAGTGTGTCAAAAGCAGCAGAGAATCTTCGGTAACGCACCCGTCCAGAATGAGATTTATATATATATACACACACACACACACACACACACACACACCCACACACACTCCAGACTGTAGCTAACCCTAACTGCTCATCAGCCAAGTCATCAGCCCAACCACACAAACACTGTTTGACCACACTTGAAGCAGAACTCAACTGCTCCGTGATTGCTTCTCCACTTCACACACATACCACTGGGATATTATTTACTGCTGTTTCACACGTTTTGCTTACACAGACGATTATGGTTGCTGAGATTTAAACAACCTGTGGCTTCCTTGATTCGGTTACATTTTTTCAGCCAGTTCGCACGTCAAAAATAGCTAACTTTCAATGGAATGATTAATTAATTTTATCAATTAAAAAAAAACATCTATTATATGTTTCTGCAATGTCAAGATTTCAACATTTGCTGCCTGCATAATGCACACGGCTCTGCATAGTGCGCACCCATAAAAAGTCCTGTGTGCTTGTGTTTGTGTTTGTGTTTGCGATGACAGCACAGCATCATGTCGGCCGAGGATAAAGGGCGAAGTTTGCTTACCTGTCGATGATGACAGGGTCTGATGGGGTCTCGTTCCTGTTGCCACAACTCTTCTTATCACAGCATCGACTGCAGGGAGGCGAGGGAGGAGAGCGGGGAAAGGGGGGGGAAAGGAGAAAAGGGGTGGTGGGGGGGTGGGGGTGGTGGGGGGACAAAGGGGAGTTAGTCACCAAGATGTGAACAACAGGGACAGCAAGATAAGATACAGCAGAAATAAAGAGAGGGAGAGGAAGTCAGATGAGCGTACAGGAAAGAGAAAGAGGAGTGAAAGGGCGTGAGACTTTCGTGGAGTTTAAGAAACAGCATGAATTGGATTTCTGTCGGGCTTGTCGAGGTAAGACCGGGGGGCTCTAGCGCTATAGCGGGGTGAGATAAGCGGGGTGATTTTTAGGCAAAGTTTGGAGAAGAAGAGCAAAAGCGCTGAGCTTGAATCAGGCTGGCTACAAACTTGAATTAGCCTCCAGGGCTCAGGTTAGCTCCGTTTCTGTCAGACATCACAAAACCAGACATCTTATGTTCTCTATTTTTCCTCTGCGCTCGTCCCCTCCCTCTATCCCGCCTCTCTCTCTTGCTCTTTCTCTCTCTCAGAAGTGGGTCACAGAGTGGTCCCACTGGACCTGGGGAGTAGTGCATGCTGGGTAGAAGGGGGTTGCATACTGATGTGACGAGTTCTTTTCTGAATCATTTGACTGCAGCACAATGTAACAGTGTTGTTGTGTGTGCCATCACCCCCCCACCCCCCCCCCCCTTTCCTCCAAAAAGTATCATCACGTCTGCGCTTACCTTTTCTTTTCTGCCTGCTCGTCTGTGTGCATGCATGCATGTCTGTGAGTGCGTACCTGTATGTGACTAACGTGTGTGCACCTACTGTATGTGTGTGGGAGGAGATGGAGAAAGACACAAAAGAGAGTGAGAGAAAGGGGGAGATAGATTGACCCTCCCCCCTACTTTCTTGAGTCCCCCAGGACAGGAGGCTTGGAGAGCCAGATCAGATTTCTGATCTCGACCGTTTCCTGCAGCATATGAAAACAAGTGGTCTAAATTGCCTTGTGTGATAACCAGGAAGTGGCTACACTTTTGCCACTAGCCATTTTTCCACATGTAACTCTACATTTTATTTCAAGACGGTTGGTCATTGAGAGACAATCATATGCTGCGTGATGCGTTTATTGATTGTGAATGCACACGACGGCCTGCGAGAGCTATGCTTGCTTTACTACATTCAAGTGTGTGTGTGTGTGTGTGTGTGTGTATTTTATGTGTAATACGAGTCTGTCCCCCTCTGTACATAGCTCACTGTCAGGACACAGCAAACTGCATGTATTACACAGACTAAGGAGGATGGGTTTGAGTAATGAGCTTTTCCTTGTCCTAATTAGCTGAACATGAGAGGGATGCACACATATACACAGACACTTACACACACACACACATGCCTACCAACAGAAATAGGCCAGGGCCCATCTCCCCAACCCACTTTGAGGAAAATGATAAGATTTCTATTGTAATTTAGCAGTGCTCCTCATGTCTTTGCCTCCTCTTTAAACCAACAGAGACACATCCAATGTGAAAAACATTCATCTCGATCCAGACCGTAAAAGCGCTGGCTCCATCCAGAAAAATGACAGTTGTAGCTGAGTGTGTTTTGTCTTACCTGCACATGATCTCGTGGGTTAACAAGACCCGGCACATCTCTGGATTTTTATCCTGGCCTTCGTAGACAATCGCCTAGAGCAAGACAAAAAAAAAAAAAAAAAAAAATCAAGATAATTATTGTGATTTATATTTTTATGAGTGACATTCATTCGAACAGAAAAAGTGAAACATGATGCAGGGGCAAATAAAAAAAACAACAAAAACAAAAAAAAACAGAAAAGTGTGTTTGTGTCTTTCATCTGGGAGCAGTGTCGTCTATCTGGCAAATGTGTGTATCGTGGGAATCCAGTCCTCCTGAACAGGAACGCTCTGTTCTGACAGAGACAGTAAGAGAGAAAGCATTTGTGTGTGTGTGTGTGTGTGTGTGTGTGCAACAGTGCATGTGTGTGTGTACTCCCGCGTGCACATACGTGTTTGTACGTGCACGTGTGTTTATATGCAGTGTACAGTGAGCAGTTGGACTGCCAGACTGGAGTATAGTGCACCATCTGGTCCATACAGCACAGCGTCCAAAAATCTAGTCTGGTTACCCCTCCAACCCCACTCAACATGGTCTCCAGGGCTGTGATCACCCTGCATACACACACACACACACACACACACACACACACACACACACTGATAAACATGCAAACACACACTCACACATCCATGTGCACTCACAAACAAAATCCCCTCCTACTCCTTTCATTCTAAGGCAAACTCTCTTCAAGCCTAATGGCACTAGAGGCAGAATTGGCAAAACAAAAGACCTGATATCAAAACAGCGTTCAAGAGGCTTATTTTCTTCGTTATCTAATTCATCCTCACAGAGAATTCCCTCAGTGTGCGCCAGCCCACATGTGCGGCTTTGTATTTCTTTGTGTGATTGAATTGGCCATAACACACTCTGGGATAGTTTGTTCTGTTTCACATTGAGGAAATGAGGGTCAAGGTCCTCAAAGAGTGAGCTGGCATGCATCACTGTCTTTCCCAAACACTAACACACAACCGCTAGTGCACCTCACCGAGATATTCACACACCCTATGCGCACAATCACACAGTCAAACACACACGTATACTGCCTGACGCTTGTAAAAACACACACACACCATCCCCACTTACTGGTTGCTGTGCAGAGGTAGAGTATGAGGACACATGTCCTCTACTTTTCTGGGCCTCTGTAAATGTATTCCACAGGTAAGACAGGTCGTTTATCACGGCGGCTGTGCTGTGCTGAAGTTGAGGGTCTCAGACACAGGCATGCAGCGGGGTGAGAGGGGGAGGAGAAGGAGGAGGAGGAGGGGGTGGGGAGGCAGTGGCTGGAAGTGGGGGGGCAAAATCCAGACCAGCACAGGCAGCGAACTGATGCAGAGTTTCATTCTTTGAGCGTATAGTTTAATGTAGGACCTCTTACCTGTTTAGTCATGGAGTCAATGAGACGAACATATAAGTCTTGCTCTGTCCTGATCCCTGAGAGAGAGAGAGAGAGAGAGACAGAGAGACAGAGAGACAGAGAGAGGGGGGTTAATAGTTAAAATGTTACCAGCAGGTTTCATATCACATCTAAAGGAAAGCTTTCCCCATTTTAGGGGAGTATTTAAGATCACAGTTTTATTCATTGTGACTTCCCCTGTGAGCCACTTTAGGTTAAATGAATGAGTTCAAACTGTTACTAATGACTTTCATTATTTGTTGCTTGGAACTTGAGGATTTAATCTACTTTCGTCGATGTGATGTCTACAAACTTTTATTAAGAAACTTAATAGTGAAAATGAGCACAACATTAAAAAACACACATTTTCTAAATTGTAATCCATGTAACTGAATTATTCAGTTGAGGCAAAAAGAATTTAAAAAATAATCGTTAAGAAGCAGGATGGAAAACATGCCACTGCAAGAAATAGGCCGACCGGAGAATACAGGCTATATTAACTATAAGAAGCAGTAAGCATAATAATAATAATAATAATAACAATAATAATAATAATAATAATTATAATAATAATGATAATAATAATAGTTTTTTAAAAGTATAATTAATGACATTTAAAGCATTTTACCAGAGACATGAAGCCTCGATCCTTCACGGTAAATAACTAAAATAAACAGATAAAACTAAACACTCTCAAAACCTCATAACATTTGTTTCCTGACTTTCTTCACTCGGGTTTTGGCGTATCATTCACCCTTTGCTTTTGTTATTGCTCCATAAAAATTATGGAAGCCAAACTCACCGTTACTGTAGAGGAGCTGAAGTCTATAATGGATCCCATTGTTGGTCTTTTCCCCCGTCGTTTCCTATGAAAATTAAACCAAACATTCCCGGTCAGAGCAAGCAAACCATCTCCTCATGGGACTTCTAGTGCGCGTCCACCGTTATGATCTGAACTGGATATTTTTAGATAACATGACTGACATGTCACTTCTATGACTTTGATCACATGTAAATCACTTCACGTCGTTTTTTTAAAAAAAATCCTCAGACATCCAGAAGAATGAAAAAAAAAAAGCTTCAGACTGTAACTTTAACAGCTTTTTCCTCGTTAAGTCATTCACGTTATTCTGTCAAATTCAATTTTAGACATTTGAAGATAGACGTTAGAACATTTCATTTACAAAACTGACTTGTGAACAAATTAATTAACTCATACTGGAAATAGAAATCGTTTAAAATATTGTTATACAACATTTATTCCATGTATTATTAATAATAATAATTTGACATATATCATTTTTATATCCAGTGAATGAAGTTAAATGTTATTAATGCTGACAAGCACTAGAATCACATTTAGATCAAGTGAATAATAAACAAGTCATAAAATAGAAAATAATAATAACAAACTAATATTTATGAGATTTATGAGTCCACTTTTTTATTTCTCTTGCAAACATTTAATCGACGTATCAAAAACGGATATTAATGTGTTTAAAAACTGAAATATCTTGTCTGACAACACCTGCAGGATTATAAATATGATTCAATAGAATTAGTGACAAGTTGCCACTAAAGTTTGTATGCACTTGATTTATACCTTCATGTAAATGGGTGCAAATTGTATTTTGAAGGTTTTGGAATTGTAAAAAAAGAAAAAAGGCCAAAAAAAGTCAAAACTCTGCAAGACTTGATGTAAAAAATGACACCAGGGAAGCCCTGAGGAGCAGTGATCCCTGCTGAGTGCGTCTGGCCACTTTGTTAAGTCACGTCTGGTAATTTATCACTTTGCCTTAACAGGCTAGTAGACTGTATCAGACATCAGTCGTTCCTCCACTAAAATGTATATATCAAAAGTCTCGTTTTGATTTTATTATCAAATTATCACATGATAAAATAATATTTTTGTGTCGTGCATAAACTCACCTTTTCCTTCTCTACAAAATCAATGTAGGTGGTTCTCTCTATTTCCACCGGCTGACCCTGCCTGTCGTACAAAGCCAGCACGAAGTGGAAGAAGTTGGACTTGCGAAGGTTGGAGGGCGGCTGTTTCTCGAAGTGTGCCCGAGCAAGACCCACTCCGCTGCGGACACAAGCACAAACCAGCACCATGCACGACGACGGCCATTACAATAAATTCAATAAAAACAAGAAGAAAAAAAAATTGCAGTGTTAAAGAGATCTGCTTCTAAAATCCAATCTACGTTTCAGTCACTGTTCATTCTAAAACGAGAACCATTTAATTAAAACCCTCACAAACGCTCTTTGTGGTTTAATCAACAATAATTAAACAAATATGTTAAAATATATACAGAGTTAAATATTCGCATTTGTATAATAAACATAATTTGGAGACACCAACAGCTTTCATGGTGGTCTAGGCCTGCAGTTGATAAAAGTGTGCATATATAAATTTTAAACTTGACCAATTTGATTAAAAGTAAAGATTTTTTTTCAGAACACTTCTAAATTTAAGCTTGAAAATAATATTTATACATGCATTCAGTGAAAAGCAATTATCACAACCAAAAAGGGAGACAAACACCAAAGTGAGCCGAAAAGCCTGAACACAAACCCACAGCACACTTTCCTAACACCAAACTTAATCTGAGCCTACATTTAAACCTCGCGAGCCTGGAGCTTCTTTGAGCTAACTGTGCTTTCCATCCACAAATATGTTAAACCAAGTTTGAGCCACATTTTTAATCATGTTGGACTTAACAGCTAAAAAAAGAACGTATAAAGCCAGCGGGAACAGTGGTTATCCAACAACTACGTCCTCTGGGGACGCATGCTGCCCCAAGTGATACTGCCGCTCCGTCTTTAACACCGCAGATCTTAACGTGTTCTCTCCCCCCGGTCTCCATGCACGCCCCGGTGTCAGCGCAGCGCCAAGGCCGCCTCAGGCTCACCTCTGGGCGGCTGTGTTGGCGTCCAGCACTCCGGCGCCCTGCATCCATGTCCGAACCGCGTTCATCCCGGCCACCATGGGCTCTTCTTTCATACTACTCCCACTCCTCTGGATGCTCTCGTGGATGCCAAACATCAAAACGCACCTTCACACTGTCGCTATCTCTCTCTCACTCTCTCTCCCCTCTCTCTCTCTATCCTCCTCTCCTTGGCTCCCTCCTTTCTTTTTTTTTTTTTTTTTCCCCTGCCTCCCCTCCTCTTGCGTCTGTTTGATCGCGCTGTCAAGAGGAGCAAAGTGGCGTGGACTATTTCACTTGGCGTTTAGTTGCGCGTGTGTTTCTCAAAGTACACAAAAGATGCGACATGTGGAAGGAAAAGGGGAGCTGTCAGCATCCAGGGTTAGCTGCACCTCGTGTCAACGACTCCAGAAGAAAAAAAAAAAGCAGGGGAGGGGGGGAATCGGCAGCTATGAAGATGAACAACGTGAGAGCGATGAAAGGGGGAAGCGCAGGATGAGAGGCTGCACGGAGTTGGCGACAGTCCCCCCGGATCAAGGTGCAGCTGACAAAAACACAAGCAAAATGTCAGTTTTCGTAACAAACAGTCCACAGTGGGAAAGAAAGCCGAGGAGATGAAACACGTTTCACCCTCTTTCTCTCCGTTCCTTTATTTACAAAGTCTTCTCCTCTGTTCAGATGAATGAAACGGAAGATTACGCGCAATTAAGAGGCAGTCCTGGGCAAACAGCGGCTCCGCTCCTCCTCGGCTCCTGCTCGGGTGATTTGCGCTCTTTTCTTCCCTGAGGAATCACTTTGGACCATCTCTGGGATACCAAACAGGGGGAGAACTAGTAGGTGAGGGGGGCGTGGTCTACAAGGCGAGCAGGAACGCCCCCAAACACAGTTAATAACACGGACAATCAGCTGTCCACCAACCCCGACCAGCACGCTGCCCGTCCGCCTGCCTGCTGTCCCCGCCTCGTCCCACGCAGTGTCCCGCCCCAGCCACTTAGCCAGAAGCTGTGCGCGGTGCGAGTGTGTGCGCCCATGTATGCCAGAGTATGCGTGTATGTGTGTGTGTGTGCGTGCGTGTGTGTCTGCTGTGTCTTTCTGTAGACAATTAATGTATTCACGACTATCAAACATCAACTCAAGGGAGGACATTAGTTTAATCCGTTGCAGTTTTCCCGCTGAGACTAAAAGGGCAGAGTGAAGAGGGGAGCCGGGAGTGGTTGCAACATCTATCGCCTGTTTGCTTCGTTGTCACTTGAGCTGCTGCTATGAAAATGTGATACAGACTGTCCGCATCTGTCTGCAAAACAAGACGAAACAGAATCCGAACACATTTTAAAATACGCATCAGATATATCAGATGTGACTCATTGTATTATGTGACAAAATGTGTCACACTGCAGTGAGAGGAAACAATTTGAAGAATAGTTGCAGCATCAGTTGTGAGCATATTTATAGTGCTCATATATGTCAAATGAAGTCAACGTCGATCAATTTAATTTTCCACATTGTGAAGGATTGTTTCTAAAGGAGCTTGCTTAAAAAAAAAACAAAAGAAAATGACTTTATTTTAACATTTAAAATGTAATTTCGACGTTCTGTTTTCTCTTGTGAACAGTGTTGAGCAGTGCAAGTGTTCAGAGTATCAACTATAGCAGATTATGAGCTCAACAAAGTTTCAGCTCACCAAAAAAAAAAAAAAAAAAAGAAAAAAGATAGAGAGAGGGGCTGGCAAGCCGCTGCGCACATTTTCTGTTACAGCCCGATGGTTTGAAATTAGCTTTGATTAGATGCATTACATAAATCTTGCGGGACTTAGTGCTGAATCCAACATAAATATGAGGATTACAGCTAAACTTTGCTGTCCCGCCGTCCAAAAAATGCACTCAGTCAAAAATAACTGCTCAAGAACAAAAATGAAAAAAAAAAAAAAAAAAAGTGTAAAAAAAATTTGCATGGTTGCTCACACAAGCATGAAACTGCACATCAGGTTCACACGCAACTGTTTGTCATATGGTTGCAAGTCCAGTTTGCAGAGAGTAAGGATGTTACAGCTCTCCTCATGCTCCCCATCAGCCCTGGTTTCCCCCCTCCAATCATTACAGAGTCATTTCTAAATTGTCAAATTCAATTGTCTGGGGGCCATCTGTTCAATAAGTACTGTTTGGTTAATTATAATGAAATGGAAAGAATGAGAGAGTCTTGTTTTTTATCAAGAGGGCATCTCTGAAAATTAAGATTGTATCAAGAATCACTGACACGTTGATGCTTTTGGGAGTGAAGCTGCACAATTAAGAACCTCAGAAATAGCGTACAAAATGCATACTATTTTTACACTATAGAATTAATATTTTTTTGTTGTTAGTTGGAATAAACTAAAACAAGTTTTACTTTCATTTTAGGGAATGATTTTTTTTTTCTTCTAGTGACATACATATCCTCGTCTCCAGTGCAGCCAGCAGACTGACACAAGAGTCTCAGGCAGTTGCAGAGTCTGATACAAATGCCATAAACGGTCAAGGTTGGACACCAAACCCTAGCAATCATCTCATCATTGTCTATATCTGTTTATTTATGTCTCCTGCTGTGGGAGGAGAAATGTGAGCACCCTACCACGTGAATACATGATAATAAATAGTGATAAATAAAAGCAACGTGAGATAAAATGTCTCTCACAGTCAGCCTCACTTTTTAACGCCCGTACACACACACACACACACACACACACACACACACACACACACACACACACACACACACACACACACACACACACACACGTTCAGAGCAATCCTTCAGCACATTTGTTTGATTGTGGCCGGCCGGCTCTCTCTCCATGATCTGTCTGCCTTGGTCGGCATGCGGGCCAGCGCGAACAGTCAGAGGCCCCTGGGGTGGCGTATATTTATATCCCCGAGCACAACACACACTGTTAGCCCAAATATCACCGTCTCACCATCCAAAAACAGAGATGTCAGTTGGGGGCCCGATGATCCCGTCATGTTAATACTGTGATTTACTAGTCTAAATCCACGGTTACCCATTGCAAAATATCTCTGGCAATTCTGCACAGGCGGGAATGCGCACGCCATTTAAACGACGCAAAGGTGTGTTTCTGCCATACACGACTTCAAGTGTCCACATATGGGAAGGCTATAAAAAAAATTAAAAAATCAGCCGTATAACTCTATGAGACATTTTGAAGTAACTGATCAGAAAGGAGTTGCAGGCGCCACCAGATGTTCTCGTAAATCAAAAGGTTGGGTTGATGATAATAATGGCCTGATTGAATTGAAGACTCATAAAAATGACTGGTTGTAAAAATCAGACATATGCTTATGAGAGTGGGCCTTATGTCTAACAATATGCTCTCTAGTCGACTTAAAGGAGACTAATATAGATGTTAACAATTTAAATATGTAGAGCAGATTCTGGTAGGTAATTTCTTTGATACGCACTGAGAAAACAATGTTATAATGAGTGTGTAAACAGTGTCGCAAGAAAATATATTTTCTTTAAATTAAAGTGAGAGAAAAAGTAAGCGCATATGCTAAATCTTAAAAGTCAAATCAAGGGTGAATAATTAGAAATATTTGGTACTATTTGGAAACAATAATCCGTTTTTTTTTTTGCTCTTGTAAGCAGCGCATCTATGGCAATGATGACCTCTCCCACCTTACTTCAGGTCACCCATCAAGCGCTGAGCGGTTGTATTTGGTACAATATTGCCATCTAGTGGCTTTACAGAGACATTGCACGCCTAAATATAGTTTGCGTCCACTAAAAGTCAGATGTATTCTCAAATGTAACACTTGCATAGTAAGTAGCATGCAGATAAATGCCATCTGTCCAAATTGCTGTTTCTCTGCGCCCGTTAATTAACATGGTCAACAAATGTGGACAAGGTCAATGATATTTGTGGATTCATGAGAACAAGTTGTGAATGTAATTGATCTTGTAGGGCAACATCAAAAGGAAACCCAGTTAGAATGTGGATTCAGTTTAACCCTCAAGTAACCGTGTGGCATCAAATATGACTTCAAGTGTATATTGTGTATGTAAGTGTGTTATTATTTTAAGGGGAATTTATCTGATCCTTAAAAAAAAACTTCTTGATTCTGTTCTTCTTCTTGTTCTTCTCGGTAAATCTGTGTCTTTGTTTCGAGTTCCTGTCTTGATCTAGACTTTAGGTGATGTCTGTGTTTTTTTATGGTCACATGATCCTAGTTTAAAACAATGTTATGTTAATAATAGGTATGAATTGCAGTCTGTGAGGGACAATCTATCATTTAATGCCCAATGAAGGCAAAGGGAAAATTCTCTAGTTGATTTCTTAGAATGAGAAAATGTTTAATTTCAAAATAAGTAAATCATGGACTTTTTTGTCCACACTAAATGTGCTTATAGTCATACTAATCCTATTCTTATTAATGACAAAGTAAAAGAAGATTTATACATTTTAAGATTTAAACTGACCAAGGCTTGGATTTGACTCCAAGTGATCATTACTGTAAAGCAGTGGTTCCCAACCTCTTTTTATATATCTGTGAGTGGTGAAACTCACTGTGGAAAACAAACAACTGATGATAACAGCAAAAGTCTTAAAAAATTAACATCATTTTGTGTAGCAGTGGTATGTTTTTTCTGCCATCTAATTCTGTCAATCACCTCAAGATTCTCAAGATTTTACCTTGTGACCCTTTTTGGAGGTCACAACCCACAGGTTGGACACTATTGTTGGGAATGTGAAACCTTTTTCATAGTGGTCTTTCTAAAATGATATACAGCATTTATTCTATGAAATGTACTGAGACGTGTGACTTAGAAAAAATACATACACACATGCAAGCACCCACACACACACACACTAACTATGGAGTTTTGCTCGGTGCTAGAGCACAACACCATAAGGTAACTACAGATGCTTTCATGTACTTAATTGAAGTTATTTCTAAAAAAAAAAAAAAAAATAGAAAAAGAACTCAAACACAACACTTATCTTACTGTTATGTTGTTTATAATGTATTACAGTGCAGCAGTTGCTAAACTGCACTGTGATATGTACTGTAAGAATTACTGCAATTCAGACTTTTTACTTAAAAATTCCTCTAAAGACTGTTAGACAAGAACTTTCTCTCTTTTTTCTCTCTAGTTTCATGCTCCTCACTTACTGTGAATGAACAAAAAATATATCTCGATCCGATTCATAATATTACTTCTGTCCTGTTATTCAACAATAAGATCTTAACATGTTAGAAAGTGCAATCATCTGGACTGGGAATCACATGATTACTAAATATGCTGTACACAGTTCATCATTATAGTGAAAGTGGAGTTGAGATCATGGCTGACTGTCTCACTGGTACTATATACAATTTATTAACTTGATCACTGTCTCAGTGTTCCCTGATTGCCTGCATAACATGACATAACATAACCGTGTACTTTCATTAAAGGCGTTCTTTGTTTTGAGATGTGATATGTGCATGTAAGTGTTGTTGATCCCAGTTTAAAACAATAAGTTAAGTTAATAATGGGTTTGGATTCCACTTTCTGTGTGACTAGTTATCATTTAATGCCCACTGAAGGGCAACTCTTCTATTTGATTTCTGAGAGAGAAGACAGCTTTATATGTTTAATTTCAAGATGACTGAATCATGGACTTTTTTGTCATCACTAAATGTGCTTTAATTCATACAAATTCTATTCTTCCTAATGACAAAATAAAATAGATTTATACATTTTCACACTAGTTTTACTTTGGGATGACATCTAACTCAGTGGTAGTGGCAGTGGTTCCCTCTTTGGATTGTGACCTTTATTTAAGTATATTTATATTCAAATGTCACATGTTGGACATGCTTGTGAGTTGTAATCGGTTGAAAGAGCCAAAGACAGATTTTTGTTATATCAAATGTTTTGTTGAATCAAATAGTTTTGAGGGCTGAAAGACCAAAAGTTATCCAATAATTATGAACATTAAAAAAAGCCTGAAAAAATGAACATTCTTTTGTGTATCACGAGTATACTTTTTCTGTTTCCAATTCTGTTCTCACAACCCTTAAGATTTACCTTGTGATCCTTTTCAAAACTACTGTTGAAATAAATTGTTATTCTTTCTAATTTGATATACTGTACAGTATTTCTTCTATGAAGTGTACTGAGACTTTTATGACTTGCACTAATAAATATTACAACGTAGGAATGTGTGTTTAGGCCTGGGTATGTGTGTGTGTGTGTTTGCTCATGTAGGGTAGGGTGCACACAATACATCATGATAGTGAAACTGGATAGAATGGAATGACAAAAGTTTCCCAAAAATGTGTCAAGTACCCTCTGTAACATAAAGCAAACAAGTAAAAATCAAAGGTCAAGGGTGTCAGGTTTGATATGTGTGATATATTTGCTCTGAAAATGCTTACATCACTTAACCACTTCTGCTTTTCATGACAGGGAAGTGAGGAGACAGTTCACTGCAACCTCCTGACCAGCTGAATTCATAAATCACTACTGGGAAGAGTGGCTTGATATTCTGTAGGTGTGATGTTGTTTGTTTGGGCTTTTTTCACATGTGACATGGACTTTTGGAAATTAATGTATCTGTATATCCACTCCGCTAATAACAACACTGGAATTTTATGCTATTGGATGTTACATGTACTCATCTGCTTTTATGCCTTAAAGGCAGTTGGTTCCCACAAAAGTAACATCACACTATGGTACATTCAACTTAAAGTTTATATGTATGGCATATTTCTGTTCCTATTCTGTTTTGATAGATAGGTAGTTTTAAAAAAACCCTTTCCACAGTGTATAAAGGATTTAATGTGTGATTATTTTCTAAGAAATGTAAGACATCTGTAATTACCCAAAAAAAGCAGCATTTGTCCTTTTATTTACTTTATCCACAAAATTATATGACACCATTTAAATGTGACTTTATAGATTTCAGGGGGGCGACTGTAGCTCTGGAGGTAGAGCGGGTCGATTCCAGCGGGGCGGTTTGATTCCCAGTTCTTCCAGTCTGGATGTTGAGGTGTCTTACGGCAATATACTGAACTCCAAATTGCTCATGTGAATGATTAGATCCTCCTGATGAGCAGGTTGGCACCTTGCATGGCAGCCCCTGCCATCAGTGTATGAATGTGTGTGTGAATGTTGGCATGTATTGTAAAGCACTTTGAGTGGTCAGAAGTCTAGAAAGGCGCTATATAAGTGCAGTCCATTTATCAGAGAGGAAAAAAAAACAGAATGCAGTTTGACCTAGATTAAATTTTGATCGCTTCACAGCCTGCCCCGTCCTGTTGGCACCTGAGAAAGTGTGAGAACCTTTAAAATGAGGCAATACATTTCAAGTTTTTTATCCGAATATGATGAATTTCCATCAAAGTGATCTCATCAACTTATGTCGAGTTTAGTTAGTTTGGGGGGTAATGAGACAAAAGCAAAGCAATAATATACCATCATGTTGTTGGTACAGTGACACATGAACTTTTCTCAAACTAAATCAATCATTCATATCACACCATACAGATGAGTAACAGACACTTCCTCTGAGGAAAGAATTACTAACACTGGAGATGCCAGCAGTGACTGTTGTTCACTAATGAAAGCAAACACATCTGCTGCTTTTGTGGTTTAGAGTTCAATGCCCGGCTGTTGGCACTGTAAATATACTGTGTGTAAGTTTCCACTTCATAGAGAAAGCCCTTTGAGGAACTCCATCTGAGGGTTCAGTTTTCATTATTACTGTAGTTCTGGGATCCTGGCTTACATTAATATACATGCTGTAATTTCACAGAAAACTTCAGTTTTGTTGTGTCATTTGTGAGCTGATTTAGAGTAAAATCATATTTGTTCAGTGCCCTAATGTTTTTCAGAATGTCTAGCAGATGTCGGGATCAGGACGTCATGTACCAAAATTATCTAGGGGGATGATGACAAGTGATTTGGCGTAAGATCTAAAGAGTTCGTGGTCACACACAAGAAAGCAGAGACATGAGATAACACAAAAACTATACATGTGTCTCTTGGCATGTAACAGAGGAAATACCACGCGTGTGTCATATCTTCTTCTAGAGAACTGGTACCAGACACAGTTCAAAGCTAAACAACAGTTTTGTGATTTGTTTGCAGTGTGACATGGAGAGTTTCCACCAAAAGCCACACTCTCACCGTACTGGTTAGGAAACAAGCCATTAAATTATAATATGAGAAGCTGGTGAAATTTCATTTGTTGTTTCCTGGTCAAATAGAAACAATTATTGAGGCTATTGTTCTCAACAAAAACTATGTGGTTAGGGTGCTTATAGTGTACAGTGAAGGTACCGTATGTTAACTCTCCTGTTATCTTCAAATTTACTAACATCTTTTATCCTTGAGGGCAATTTGACCCCAGCAATTTAAACCTCTAGAAAATGATTAGTTTAGTTTATGTGTCAGGTACTTTATGTCCCTTTGTTGACTACCTTAATAGCCCTTTAAATAAAACATAACCCCCCCCATACATCCAGAATACCTATTACTATTAATTATCACTTTCAAGGCCAGGATGGTACTGGCCCCTGAGTAAATCAATAAATGTTTAATCCCATATGAGCATAGCCTGAGATCCTTCAGTGGGTCCCATTTAGAAATTCTAAGATCTAGATTAAAACCAGGGCCCCGTCGCTCTGGAATGACTTGCTAGAGGAGATCAGGCAAACCACACCTTTGCCCTCTTTTAAATCTCTTTAAAAACACACTTTTTAAAATGTGCTTTCACTTAATTAATTCCTTGCTGTGTATGTCAAATAATGTATTCTATTGTTTTATTATTTTAATAGCTCATCATATACTTTATTTTAGTTTATTCTTATTTTTATGTTCTTTTTTTTATAATGCTTCCATTTTATTGTCATTTTATTGGACTCTGCCTTTTATTTTGCTGTTGTGAAGCACTTTGTAACTATGTTTTGAAAGATGCAATGCAAATAAAGTTTATAATTACTATTATTATAGAAAAATATGGAAATCACTCACTGATTTCTCAATGATTGACCTAATATTGGGAAGAAAGATCTTTTTGGTGTTTTAATGGCTTTATATTAGTACAGATTTTTGTTATTTATAACATTTGAAAAGAAA
Organism: Thunnus thynnus; assembly: GCF_963924715.1. Classification (NCBI taxonomy): domain Eukaryota; kingdom Metazoa; phylum Chordata; class Actinopteri; order Scombriformes; family Scombridae; genus Thunnus; species Thunnus thynnus. The sequence goes on along the minus strand of NC_089525.1, from coordinate 11,135,279 downwards.
AAACAATTTCTGTTATCAAGGATAATAACATGTATTATGTTCGGAGTCAATTTAAACAGGAAATACAAACACAATTTCAAAGATTTAGAAGGATTTTATTTGTAAAACACCATCATCATCAGAACATCAGTAAGGAACAAATAACAGTTCTTTATTTACAAAAAACACCCATAAAAAGTAAATTTGAGCATTGTGTCACATGTTGTTCTATCCCAGATAGCATATGGAAGTAGGCCACTTCAGGCAAGGATGCGGCACTGCTGGCCTTCTTCTGGCCCGGACAAAATGGATGTGAGCCTGAAATGACTCACATGTAAAATAGCAAATATGGCCCAAATATCCCAAATCAAATGTCAACCTTTTTTGGTAAAGATGCGGTGCTCTTGGATATGTGGATTCTGGATGTGGGCCAGTTCTGGTTTATCTGGTTTGTTCTTGGTTGACATACAGCTTGCTTGTGGTCCAGATCTGGGAAACATGGGCAGACCGAACAAGCGCCATCATTCCATGGGGTATGTGGGCCGGATGAAAGTGCCGAAAGTGTCGGGTGTGGGCCAGATCTGGGCCACAGCAATTTTGCAATCAAGGATGCTTATGTATGTTCTATGTATGCAAATATGTATGTGTGAGATAGTAAAAAACAAAGTTACGTAGTCACCAAAATGAGTTTGACAGAATATGAACAGCATATTATTTTCCCTACAGGCCAACAGGAGGTACAGTCCAGCCTTTTGTCTCCACTACTGTGCACATGATGTGTAGAGAATGTGAACGTGTTCCTTGCAGACGTATATTTCTTGCATTTCACACAAGTGTTGTTGGTCTTGGAGTCATTTCTGTTGGGACAGACCTGGGACCTGCCATGTTTCCTGCCTGCAGTTTGAACCACTGGAGGAGTTAGGGTTTGTGTGACGCTCTTGGAAGGCACCGTCTTCTCTTTATATGAGGTTTCAACAGTGCGTAACCCAGTTGCGCCAGGAAAATCCTCCCTTGACTAATTTTTTCAGAGTTCCAGTCCTTTTTTATTTCGCTCCATATTACAAAGGCATTGTAGGTGCTCACATCAATGATGTTGAAGAGAATGACAAGGGGCCAACGGGCAGTCATGTGGCTGTATGTGGCTGTGGTTATCAACCCCTCCCTTTGTTTCGTTGTAGTCCAAGACCATTTGTGGTTTTCTGTCTTCTCTGGTGCTCAGGTCAGCACCTTTGTGCATGGTGCTCGTCAGCAGGACATTTTTCCCTTTCTTGGGGCAATAGGAGACAACGGCGGCTCTGTCAGTGAAGACAAACATTGAAGATGTTACCTTCCTATTCTTCATTGCAAGAAGCTCAGAGGGAAGCTCTGGCTTGTTTTTTTCACTGTCCCCAACATAGTAACCTTCCTTTTCAGCAGTTCCTCACCCAGGGCCAAAACTATCACATGTAATGTTATGACCATTCAGTCCTTCAGCTATGTCTAGTACCACCCTCATAGTCTGATTTTTCTTCAGGTGATTCCCCAGGGAATTTACCAGTGTAAGCTTGCATATTCCTGGCATAGGAAGACTGTGCATCACATGCTGCCTATATTTTGATACATATTGCTTGGTATGTATTGTCTGAAGGGACAGCACCCACAAAATGCAACCAGACATTCATCCACAGTCACATGAGGGCCTGGATTGTAAAGAAAAAGTAATTGCTGAACCCACTTGCTCATACATCTCGTATTGCTGCAAGTTTGTCATGCTTTCATCGGCTCTGCCTTGTTTCTCTGTCAAGCATAAGACACAGGAGAAAACATGGAATGTCTTTAGAGACATGGTGGATGAAAATATTGCTTTTCCAGTGTCAGCATTCCAAAGGCTTGCTGTGCTTCGCCTTTTGACTTGTACACTCCTGCCAAAATGAGCAGCAAAATGTAGGCTTGCAGGAGGGTCACATCCAAGTCTTTCCAACCATCCCCAAACACGTGCCTCCCCTCTAATTTTGTCGTCTCAAGTATATCCTTTTTGATTGACAGAGTTACAAAGAGCTCAAATGCTGATTTTATGGCTTGGACATGGCTGACAGCGTATCTGGTGGGGCCTGGAACCATTTTGATGACATTAGCAGCATTAAGTCTACCCTATCGCTCAGGTGGGACCACAATAATTTTCCATTTTTGGAAGGTAATGTGTCTACTGGTGGTTGGGGGTCAACACTAAGGGTCTCATTCTCAACAGAGGAGGATGCTTCATAATCAGAGTCCTCCTCAGCATAATCCTCTGTCTCAGACACATTCTCCTCTATGTCACTTTCACTGTCAAAGAGCTGTGGCAAAACATCATTGGTAGAAAACCTTTGCTTAGAGGTCATTTTGAATTGAGAGAGAGCACACAGAGCACTAAGAGAAATGGTTTAGAAGGCTGCTGTGCAAGCTTTTATATGTCTGCTCCTCCCCTTTGTTGTGTGAACTGTCAATGTCCTCGTGGGAACCATATTTGGCTGGGGGAAAATAAATAAATATATCAAAGTTCTTGTGGGAATTATGTTTTCCCCTCCCCCCATGTTGTGTGAACTATCAGTGGTTCTTGCACTACTACAGGTATGGTTATGTTAGGTTAGGACCCTAAAGCATTTTGCATGTTATGGTGACCCCAACAGCATCCACAACAACCAAAACAAATGTGTGTAAAATGTTGATATTTCTTATATGTTTTATACAGTTAAAACAGCCTGGGGTCAAATTGACCTTAAAGAAAACTGATGACCAAAAAATGTGTACAGGACATTGAAAACATATTGTGTTAATTTTATGTTTACACTTGTCCCCATAAAATTGGGAAAAGTCATTAAATATGACGCAAAAAAACATTATGTCAATCATTTATTTAGAGATGTTAAACATTGAATGGGGTCAAATTGACCCCTAAGATAATAAGAGGGTCGTTGAAAGACATAGGTTACAAAATGTAGTACTGTTGAAATTACATTGACATTCAATTTTTAAAACCACTTTTCTAATTATAGATGTGACAAGGATGAAGCTGTTGACTGTAATTTGGAAACGAATGAAATATCTCTCCAATCCCAATATTTAGTAAAAGGACACATGTGAGGTAATGATGTCTTACATCAGGCAGAAAACAAAAGACTACATTAAATTCAATTTTATTCATCCACTTATCAATAAGAAAAGTTACATATTACAAACAACTCGATATTAGAAAACATAAATAGGAATATATAAAAACACATAAACACATAATATTTTTTTAGATTTGAGATTTTTTGAGTTTTCTCTTTTCTTCTGTTATTTCTGTTTTCTGTTTTACTGACGTTTATCTTTGTTCTTTTTGTTGTTCTTCTTCCTCCTCAGTCTGTAAATGAATCCAAATAATAAGGAAATTAGTCTGAAATCAACCTTAATTGCCAATTACAGTAAATGAAAATGCAAGCAAAATGCACGCAAGACAGCAAACTCTATTTATATAGCACTATTCAAAACATGAGTTCAAATCTGGTCTACATCATGTAAGCTCTTGAGATCAAGCTTGATGGTGACAAGAAGATTAAGATCAGTCAGTATAATAATGTGTTGGTTACAGCAACTCACATGTACATAAGTGAACCTCGTGTGGTTATGATTCAACAAATTTCTGTATAAATACGATCCCTTATGCAGATTTCATTTTAACTTTGAATAAATCTTTGACCAGCAATAGAGACCACAGGGAACAGTGTAACCATGGTGTAGACCCAAAAGGTGATTAAATTAAAACAAGACTTACTTGGTCAACTGAATGGTTAAGCAACATTTAGACAGTCAAGAAAGGTAAACAAAACTAAGAGGCAAAGGCGGGCAGACACATAGCAGAAAGCTCAGGCTATGAGGCAAAACAGAAAATCAGAACACCATGGCTACTGTGTGCAGGCAGGAGGAGGGTGAACTCCCAAAAGGCAGGAACACACTGGGGGCATCTGGTGGGCGGGAGAAGGGAAAAAAATGCACTGACCTGAAGTGGCTCCATTCGCTCCATTGTGAGTCACAAAGAGCATCCTTAGCTCGGACACAGACAGCTTTAGCTTTGTGCTTGACTTCAAAGTGACAAATGTCTGTAGATTGGACTGTCCAGGTCTAAGAAATAAAAAATAAAAATAAAAAAGAATGAAATAACATGTCACTAAAGTTTTGCAACATTTACCCTTTCCTGTCATTTTGTGCAGGTCTTGAGTGTGCGCCTTGCAGGATTTACTTTCAAGTGACAAGTTTACTGTACAAGTTTCTTAACTATTTTGAACCAGCAGGCACTGCTTCAGTTTTTTCTTTTCTCCATAAAATTTACATTATAGTTATTAAGCTCCTCTTACCTTTGTGGCTTTTGAGTCAGTGCACGGGTTGTCACACCTTCTGCATCCCCGCCTGAGCTGCGTAATCTGGAAAGTGAGGGGGAAGTAGGAGTAGGGACTGCTCCAGGAGCTTGGGTAAGTCCATTTGATCATCGTTGTATTGACTTTACTGATCCTCACCTTGTCAGGTTTCACTATTGAGGGTGAAAGCAAAAGATAGAGAAGAGAAAAAAAATTAAGAGATAAAGAAGAACATTCTCACTGCTTTTACAGAACTCACATAATGAGTTGTTTACAGCTGATGTCTCACCTATCTCTGACAGGTAAAAGCGTTTAGAGTAGCTCTCCACCAGGAAATACGCTGTCCTCACATAGACAGTGATGTGGATTTGCTGGTTCTCCTCAGCAAAGGGGCAGTGCTGCTCGTCCAGGCAGGAGATCCCATATCCGCTGCTGTCTATTGAACAAGTGAAGTTTCTCTGACTTGAAGAGCATGTCCAGTGCTGACCGCTGGCATCCACAGAACACTGGGTGTCATTGTCATCAGAAACACTGTATATATGAGAGAAAAAGATGTCTTAGACCCCTTGTTTTCCCCCTTTGTGATTGTCTTTTGTATTGAGAAAACACACTGGTTTTAATGACTTCAAAGTTACTGATAAAAGCATTGCAGAAGCAAAATATATTTCATCAGCTGTATTATTTTTACATGAAATCTAGTCCCAAGACATGACCTTGATCCCTAAATAACAAAACAATATTTGTTAATTCTCCTTTCATAATGAGGTATTTATAGATGTCACTGTTACTCTCAGCACTGACATGAGTCTGAACGCTATGTTATTATTGGAGAGCGAAACAGCAAACTGTTCCACAGTTGGTAAGCTTACCGTCGAGCTCTGATAAATGTTACTTTCCCAATGCGGCTGCTGTGCCACGTCCAAGAGCAGTGGAACTCTCCGGTGTAATTCTGAGTGGAGCACTTTAAATAATCCTCTGATAAGAAAAGGAAATATATGAGTTGAAATATTTTTTTTTGGCATAAATTTGCTGCAGTGATATCATAAATCAGACTGTACCTTGGTCATTTTTCACCAGAATCTTCCTCCTCTTGGTTCCGTCTTCTTGAATCAGGACCACAGTGTGATTGAGGAGCGATCCGTCCTTGTTGTGGCAGGTGTAGTTGCCCCCTCCTAAGCTCTCCTCCAGCTGCACCAGGTACGAGTTCCCTCTCTGTGCGTCCTCCACTCCGTTCTTCTTCCAAAAAATATCCTGACCCTTGTCATCTCTCCTCATCAGCTCCTCTGCAGAGTCCAGACAGCTCAGGGGTTGCTGGCCCAAAGCGCCATCCACCTCCACAACCAGAACTAGCATAGCATGTACAGTAGAAGAATGAAGTTAAGGAAGGATAACTTCAACTTTGAGTGTAATATGTTTTCATTTGGATCATACATACTGTTGGGCAGCAAAGTCTCATGGCTCGTGGGCTTTTGGTAACTGAATTGTAGAAGTGCACAGATGATGCTGACCTCAAAAAACTTCATCTGGATAACAGACAGAGAGAAGACAGAGAGGAGGTCACAGTGGTGTGAAGAAGGCAAAAGAAAAGATATTACATTATCAATAGACAAAATCTTGAGTTGATAGGACAAAGAGTCATTGAAATGCTGTTCTAATTTGTCCATATATTAATTTAAGTCCATAAATTCAACAAGAAAAGAATAACTGTACATGAAGATGAAAAATATAATAGCAAATTAATTGTTCAGAACAAAACCCATGTAAAAAACAAGACATCACAACATTTGAATCTAGCTGACAGTATTAGCCTATGCCTATCTTTTTTACATTAAAAAAACACATAGGTATCAATTTTTATCAATTTGTGATCAAAACAAAGAAACAGTTTAAACTCAGTGCCATACTAAAGCAGATACTTTCACCAGCTTCCAACCACCCGTGAGAAAAATAAAAATTTAATCAAAAAACTGCATGTGCAGTAAGAAAATATGTATTTTAAGGACTTGTTTTCATGCTATTCATCTTTCATGATACTGGCATCCAATATCCATCACATTATCCTAAAAACAACTAGTGAAACCAGCTGATTAGCAATATAAGGCATTTAGTTTATAATATTTGGTTGGGAACATGTCAGGTTATTAATCACAAGTAAAATACATATTTATTTATTGACATTACCATTTTATTTTAAACTAAATAGAAAAAAACTACACAATGTTCTTTTCCTTGCAGGTTATAGCATCTGTTCTCCTTTTAAAGTTAAACACGTAGTTAAACTTTCAAAAGTAATTATAGAGACTTACCTTGCCTTTAATGTGTAGGATGAGAAACTGGCGGTCCTGTGTTGCTTTTATACGAGTGACTGACATTTCAGGGGAAATTTCCTCACATCACTTAAAATAGAGAAGTCCAGAGGAACTTCACTTTCAAGTCGGCTACTGTGTGAACAAAGGTACTCGGCCACCTTTTACTCACTTCCACTTACTGTGCTTCACTGACTAATGTGGCAATTTTAAATCACCCTTTAAAAACTGCACAATATAACTTTGGGAGTACTTGGCTATTTACATTTTCACATATATGTTGTCTGCCAGATGTAGCTGTGCAGTAACTTACCTGTTTGTTCACTTTCCGACGGGCAAGTTTCATATTTCATTTTCAGTTTGTCCCTTGTCAGGACCTTTTATGACATAGTTGCGACCAATAATGCTAAGCCTTCTGAAATGCCTCAGCACCCTGTTGCACAGTCCCAGCAGGAGTTTTTGTTCCCTTGTTTGTCTTTTTGTTCCCTCTCATGAAAATAGATTGTTAAAAAAAAAAGACAAAAAAAAAAAACAAAGCAAAACTGAATTCTCCATGGGAGTATATTATATTCCCACGGAGGATTCCTTACAGAAGTATGTACACCAAGCCCTGTAAGTCTGCATGCCATTTAGCAGTATGTCATCTTTAAAACAAGTTTGACAAATCCTCATTTCTATATGTCAGCTTTATTTATACCCACACAAAACCCTGTCTCAAAAGACATCACAAAAGCAAGATAGATAAATAGATACACCTTACTGATAGCTCTGTTGCTTTAGTCTGATAGACTTGGATAATTTTGGAGGTGGTTAGTGAGATCATGTATGTACTGTAACAAAATAAAACACAGGGAAACAGGGCAAATGTAACATTTAGACTTCAAGAAAACAGAGGAAATACTGGATTGAGCTGGCACGGTACAAGAAGGATGCCACATCCGAAACACAACAGGAGTAGGATAAAATATCACAATGAACAGCAGATAGGGTGATGAGACTGAGATAAGAAAAAGGAAAAGAAACATGAGCAGGTGAGAATATGGGTGTTGGCTCAGCTATGTAGACAAAGGACTGGATTTCTAATGGCTTGTTCCAATGTAACACTAACAGGCCAACAGTGAAGCCAAACCCTTCACTTCAATAGTTTTAAAAGATTCACACTGAGATTTCTCTCACTGAGTGATTCTTTCTTTACATAGGCCTATTGAAAGGTTAAATTGAACTTATGAGTCAACCACATCTCACCAACATTTTCCTTACGTCAACTTGGTCAATCTTGTTCCCGAGACTGGAATTTCTCTCTCTGGACTTTCCTGTTTTGTATCTATTCCTTCCTTCATTGCTTAAACCTTATATATACGTGACAACATGGAAACATTGACAAACACAATTATTGCTTAAAAAGATCATGGTCAATTGATAACAGGTTTTTATGATTTTTTTATGGACAGTTTATTTTAGTGTATGCAATATCAGCATGATTCACTGTATAAACATGCAGGCATTACATTTTTGGTGTCAGTCATGTGAACTATCACATTACTGTTTGTGGTTCTTACTGTACTGCTTAAGTGTTTAAGCTGAAAATGCCTTTCATCTGTCTCCTGTTCCCTTTTTTTGCAAAGCGGTCTTGTGCATGTGTGTTTATAATCCACACAGCTGTCTTGAAGCACGTTGACTGTGGTTGCAAATCAGCTCCATCACTGGAATATTGCAATTGCCTCTGTAGTAAGCACATCCTCAGAGGTATATCTGATAATCTTGCAGAGGATAATCTGAACTGTCAAAGAGTGGGTCTTCTTTAACAGCTCTCAAAAAACATACTTAACATTGTTTTATCAGCAGACCCCAAACTGAACATTATGGTTAATGAATTAACTTTTTTAAAATGTACACATATTCAATTTAAAAACCACACCATAGTGTCTTTATAGGTTACACATCAATTTATACGAGGATGTTGGATTTTTTTTGTTCTCCTTTATTCTTTCCAAAAGAACGGAAATGAAAAGCTACATCAAGTGTCCAATTAACTGGGAAAAGTACACTACTTTAGGAGAGTTTTATGAGAACTGACTATGAACTGAGAAGATTATTTCAGAAGTTTGCTACAATAAAAATGACAAACTGCTTTTGTCTCAGACAACCCAGCTATAAAACATCACACAGTGGATTTTCATATATGATCAACAGTATATGTGATTGGTTTACATCACATTACATTACATTACATTACTACGCCTCCCTGCCTACTATCCCAGATAAGTCTATATGGATTTCTGTTATTGGAGTTTAATAACAGTTTATTTATAAGGGGTCTAAGAGGGAATTAGAGGTCTAGAAGGAGTTAGAGTTACTTATGTTTGGTGTCTAATTGGCCCCAAACACAAGTAACATCATTACGTAAGATAATATACTGTATATATCTTCAACTGTGAAATATTTCCTTATTTGTTAATAACAATGTAGTTATGGGTCATTTCTGTATATTTTGTCACTATCATGAAATGTGCAGGCCTATTCTGCGGCAAAGGTTGTGCAGATGGGTTTGAGGGACCCAAAAAGTTAGGAAGTAAAGCTCATGAGAATTATTAAAGTGTAAATGACTGAATCCAGCAATTTTAGTCAATAAAATACTTTTTATATAGTACTTATGTCTGACCACTAGATGTCCCCAGAGGGTTACAGGTGTCTGCCTTTAAGACATTATAGTGGTTTCCATTTAAAATGAAAAGCTGTCCAACCAGTTGAAGCAATAGCTCAGAAATGCCACTTATTAAATCCTTGTGGTCTGATCAGTTAAGCAGTCAGCACAATCAAAGCAATATTATTACATCACACATACTGTCACACAAGTGGCCTTTTTTTTAGCGCTGATTTAGATTTAATTGATTTCGGCTGGTGTCCTCAAGTGTCATAACTCGGTGTTCTGCAGCTGTTGAGAATTACACGGCAATTACACGGGCAAGAGGCTGTGCATGGGGTTGTGATTTGTGGCTCTTCACTGGAATGTCTCCCAGATGCCCCAAACCGTAACAGCTGGAATGAAATCAGAGCAATGATCTCATCTGTGCGAGGGGATGGAAAATAGGGGAACAAAAGGAAAAAAGAGAAGACAGAGGTGATGTAATGTGTATGTGTTAGACAGAGAGAGATGAGGAAAGGAGTGGATGGAGGTACAGAAAGGTCAAGTCATATAAAGTGGTGGATTCTGCACCCTGATCCACGGCCCCTTCTCTCTTATTGACAGAGCCCTTTGTGTTCCTGAGCAACAACAGATTTGTTTCCAGTACGGACAGTGGTGGCATTTAATCTGTTTTGGTAGGCTTTCTTGTAGTTGGTTCTTAGTTCTTAGTTGGTGTGTGTACGTGTGTGTCTCTCTCTCTCTCTCTCTCTGTGTGTCTGTGTTTATGTAAATTCTCTTTGGAATCGCATAAAAAGATTTGTGGGAAAAAGAGAGATTGAAAATGTATACAGATTCTCAGATTCATGGATTTTTCTCCGACCGGGGACATCACATACTGTAGCGTAGTTCCGGCTCTTAACATTCCTCTTAGAACAGAACCACTCATCAATACAAAAGCAGATTTATTGTCTTAATAACAATAAAGTCAAACTGTAAAGTGAGGAATTCCAGCATTGTCCACTAATGTGTCTGAAAGCCATACACGTTTTGACTAAATAGTGTTGAGGCAGAATCATAGAAGAAAATTAACTGAACAGTGAGTTTGTACACTTGTCAGGAAACTGTAATGGCCTATTTCATTCCCATTCAATGCCTGTCATAAGGCATAAGACTCGAGTGCAATCAACGTGTCATGTTGTTCTTTATTGGAGCATAACACTTTAGCTACAGTATGTTTTCATCCATTTTTGCTTTTAGCCAGGGGTGGAGCAGCGATTTTAAAAGTGTGGGGGTTCTAGAGGTAGGACATGAGCAAGGCAACCCCTCGCCTTCGAGCCCTGTTTCAGTCTCAACATGCCAAATCAAAATTAATGCCATGCATTTTAACAATTTTTCCTACTAGATGTAACCACTGCTTCAGCTTACCATAAAATAATTACTGAGACCAAATGAATATAACAACTCAGCAGAATTTATTTAGGGTCTCATAGCAGTTTACTACTTAAATTCATTTGTATGAATTGCTGAATTAGGCTACTGGAGCATAGCTATCCTTATTATACTATACTAAGATAATCACAGAGTATCTTTATTCTACTTCCTTACATGACATACGTCATGTCCTTATAGACATGAAATGAAAGGAAACTTACACTTCCATTAAAATGAAATGGATAGTTATAGATGCAAAACAAATTGAACTCTGCTAACAAATCAGTATCAGTAAAGAGTCATTTCTGAGTCCATGGACTAGTACAACTTAAACTGTCCTCAATTTTTTTTTTAAAAAAAGTGTCTCTTTTAGTAGGAATCCAAAGGGGACGTTTAATTGTCTTTAATTGGGAAATTAAATACCTAAAGTTGTCCAGGAGGTTTTGTATCAGCAAGCGTCAGTTCCTCTCCAACAGCCACAGGGAAAACGCAGTCCCTCTTCATCCAAAGTCCACCTCAAAGCTAAGAGGAGAAAATCACATAAGCAGGTAATTTGAGGCTAGTGAGTGCAGAGAGTGAGCAACGAGCTCTCACAGGCCACAGCTACAACCATCTGAGCCCTTTTTAAGCTCAATAATAAATAGTAATATTACTGTGGTCTAGCCTTAATACACAACACAAACTATAGCTCACCGCATCTTATATTAAATGCAAAACACACATTACTTCCTAACATAAGGAGTAAAACTATGACGTCTAAAGCAACATATTCCTTTGACATTTAGCTTAAAACAGCATAAACCATGTGAGTTTACATTCTGGACACAGAAGTAACTTGTACATATTCTTGCCAATGTCTGCCAAGCATGGTGGCTAATTAGTGATAAGCTTAACTCACGATTAGCAATTAGCATGCTAATAAACATTAATTTGGTTGTTAAGACTTTACCGTAAGGAAGGCAACACATTGCCATAAGACAGACAGACGTTACACATCTTAAATATGAATGCTCACCTTTGTCTATGACTATTCAAAAACGACAATAGAGGTGATTTTAAAAACCAAATTTGCCACCTGGCTCACATTTAGGATAGTCTATTTCATTTATGTTCAATGATGTTAGCTGAGCTGACACGTAACATAACAAGACAAAGTTACAAAAGAAAATCCTACATTACTAACTAGTTAAATAGCCGTGTCATACTTCTGATCTGTTATTCTCTGATCTGTTATCACAGCCAGCGGTGAGTGACAGAAGCACCGTTGCTGAATGCACAAACATAACTTCACTGTACTTCAACTGTTACTCTTCCTTGGCCTGGTGGGTTGGTCAAATGGCTGTGATTGGCTGGATGGCTGTTCAATTAATCTAACTTGACCAATAGGTTTTTCATGTATGGGAAACTCCGTTTCGTTTCATAAAGACTACTACAGAATAAAGTGGGGGGGAAGGAATTATGTTTCTGTGAAAGTGCGGGTGACACAACACCCGTAACATCCACGGCTGCGACGCCCCTGCTTTTAGCCACGATAACGGTGCATTTATGGATGGCAATGTCAGTCTGTTGGTCGGTTGATCCACAACTGGACCAGACTGAAATATCTGAACAATTACTGTATGGATTGCCATGAAATTTGAACAGATATTCATGGTCCACAGACTCCCTTCCCTCTAGCGTCACCATGAGGTGGACATTTTTGATGTTTAGTGAAATGTCAGAACAACTATTTGATGTGCAGCTATGACATTTGGTATACACATTCTTGTCCCCTTCAGGATGAATTGAAATAACTTTGGTTGCGCTTAAGCTTTTTCTTTAGCACAACTTTTAATTAGCACTTTTACTCTGGTGCTGTACTTTGGGTTTAGTAGCAAATGTTAGCATGCTAACATGCTAAACTGTGGTCAACATGGTAAGCATTGTACCTGCTGCCATTGTGAGCATGTGCATACTCATGTTAACATTTAGCTCATCAAATACACAGCTTTTCCACAATCAAACAAGAGGATTAAACATTTCCGAGTCAACCTGAATACTTACGAAGTGTGCAGAATCAAAGATGTGAAAAGTGGATGCACTCAGCGACTACTGTCCTTTTGCTGACTGTATATTTGATCCTCAATAAAATGCTGAAAGATGGCACTTTCCTCTAAAGACTGCCGATTAATCTTTCAATTATCTCAATAATCAAAGATGCCTGCATTCACATTATAATCAGTAACCGGCGGTTTGACTTTGACAAAAAACAGTCAAACCATCTCTTGAGAACTCAAGCAGAGGGGAACAAATTCATTCAGTAAATAAGAGAGTTCATTGAGTTCAATAAGTTTTAATGCTATTCTTCTGCTGCAGATGAATAGTTATTAATGAAACCAGCGTCCCACGGTGCTGCAGTCTCTATCGTCCTCTCTCAGGAAAATATAGGCTGGTGCCGCACCGTTTATCGTCCTCTCTCAGAGGAACAGGGTCAGTGAGGGGTAGCCTGCTGAAAAGAAGAGGTAGGTGGAGGGATTTTCTCTGGCATTATATCACCTTTTGCCAGACTGCCTGCAAAGTTTGTCTTCCAACACTGGAGAAAAGTCACTTCATTTAGTTTTGGCACAATTTTTCACACATGGTGGGAATCAAGCTTTAAAAAGATCAATGTGATCAAAGTGTCTATCAAATTGCCTGATGATTTGGCTTTACAAAGAGGTCTTTTGTGTGTAACAAAGAGTGACTTTCTTTGTCCGAGGATTCTCAAGGAGAACTGATGATTTTTTCAATAGACGAGAGAGGAGGAAGGGGAACAATCAATCGAAAAATACAGTAACACCAGAAAGACAGGACATTGATTTTTTCCTATTGTGCAATGAGGAACAAGAGATTGCTACGAGGAAGTGCACACTGACAGCACTGTCATAAAGACAGGAAGGGAGAAGTATTCATTATTTCATGATTGATATCTTATCAAATACCATATGTTCTAATTGGTATTTTGAATTGCCTTGGCTTGTGGAGGAGAGATGGAGGGTAGTTACCTTCTACCCTTTTTACATATTTCTGTTAATTATATAATTATAACACACACAAATACATGCATAGGATAAACTGTATTTATATAATTAATATATATCAATCTCAATGTTGTGGTATGTTCATATTATTGTTATTTTGTACTGTTGAAATATTTGGACAAATTATATTTTGACGCTTTGGCGACATTGTTCTCGAAACTTTCATGCCAGTAAAGCTTACTGAATTAAATTGAATTGAATTGAAAATTCATATGGCAGGTCGCAATAATCGGAATTGCATTTTCTCTACGTATAAAGTATTCTAAGTCTTGGATTATTTCAGTACTGGTACTGATGATATTAAAAAGTGCAGGATTAGTTTCAGTGGATCACACTGAGCCATTTTATTTAAACTCTGAATGTCTTTCCTTATTCCCAGGGAGGATAGTTTTTCCTTTCTAAGAGCCCATGGTGTGTGGGATATAGCTTTAGTCTGTGGGTGGTACTGTGATATGAAAAAGAGTTGGTTCATGCACAAGATGTTGTTTCTGTCTGACAAGTTATCTGTCTCATGAGGTCAGTGACTGTAGTTTGCGCTTGTGTGTTTGTGTATGTAGTGCGTGCACTTCAAATCAAAGAGGACGAATAAGCTTTGACTCACTGATCACTTCCTTTTAAGTGTTATTTTCAGCGTCTGCCCATAACACAGACTTCAGCTGGCCAAAATGACATGCTGGATATGCTTTGAACAAGTCAACCTTTGACATAGCTGTTATCTTCAAGTGTTAGGCTCAGCGCCAATCTCCACATGAAGTGTCACATTTCCTTTATTTTTGTGTATTTTCACTTTTTTTTCCTGTAATTAATGTGAGTCTTCCTGTTCTGGCGTCCTTATAGTGGCACAGGGCAAATGTCTGGACTCTCGTCAGGGATTCTGGCAGTCTGCCTGGGAGACTTTTTTTCAGCAGGAAGTAATGCCAGAGAAATCTGAGACAAAATGGGCTAATCCGTCCCGCTATGCGCCAAGTAGTGCACCACCTTGCCATAGCAATGTCAGATACTTTTTGCATGTACAGTCCTGATTATGAAAGGATGACAGACAAAGACAAAGAGAACAGCTCTACAAAGACAGCTTCACTTAAGTGTTTTTCAGTTGAAGCTGACAACAAACCTTGTGTTACCCTTTAATGTAATCTTATCTAAGGTGTGGGATTGCCAAATTTTTGTTTGCTTGTGCATGAGGATACATAGACATTTTTGCATTATCAGTTTTTGCTTCCAAGGGTTAGCCATTGACAATATTTCAGTGTCTCATATCCCTGTCTCTGATCACTACTGTGTGTTTTTTAACAGTGTCTTATCTGTAATTACAACTACAAAAGAGTGCATGGTGCAAAAGCGGTTCTTAGATGATGCTGCAGAAGTAGCAGAAGCTTGTAACCATATAGTGTGAACTGAAATCCTCATAAATCGTCTCGAGAGGTCGGTCAGCCTCTCGAGCTGAGTTTTAAACTGGTTCATACATTACAGGAAGGAAATTTTTCATTAGTCTTGGAGAACATGTGTCAGAGAAATATGAAATAACTTCTGGTGCTGCACAAGGGAGCTGCCTCGGGCCTTTGCTATTCTCATTCTATATGCTTCTGCTAGGTGATGTCATCAGAGAATATGATAGCTTTCACAGCTATGCTGACGATACACAATTATACATATCAGTTGAACCAAGCGATCCGCTTACTCTAAACTCCTTGACTGCCTGTCTGTCTGTAATCAATAAATGGATGAGTGATAACATCTTAAAATTAAACAGAAATTTTATTAATTGGCCCCAAAGCAAAAAGGGATGAGATCTTTAAAAGACTTGGCAACCTGACTCCTTTAATCAAACCAGAGGTAACAAGCCTAGGAGACATTTTAGATTCTGACTTGAGCTTCAAGTCCCATATAAACAAAGTGACTAAAACAGCATTCTTTCATCTCAGAAATATTGCCAAGGTTCGACCATTCCTAACTCAGCAAGATGCTGAAAAACTACTTGGACTATTGCAATGCACTTTTTACAGGTCTCCCTAAAAGGTCGATTGAAAGATGACAGCTTATTCAGAACTCCACAGCTAGACTGTTAACAAAAACAAAGAAGAGAGGGCATATCAAGCCAGTCTTGGCTAGACTACACTGGCTCCCTGTGTCTGCCAGAATTTATTTTAAAGTACTCTTACTTGTTTATAAAGCTCTCAATGAGTTAGGGCCAAGCTACATCGCAGACTCCCTGTTACCTTATGTTCCTTCACGAGCCCTTAGATCTTCTACTGTAGGCTTGCTTGATACCCATAAGCCTACCCAAAAGAAGCAGTCTTGGTTGAAACACTAAAACACTTAAAGACATCTTTTTAATCTAGCTTTTCTGTAGTATGCTTTTTGTACCAAATCATACCATCTTTAAGACACTTTATTCCATTTTAAGGCATTTTTTATTCTTTTTCATGAATGATAGTCTTTTACTTAAGAATTTTAGCCATGTTTCCTTTTTAAAGCTATTCTTGTCCTCTCTTTTAATGTAATGCACTGTTTTTCATTTTTCTTGTTTGCCTCCTTTTATTCTACGCATGTATTCCTGTTTAATCTTCTTAATGTCTCTCATTTGGTATTTATCTTTTCAATGTGAAGCACTTTGAGCTGCATTCTTTTTTGTATGAAAGGTGCTATACAAATAAAGTTATTATTCTTATGATTATTATAATTTTAAATAAAGTTTTGAACACATTTTCATACTCTTCAAAGCCTCTTTACTCCTGCACGAAATTTACATAAGGATAATATGCACATTATTACATGTGAAAATACAAAATACAATGCTACTGATGAGGCTAATATGGATAAATGATAAATGTTAAACATGTATTTAACAGTGCAGCGGATGTAATCATTTTCACACCAGCTGGATTGAAGAGTGTTTGAGGAGCCTAGTAAAGTCTTTAAAACAGCAGTATGAGCTGTCAAATGACTTGCTTGGCTTACTGTTGCAAAGCTTCTTTGCAACTCTGTATTTATCTTTGACAGAAACATTGCTATGTCTGACTGTGAATGTAATAATCACTGAAAATGTCTAACAAACGATGATTACATGAACAGGCAACAACTGGGGCAAACTGCAGTGAAATACTGCAGTCCCAGAGAGACCTGGTGAGTGATGCTGAGCAGTTGTATGTCTGAGGAGAGACAGTTTATAGTGAGTGACAGAGAAAGAGAGGGAGAATAAGACGGTCTACAGAATTTGTTAGTCTGCACATTTGATTAAAGGTAGTGCTACATATCTCAGATGCATTCGGGTGTAATTTTGGATCAAAGAGGGGGATGCGTAATTGGTGGTCGTGCTGGCCAACACAATCAGTGTAATGGACTATTTTGGTCTAGTCACATTGCATTATCTGAGCTGCACAAGCTGATATGTGGAGCACTAGACCTGTGAAGCTATGCCAGTGGAATGTCCAATGTCCAATGACGCAGCCTCTTCAGAGACAGAGTCATGCCATGGCATTGTTTTCTCTGTATGTGCAAGTGTGCAAGAAAGACTCATAATTCATTAGAATTATAGAATCTATTAAAATAGGGAAACGGATGTGCTGGTGGATCATGTCCAAGTTGTCTAAAAACTCTCCAGGAAAGAGTGCCAGTGTAAGAACATTAATGACCTTTAGCTCCACTTAACACTTTTACATGTATAGT
This sequence comes from Thunnus thynnus, assembly GCF_963924715.1. Lineage (NCBI taxonomy): Eukaryota > Metazoa > Chordata > Actinopteri > Scombriformes > Scombridae > Thunnus > Thunnus thynnus. The sequence continues at coordinate 11,117,857 of NC_089525.1, read as the reverse complement.
TTCCTTATCTGATTTAAACTAAACAAAAACATGTTTGGGTTTACATTTCATTCAAAAAAGCAAAACAGAAAATGCAGTATAGCAAAAAAAAGTAGGAGAAGGAAAAGGGGTGTTACTACTATGCCATACAAATCAGTGTAAGGAAACAACATTGCCACTCGGGGACAGGCGTATCATTGAATCTAGACATCATACAGAATGTTATCCAACTCTGAGCTGTGGAGTCCATCTTTCCTTTTTTGGGGAATTTTTTCGCCAAACTCAACAAGAAATGTTATTATGTAAGTCCCCCCCTCCACTCAAAAATGAGTTTGTTTATTTTTTCTTTAATTCGAAACTAGAAGGCTGTTTTCACATTCATCTGCTGAAGCGAAAAAGTTTCTCTGCGCTCACTGAAAATTTTTAGTTTAAGGTGTGCACCTACTAGCACGATTTGTGACATAACAACTAGTTTGGATCCAATTGTGGTCCAGCATGCAACTTATACAATTGTGATGTGGAAACTTAAAATTTCCAAAATTCTGTCCAGCAGTTAAACTTTTACATTTGCATATTCAGAGATTCTGTATTTTTACATGTGGGAGAAGGAGAAGATGTTGTTTTAAGAATTTTTTACATTAATTAACTTATTTTCTCGGAAAACTACATCAGATGCAATTTGTTATTGCAATATGCAATATTTTTATATTTCTTTATATTTCTTAAAATCCATACTGTCCATACCCAAATACATACGCCTATGCTCTAGTTACTGTACATAAGGGGTCTTAGTATGAGTCATCATGGTTTTGTCATTCCCTGACTGAATTTGGAAATAATGAAAACAGGGTTAAAAAATGAAATATTTCTAAAAAGAACAACATTCTTTCAAAAGCTGTGATGTATTCCCGCAATAAGGACAGTTAAGTCAAGAGACAACAAAGAAAACATGTTCCCATGGTCATAACTCATGTAAGTTCTAGTCAACGTAAACTCTCCCCTTACATGAACTCCGCTCTCTGCTGTTTCAGACGTTTTCATGTCATTATTTATTTTTTTATACCTCTCTCCTACCCTGTTTTTTTTTTTTTAAAACTCTCACTCACTCCACTGTGTTCAAATGTGCATGTATTTAGTTCATCTAAAAATTTTAGTTTGTCTGTATGTTACCACAAATATGTTGAGCCAAGTCAGGTGTTCGCGTTCCCAACACAGGGAATATAATTATATTTTCTCTCAAGGTAGAGTGTCCCAGTACTGTTCTTTCCCGTCAGCTATATTTTGGCCGTGCACACATAATTCAAGTGTGTGCTGTTGGCCACAATGGTGACGTCTGTGCTCTTGACTCATATCAGCTGCTCACCCAGTAGTGACAGTGGGGTGCTGTTTCCATCCCCTCTTGGGAGTGGCTGCAACTGCGCTGAAAGTGTTTAAACACTGATTCTGGGACATGAATGCTCAGTCAGTTCAGTGTTGGAGCAGCATAGCCTGGCTCCTTACATGTCTACCTTCAGGAACTTATGATTTAGAAAGAACTGTGAAGTTCTGTTTAGGTTGCATATTTGTTGATATGTTATGTGGTTGTACAGCATGAAGTTTTAATAGTTATGCCAACCACTTTAATGTGCCTTTGCCACACTCACACATCTCCAATAGTATGTGTCCCTCATACGACAAGCTTGGAAAACTTACTGTTACTCTGTGACATTAAAATCAACTTCAAAGCCTTTCAGACTTGCTTTAGATTAGTAATCCATCACAATAAACATTTTTTTTTATATCACTTTGTGGTACCGCAGCTGCAAGCACTCTACCACAAAATGCACGCAACACAGTCATCACATATTGCATTGCTGAGATATAATATGTTGTTGTTTGCTGATAAATGGCAGCCAGCTTTCAATGAGTGAGCCAAGCTAAGTAGTCAGAAATTCAAAGTTATCATGTTAGTTTTTTGTTTTGTTTGTTTTTAGATATCACTAGAGTAAAGAGATAGCTTAGTATTCTCAGATTTCATTTTGAAAACTTATTTGTGTTGTTATGAAAAACTGGTGAAAAGAACATTAATGGTAAAAATTCAGGTAAGTTAATGAATTTTAAAATGTGTCTCTCTTTTGACTTTCTTATTAGAACTCTCGTGCATTACATGTAGCGTTTTTGCATTTGCTTCCTATTTTCTCATCACTCTAAAGTGTTACAGTGTCTTGCAGCAGGAAACACAGCTATTCTTGGGTTTCACACTTAATTAAGGCCTACTGCTTAATTTATGATTCAACATACAAATGATTAGATTATTTCAACCACACACCAAGCAGAATACTTGCTTTACCACCCAGTCATAACCCATTTTTTGATAAAATGTTGCACTCTGCGGTGCTTTGCATTTGGTTATTTGTTTTTTTTAGGTGTTTGTGGGTTTTGTACTATTTTTATATATTTTTTGTAACCACTGGTCATGTTATCTTCTTGCCGTTATACAAAGTCTGCTTCATGTGTGCATCTGTGATCTTGCTGCTATAGCAACTGCTGTCAGGGAGAGACTTACATTCTGTGTAATTTGTGTTTCAAAACAAGAAGGCATCAGGCAGAATCAGTTGTAATTTACTGTAATATTTGCAGTAGCCCTCCACCTAAAACACAGTTTTGTATCTGTTTTTGTCAGACACAAAGAAATAATACTCAACCACTCTGCAGGCCTTAGGATAATAATATTGACATTGGACAACTTTTATTTTAAATTCTAAACTTAGCTCAGTATTGGTCTAGGTCAAAAGCTGTTAAAATTAACAGTTTCAGCTGTTATTATAAGATGTGTGGAGATGAAAAGATGAGTGGAGAAAGGAGAAAGTGAACCTGAAACATTCTACCTCTTTGTTGGTTCTCCCACTCACAGGTTCTTTGGGATGCGGTTTTGTCTTTGCTAAATATCCCCATTTATATGCAGGTGAGTGAGCAGGTGGATGCTAGTCTATTATCCCTTTGATTTATATTTCGTAAACAACACGTCAGAGATGATGGTGGAGATGGAGAGCAATCAGATTCTATAATTATATCAGCTCTCTTCCGGAACACAACGCTAATATTAGAGATTCTGCTAATGCATCTTTCAGTTAAATTCTGAATTAAAAAGCTGCATTATTCATCACCCTTGATCTAGCACAGAACCTGTGTGAAAAAAAAAAAGAAGCCTATCATTCATTTCAATTCAATTCAATTCATTTCTTAATAGGAGCCATTTTTCTGAACTGAACTCATCTGAAGTGAAATACAGTATAGTACTGAGATATCTTTATACTGTTCTATTGGATGTTACAAAGTATTAATAGATATCTTTAAAGGTGTATTTTTTAAAAGAAAATAATCACCTCTGTTGAACATCGGATTTCCTTCAAAAACAGATTCAGCACCTTACTAAATATACTAACTATAAACATTATATTTAAAATGTTAGATAACTGGTAGTCAAATCAAGTCAATTTTGTTTAGCCCAATATCACAAATCACAAATTTGCCTCAGGGGGCTTTACAATCTGTACAGCAGTACAACATCCTCTGTCCTTAGACCCTTGATTTGGATCAGGAAAAACTCCCTAAAAAAAAAAAACATTAACAGGGAAAAAAATGGAGGAAACCTCAGGAAGAGCATCAGAGGAGGGACTTCTCTCACTGGACGGACATACATGGTAGACACTGGTAGTTGGAGCACTTCCAAGGCTTAGATAAGCATGAAACATTCCCAGTTGAATCATCAGTACTAAAGATGAACAAATGCGTTCTAAGTTTCTACATGACTTGGGACAATTAACTCTTCCTATAAAAGCTGCCCTTAGCATTCATCCTTATGGGTTGTCCAGGAATTAGCTCTGGGCAGAAGCCATAAAACGGTTTGGAGGAGTCAGTCAATAAAAACGCTTGTCTTTCCAAAGTGCAGTGGTTGTGTTTCGTGGATCAAATTTCTTTCGGAGAGGAGTGTCGTATATGCAATAACTCTAAGCTCTGTGACATTTTTCTGTGGCGTGCTTTATTAACTGTGGCCGAGTTGAGGCAGGCCACGACATATATCAGTACTCTAATGCAAACAGTACTACTCCTGAAGTAGCTACTAGGTTACAGCAAACAACTTTATCTACTAACTTCTGCTGCTAAAACAATTTTGGGATGTAACTACTTTTAAATTTTATTTCAGCCACTGACAAAAGAGGCAGGACATCACTATTACTACCCAAACAGCTTAAACTAACTCAGCCAGGGAGGCAATGTAAAAGTTAGAAGAACTCCTAGTGAATGTTTTGCTAACGAAACAAGCAGAGCTAGTTGCAGCCTTTGAGGGGTAACAGAGAAGAAGTCATGAGCTAATATAACACTATTAGTGATAACCTGCACATAAAATACAGGTAGGTAAGGTTTTCTAAATGAAATGTTCAGTTATGCTCTCTGTTATCCCGTTTCATCGAAGAAAGTGTTGGTAAAAATTGTGTATGTGTGTGACAGAAAACATTAATTGTTACGTGCTGCATCTGGTGAAGGAGCCAGCGTATTATTAACTCAGAGAATCTTACTTATTTCATAGAATTAAGTGGGAGGAAAACTTTCAAAGACTGCTGTCACTGAAACAAACATAAATCAATGTGTGTGGAAATAAACTGTTGCTAAGCAAAGAGGACCTTTAAAGTTTATTTCCCCTGAAATCTATTTCTTATATAGCAAACACTAACCCGATGTACTTAATAGCAATATTTTCATGAAACAATGACTCTTGGAACATGCTGAGCATACGGATGCACAGCGAGTCAATGATTACACTGTGGAGTGGTTTGAAAAGTTTCCATATTCATGAAATAGTGTTTTCTTCTTCTAAAACCTGTTTCCCTTGGAATACATTGTAACAGACTTTATCAAAGCTGACTACAACCACTTTCACCTGGTCACTAATTGGTAATGTTGGCTTACATCACCACTTAAGCAAAAAATATTCATGTGAAGTTGGAGAATGATCTAACGTTGTGAAATAAATTAAACAAATGCAGCACCAGATGCTAAGTTAACAGATTTCAGCCTCGCTGTCATATCATTGAACTCATTAATATCTGGAGAAATCAAAGAGAAAATGATGAGTGAGCTCTCAAACTCGATTAGCACCTAAATTTTTAAACACAAATGTATGACAGCCTGAAATGATAGTTGTACAAATTTCATAAAGTGCAATAAAAGGGCGCATTAGAGTCATCATTCAGTCTTTTTGGTGTACAAAAGCAACTACATCATTGGCAAAATGAGTACAGAATTTTTCATTGCATTTTCATTAAGTGGTCTACACATACTACAGCACTCTCAGTACAAACCCGGTCCAAGCAGCAAGGTCACATTGATCATATTTGACATAAAGTGACATGCTGGATAATGAAACAGCTCCTTGTTGTTAATAACACATGCTACTGCTTATCTGAACTATAAAACAGAACCTCTCTGTCTCTATCACTCTATCACGTCTGGCTCCCTCTTCTATTTCATGCCTCTCCTGAATGGGAGATGTGCATGCACTAGCGTCTTTTAGCAATTCAGCTGCCCACACACAGTTGCTACAAAACAATTGTAGTCAAGAGCTTAACTAAGAGGTTTTATGATTTAACAACTCAGTTTTCCCCTGTTGATTCTTAAAATCCTAATCTGTTGAAGAACAGGCTGATAACATGGCAATACATTGTGTGAAATTAACCGAGTGCACTGTCCTTGGAGTCAACATGTTCTCATTTCAGTGCTCTATTATCAGAGATTGCAATGCTTAGAACTGTAGATCGGCATCCTCTTAAGACCAAAGTTAAAGGATAATTCCAATTAAGAACAACTCGGCCATCATTTTTATCAGTTATGATAAGTTTGTACTCACCAAGTGATTTTTGAGGTCTGGGAACATGACATCTTGGAACTCAACATCATTACATTGTACTTTCCTGGCGCCGGCCGGGTGGCTGCCAGCAACAGTTGGTCTTTGTTTTTCTGATCTTTATTCTAAATTATTACTATTTATCTATTTATTGTTTTATTAATGTACAGTTTAGTTTGGTTTTAGCTTAAGTTTTGTCCCACAATGGACGGATGGCTTTTTTTTTGCCTTTGACTTTGCTGTTTTCTTTATCATAGCATTACTTTTGGCAACCCACTCACCTGCACTCACACAACAGTATGGAGTTTACAGAGCCATTGTTTACTCCAGGGATCAGCTGTTGTTCCTCCAACCGGGTGACTTGGCTAGCGAGAGACCTGAAATCCCCAAGGAGTTGAGAGGGAAATAAAGGGGATACAGGACAGGAGCAAAATGCAGGGCTAAGAAAAGGAGATACAAGCCATATCTGCCTTCCATCATCATGAAAGAGCGCTGGCTAACAAGATAGATGAGCTAGCAGCCCTGGCAAGGAGTCAGAGGCAGTATCGTGAGAGCAGTGTTTTGTGTTTCACAGAGACATGGCTACATGAGGATATCTCTGACTCCATTGTGTCTGTGGACGACTTCCAGATGGTCAGGGCCGACAGTAGCAGCAGGGAGAGTGGCAAGAGGAAAGGTGGGGGACTTGCTATTCTTGTTAACAACAACCCTGGACATATCACGGTTAAAGATTGTGTGTGTTGCCCGGACATTGAACTGCTTGACTAGGTCTATGACCATAATTTTCTCATGCAGTAGTGCTGGTTTTCAATGCGCCTCCATCGACCAACGTGTCACGTGCAACTGTTGTCATCCACTCACTCACTGCGAGACTACAGACGCTGCACCCGAGTGTGTTCATCGCAATCTCGGGAGACTTCAACCACATCACTCTTGCTGCAACACAGCCCACATTCAAGCAGTTTGTGGACTGTCCAACCAGGGGAATTAAGGCACTAGACCTGCTGTATGTCAATGTTAAGGAGTCATACAGCTGCATAGCCCTCCCTCCCCGTGGGACACAGGAGGCTAATGAGGCTCTTCAGGGCTACTTTGAGGCAACGAACTGAGATGTGCTCTGTGATTCACACAGGGAGGACATTGGTGGACTCACAGATTGCATAACAGGGTACATCAACTTCTGTGTGGATAACACTGTTCAAACAGAATCTGTACACTGTTTCCCCAACAACAAAACATAGGTCACCATTGACATCAAAGCCTTACTGACAGAAGAAGAGGGCCTCAGAGACAGGGAGGAGGTGAAACCGGTGCATAAAGAACTTGAGGTGAGGATTAGGCATGGCAAGGACAGCTACAAGAGGAAGCTGGAACCGAAACTCCAGCAGAACAGCATGAAGGACGTGTGGTCATTGGATACAAGAAGACTGGTAGCCAGGTGACAGAGGGAGACCGGACCTCACAGCTTGGTAAAAACCTGGTAAAACCATTATTTGACCACATACAGTTTGCCTACCAGCCAAAGTTGGGAGTGGAAGGTGCCATCACCTTCATCCTTCACTGTGCATATACACACCTGGATGGGGTGAGTAGCACAGTGAGAGTCATGTTCTTTGACTTCTCCAGTGCGTTCAATACCATCTGGCCTGCCCTGCTGGAGAGAAAACTAACAGCGATGCAGATGGTCGCTCCCCTGGTATCCTGGATCCTTGACTACCTGACTGGATGGCCACAGTTTGTCAGACTGCAGAACAGCATGTCTGACACTGTGGTGAGCAGCACAGGGGCTCCACAGGGGATGGTCATGTCTCCCTTTCTGTTCATCCTCTACACTGCAGACTTCAAATACAACTCCGAGTCCTGCCACTTACAGAAGTTCTCGGACAACCCACAATCGTGGGTTGTATCAGTGAATGGAAGGAAGGGGTGGACATCCAACAGGGGGTGTTGTGGACTGATTCAATGGTGCAGCTTGAAAAACCTGCAGCTTAACGCCAGAAAGACAAAGGAGTTAGTGGCGGACTTTAGTAAGTGGAAATCACCCCCCACACCTATTCCCATCCATGAGGTGAATGTGGAGACAGTTCAGGACTATAAGTACCTGGGAGACTACCTAGATATCAAGCTGGGCCAAGAACAACAATGCTGTGTACAAGAGGGGCCAGAGCCATCTCTACTTCCTGTGGAGGCTCTGGTCATTCAGAGTCTGCAGTACTATGCTGAGAATGTTCTACCAATCTTTAGTGGCCAGTGCTGTTTTCTGTGCTGTCGTGTGTTGGGGCAGCAGGGTGAGAGCAGTAGACATAAACAGAATCAACAAGCTCACCAGGAAGGCGGTCCTGGGGGTAGTACTTGATTCTGTGATGGTGGAATGAACTGCAGAACATCATGGGTAATGACTCTCACCCACTCCATCATGCACTCCATCATAGACTGATGGCAGTGACCTTGGTTTCTTGGTGATTGGACCATTACTATTCTGTGGGATTATTCAATTCTAGAACTAATCATTGGACACTTTACTTTTACCATGGAACTTTCTGATACGTAGATTTATTTATTTTATTTATTAAATTTTAGTTTGGTCAATTTGTTTACTTATGGACCTGACCACTGCACAGATTACACATTTGGTACTGTTATTGATATTGCAGTTGATTGTTCTCTACCTTGTTTGATACTGATATATATTTTTTCTCTTTTTCTTTTTTCTACTGATATTGATATTGTAGTTGATCGTTCTCTATGGAGGTATAATGCATTCACTTGAGAAAAAAGCCCTGTTTTTATAGGAGATAATTATCTCATAAATACTGAGAAAAGTTTTCATGAAAAAAAAAAATTGCTCTGTTTTTCTGAACTAACAAGATAATTATCTCATAAAGTCTGAGAAAGGTTTGCATGGAAAAAAAATTCTGCTCTGTTTTTCTGAATTAATGAGATACCTCAAAATCCCAAGAGAAGTTCTCATTCCTACTTGAGAGCTTGAAGCAAACATGTCCTGCCTGTTTAGTTTAATCCAGTTTTATTTTGGTTTGAAACATTGGGAGATATTTGGGTCTTTAAGTAATATAGATGGTATTGTTATTAGTTTGTTGATTGCACAGGCACATCAGCTTTCATTAAAACCCAAAGATGGATTAAACAAACACACCAGACTGCCAACAGAGATAAGAGGTTATTTTAGAGTGCAATTCCCACAAACAGGACCAATGGGATGACTTGACATTAATACTATTAGAGAGGACATCTTGACCAGCAGTCTTTAGGATTTATCTGATAACCCACTGGCAAAATAAAACATGAGAAAAAGTACAATTATGTCCATAAAAGAACACAGAAAAAAACATGTAAGAAAACACTTATATGTATCTTTCAGGACATTCGCCTCACTCAGAGGCTGCCATCACTATAATTACACTACTTGAGGCACAACTGAAGTCAGACGGCAGCGTTACACAGTCAGGATTTTGCGGTTAATTCGTTAATTCAGAAAAACAGCAGAATTTTTTTTTTTCAGTGAAAACTTTTCTCAGAATTTCAGAGATAATTATCTGGTTAATTTAGAAAAACAGGATTTTTTTTTCTCAAGTGAATGCATTACGCTTCCGTACTGCCGCATTTGATACTGATATATAATTTTCTTTTTCTCCACCTCATACTATGCTATCTTGCAACTGTTGCACACCCTTTTCCCTCTGGATCAATAAAGTACTATCTTACCTTACCTTACAATGAAGTCTGACAGGAAAAGGAATACAAGCTATCAAACACTCACACATGTTGTAAACAAGCCAACAGTTTAGCCAAATTATTTAAACCACTTTATTAACAGTTTATTTACAGACTTGACCGTTCATTATGATTCGTAGTCATCCATGAACAGACTAGCGCATAGCACCTTAGCTGCTGTGACTTAGCTTATCTCAAAACATACAATGAACTCCTACCCAGAAGTCGCTGCTTAAATGCAACACATATGCTGTTCACAGGCTTCAAAATTAAACCAGGATGTTTACAGCTGACAGTTCAGGAACTGCCTTCGTTTTCTCTTTCAGATAAATTTGACTAATCTGGTTGTTTGTCAAACACCTTTCTGGTTGTCTGACTCATGTTTCTTGCTCTGTTGGACTTCCTTTTAATGACATCGACATGGGAGTTTAATGTTTACAATGATTATACCTGAAAGGAATGATCAAAACTATATAACAATGAGGCTGGGGTTAGAATAAACCAAAGCTGTCCTCTGGGTGAACGTCTGCTATCCTCTGTGTCCTTCAACAGCATAGTTAGAGCAACCACTAAGTGAATGAACAAGCTCCTGCATGACAGCATGACACTGTATTGGGCGGTATGACATTTTCTATTGTTTTGGATCTCTACTCCAACACATTGAGATTGAAAACAATGACTATGACTGTAGGTGTTTCTGTTGTTTGAAACGCTATTACTCCTACGTTACCATTCGTACTGTTCAGCCAACAGATAGGAGCATAGCCTCTCTAATAATGTCCTGTTTGCCATGCTTTGTCAGAGCTCTAATGACGTCAATTCTGTAAAGAAAAGTGTATTATGCAATGTATCAAAGTGTATCAAAGTGGCACATCAAAGCACTGAAAAAGGTACAAATCAAAAGCCCTTGATGACTAAATGCTTACCTTGCCAGAAGCTGCAAAGCCATCCAGCAGCAGTTCCTGTCTTCATTCATCAGATATGTAGCGATGTTTGTGGTCCAACCTGACTTTTGTGTACACATACATAATGGGCCTCATGCAAGGACCACTCGGATGAACAGATTCGTTCTTAAGATGTACGTACGAGTGGCTTATTCTCTAACTATCACTACCACTGACACTCCTATGTTTTTGTCTACTGATTTCTGTAAGGAGGACTTGAAGCTGCACAGTGTTTTTACTCTTTCTACTTTCCTACAAACGGAGTGGGACATGGAGCCTTATACAGCAATTTTAGGGGCATTGATTATGCTAATGATCAAATCTCACCAATGCGCACCTAGTCATGATCAGGTGGCACTCACCAGGGTGAAATGAGTGATTTATGACATGTCCAGGCAATAACAGAGTTTGTTGAATCTGACTTGGAACAGTAAAGCAAATCTCCCAGAAAAAAGTAAGTGAAGACTCTTAGGATAAAAATACAAAAATGTTCTTGCATGAGACCAAATGTGGGCTTATGGTTTATTGAGATGATGATGCCACCTGAACTACCTTCTATTGCATCATGTACTGTACAGTATGTCAGCCATGTCATGGGTTAACTGAAGAGCAGGAAACATGGAGGCATCTCTGGAAGGCCTTTGGAGGTGACATAACTGCAGGTACAGTATAACAGCTGAAATACACCAGGCATGGACACAGCATGTCACATATATCCAGTATTTTAGCCGTTAGATTCAAAGCTCAACCAAACATGTTCTAAATCTAGATTTGGATATTGACAGATGCTTTTTTGTCAGTTTGATACAGATAAAATGAAGGGATGAACTTCATTACAGTTTTCACAAAGCGAGGCAAGACAGATCAGAACAGTCAGTCTCCTATCTGTTAGATGAATAGTGTCTTCGTTCAGGCTGGTGACTCTAGTTGCCTACTGCTTTTGGTTTCCGTAAAAAAGAACTGCCAACTGACTGAATGAACCACAGCGTCCGCACGCAGGTCAAAAAGAACCAGGAACTCTAAAAGGAATAGAGAACCAATTTCTTTGACTCCATATTTATACATCAGGCTTGTGTTCAAATTGCCACGAGGCCAGGCCACCTGTAGAGGCTGTACTGGAACCGTGTCCTTTTAAAAAATATATTACTTTATGTTTAAAGATTGATCTAATTCGTCCATTGGAGTTGCTATTGGACATTTCTTTCAGGAACCAGACTTTAATAATTTACCCTGGAATTTTTTAAATGACAATTCTGCATAATATTACTTGACAAAGTACAATGTTCCACAATAGATTGCAAGCACAAAATCTCTGTGTTATCTGTGCTGCATGAGAAAGCAATTAGCAGTTACCCTGCCTTGCATTTGATAAAGTAAACTCATTTTAGCTGCAGAATTTTTTTTTTTTTTACAACTATATAATATTATTGTTTTTGGTATTATTTGTTCTGATGTTTAGTTTTTACAGTTAGATGCTTTGCACACAGTACTGGACTGGTGCCCTCAGTTAGGATTATTTGGGCATTTACTTACAACAATGAAAACATATATCCAATATCAGATAGACTGAATCAATAACATTTGATTCAACATTATTTTCACATGGGACAGAACACATATTGGATACACATATACAGTAAATCAAATGATTTTCAAATGTTATTCTGTTTTTACACACACCTTTTAAAAGTGAAAATAGGAAAATATTCACATTGAGGCTCATAACAGCATACTGCATGTTAATGCCCTTTTGCACACTATGACTGTGATTGTCTTGACTAAAATTTGTTAGGGGAACATGACAGCACAGGTACTCCGTGGTTGACTTAAAGGTAGCAAATGTTCTGTACCTGCTACCAAAATAGAAGTCCTGTTATCTGCTACTAGCCAGCTCTGTTAGCCAGAGCTATGACTTGGAAATGCATGAAAATCATCCCTGGCTCTGTTTATGTCTTTGGTGGAAAAACAAAGATGAGTCATTAACTGGTTTTGCAGCTTTACATAGGGGCTAGTTTCAAGCACTGTAAAATCCAAGTTCAAGTTCAAATCTAGACATTTGGGAGGCAGTTGGTAAGCAGTATGAATAATCATGTAATACTCCCTGTCCTCTTACTAATGGCAGCATTTTAAAAGAATATTTCCTTGACTTTAGGAAAGGCCATGCTTTCAGGGAGTTGTTAATTGTTGCTCTTTTGTCATTTTGCTTTTTAGCCCCCCTCTAAGTAGAGGACGGACAAGGTCAGAGCTGGTCTTTTCCTAACCCTCTGCTCTTTGTGTGCATCTATGTGGGCATGGCAACCAGCGACAACCAGCAATAAAGGTGAGTGAATAAGAAAGGAGTGACTCATCCTCATCCACCAACCTCATCCAACCAAATGTGCAAATCAATTTAAAGAAAAAGCTTGATTTTTTTTTTAATGTCACAGCAAACATTACCCCAGACACACCAGCAGATTAATTTATTGACGAAAGAATGAAAACTATGAAAACTGAGTCAAAAACAACACAATTAAAACCTTTATATCTGATGTTTTCACATCTCTCTGCATAGTATACTATATTCTGTTAACCTCAAAACAAGCTGTCTGTATTTCCACTCATTAATGTGCTGTTTTTACTGTGTCAATAATATGTGCAGAAAAACAGAATTGCCAGAGGTTGGTTCATCATTAAACACCAGTGTTTGAAACACTCGAGAACACACTGGGTGTTAAGCAATAAAACACCCATATTAAGCTAACTTTTTTTTTACATGACTCATGTCTGTAAAGACTAATACATCTATCAGGGCAACTTTCTCGCTCAAAGTTTTAAGGTTGACACTATTTCTAGTTCCATTGTTATTGAAAGTAAATGTATGTTGCATAGAAATCTCTGCAATTTAAGGCTGCTTTGCTTTACACCTGCAGGAGGAAAGATAGAATGTGGTAAAAGAGCATGTCTCTAACACAATTACCAAAGCACTCTCCAATTTGAGAGCTTCACTCAGGCATATGTTCATAGTTGGCTTCATTAAATACAGCTTTCTGATGCAGCTTTCCTTTAAACAAACACACATTTTCAACTATTTACAAATTTGAATGTTCAGTTCAGTTTAAAAAAATATTTCAACTTCAGCATATATATATGCTATACATGATAGGTATGTACAGTATGTACACAAGCCCCTACACATGGCCTACATACAGTTGTCGCATGTATACACAATCGAATGTTTCAGAGGTGTAAGTTACCTGAACACTTTGTTGTAGTGGTTTACAGTTTGGTTTCAGACACCAAGAACTCAGCAGACCAGCCAGACCTGTTCACACCTTTCTATTCCTGTCTGCTGGTTACTCACATAGTGTTCCAGGTCATAAATGCTGGAGTGAAGCCTTCAGACAGAGGTTGTGACTGACAGATATATTTTTTGCCAATAATACACTGACATAAGACCGCTAAAGTCAGACCATGAGTTCCTTTGTATTATAAAATAAAGAATATTAAGGCAAATCATACTCAAGGCTATAACAGTAAAAGGTTTTGCCTTTATTAAATGCATTTATTAAGTATCTTATCCTATAGTATCTTATACAAGTAACTAGATTAAGTATCAAGTTACTTGTATAGGATTAGCTACAGTAAAATGTGACGTTAACATTCAGTCAAGAAGACTGTAACGTTTGTTTTCCAACTTATTTTAGACATTTACATTTCTCAGCCTTTTCATTCTTGCTTTTGTTGTCAGTTGATGAATAAGGACCCTTGACTGGAGAAAATTTTGAAAGAGAAAATTGCTTTTAGAAATGTATTCCAAGAGCACAAAAAACATTTCAGTCATTGAAGGTTATTGGTTATTTTTTCACCACTCTATAACTTTAAATCTAGTAACCAAAACTGAAAAGCCTTTATGGCGGCCTTTACTTTACGTGTTTTTGTATAATATCACATTGTTGCTTATGAGTTAAAGAAAAACACAGAATGTCAAATTCATGTTAAGCTTATGACCATTGCATTTGCTCTTCAAAGTGCAGAAATAACCAAAGCACTGATAAATGGCGTACATGTATACTGCATACCCAGAGTACTGTATTCCCAGATTTTAAACTCAGTGACTGTAATTTCTTTAATACTGTCATGTGATGAGAAGAGAAGTAGCCCGCGGTATAAATAGTCTGTCTGTCTGGGAGTAATTTTGGCCCCATGCTGTCCTGGTCTGAACTGCCAGCTATCAGGAACACTCAGGGGTACCAGGTTTCATTTCATCAAAATGCATATGGTGTCTGCTAGTGACAAACTGGTATCATGTGCCCAAGAACAGGGAGATAAGGTGTTATACACCACTCAAATGAAGGCATGCAGAGACATAGACATACCAACACATAACCAAGGGCCAAACATGTGTGCAAAATTTGCATTTGCTGGCAAACACACATACACCTGTGTGTTTGTGAATTTAAATGAAACTGTTGCATGACTCAGCCTGCGCTTCACACGCAGCACGTGTCTTTAGCCTTGCCTTGAATTGGAAATCCTCGACACAGCAGCACCATTTGATGACAAAACTTGAATGCGCCACTTGAAACCATCCATATGAAATGTGGGTATGTGCGTTTAAGAATCAGCCAAGTGTAACATAAAAGCTTGCATTGAATGTGAAAGCTGTGTTCTGCAAACTTTTTCACTTTATTATGAGAGATGTGAGAAGTTTCTTTATGTAGAATGCACACAATGCTCCATTTCTGCATGATTCAAACTCATCAGTAAAAATTTGCCACTCCAGAGGCATCAGTCCGCAGTAAACAACACCCCTGATACACTGCCAGCGTTGTTTCTTGTCATGTGGGTGATAAAGAACCACTTTCTCTGTCTGTGAATGCATAGCACAAGTGAAATGGGTCTTATCCCCAGTTCTTATGAATTCCACTGAACAGAAACATGTCATCAGCTTGCCATTAGCAAAGATAGTTTAGCTGAATTCAGTGTCCACATGAATTCCCCAACACAAGTTCCCCTTCCTTTAAACCAAACAGTTGGCACATCATAGTCACTTTGCCTCCAGGAAATGAATGCACAGAATTTCTTCCCTGCGTCTTTTTCCCTCTCTCATTCTCTCAAGGTTTCTCTCACTATAACAGTGCTTCTTTCTCTCCTCAGCTTAAGAACCTTTCTCACACTAGCGTGGGCCCCTTCACCCCTCAGTCAGACTCTCTGCCCATGAATTCCCTGAACAAAGCTCATTTAGGACCCCTGTGACCACAGAGATCATTAAAAGCTGCCCATCCATCTGCCCGTATCTTTGTGTATGCTTGTCATGCTTGGCACATTTTTGTGACCAAAAGTTCACCTCCAGGGTGCAATGGCAGAAAACTGTGTATCCCACCTTTTGCTATCTGTAGACTTTCTTTGTTGTTCTGCCAATTTATCTGTCTCCCTCTGGAAAGTAAAAGACCAGTGTGATTGAGGGTCACAGTGGTGAATCAGCATTTCCAAACAAAACAGGCAGAGCAGAGTGATTCACCACTTTGACCAGACCCTAATCAGTGGATGACCTTGTACTTTTGCCACTGTGTAGGTTGATCATTATGGCCCCCATACTGTATGTGAGCTCAGCTTATTTCTTTTCTTTCCTGTTTGAGGTTTGTGTGTTCCGGCAACGATGGGCGGCCATGGGAAACCAGCGTCATAGAGGGACCTGGCAAGGTATTCAGGGGCCAGTTGAGCACTTCCACTAACAGCCAGGGCTGCTGTGATAATTATATCTCCAGTGCAGACAATCTGGAAAGGTTATTTCCATCTGCTGAAAGGCTTGTGGGCGGGCTTCCTCTTGGCCCTCATGGAAAAAAGTGATAGGGTAGAGAGAGTGACAGATGGGACATGGCTTAACGGAAGATGCCATCGTCAAATACTCCTACTTCAGTATCAGTTTGTGATGGCGCACCAGGAGTTATAATAAGCATTTTAATTTACTCACTTAATATACCAATTATCCCATAATCTGCACTTAACACTAGTTATTTCCTACATTTGAATTGACAGTATGCTAAACTCCTCCCTCAAACAGCCCACTGTTCAATCAGCTTACCAACTCTGACTACATGCAGCAGATCTGTCAAGATTTGGATTTCTCAGCATGCCAAAGCACTGCACATGAGGCTCTGATACTAAATAGTTTGTAGTGTTATCATATTTTTCAGTTTCCAACATTTGAAACATGAAAGCAAAATTGTAAGGAATGGATCAAACAATGCACGCTGACCTCAACTTCAGTGAGGTACATATTCGGAAAAAAATTATACTTGTGAACATATTCCAGGCAGAGATTACACTTGGTAAGGAAATGTAATTGGGAAAACTAGTAGTATATAAACATAATTTTTAGGAGACAGCATTGATGTAACCACATAGCTCATCAAACACTGGAGCATTTTTCCAATTGCAGCCATTCCCCATACTTATAGCATCACTGTCTTATTACAACATATTGCCAGAGATCTGTTAGGTTTCTCCCTCTTTGAATGTTGAACAGACTTACAAAAATGTTGCTGCTCTTCTCGTAATTTTGTATGTGTGTGTTTTGAATGTACTCTTTGCTACAAATTGTAATAACTGCATTTGCCATTTGTTTCTTTGTGTAGTGCTTGAGCTTGGTATTGTTTTTCCTTGAGTCTGGGGCTCTTGTTTTCTTAAATTCTACCTCTGCCTTGCTTTGGTTTTATTCCTGACAGTTTGTAACCTTGTGTTTCTCATGTGTTACTGTAGTCTTGCTCAGGCTGTTTTCCCCTGCACACCTGTTAAGTGTTAAGTCTCGTTAGCCTTGCCCTGTTTGCTGCCTGCCTCACTGTCGTTGTCTTCATTGTTAACCAATCCTTGTGTTCCCCTCCTTTTTCCAGTGCCTGGCCCACTCCAGCTGTGTCTTGTTCTGTGATTAGTTCCTTGTGTATTTATACCTGTCTACAGGGTTGGATTGGGAACAAAATTTGGCCTTGGCAATTTTTTTGTCTGGACCCTGGCCCCATTTTTTCCCCCAACAGATGCACTTATGAGTTGCATAAAGCAATATCAGCCTATTTATAGCATATAGGCTGAGTAATAGATATCAAGATGACACTCTAACAACAGATGTACTTACAGGGTTTCATAAAATACTGTAATAAATAAATAGCCAAGAAATAGCCTAGAGGAAAACTCAGCACCCCAAGAGGCGCACTTAGGGTTTTATTTGTTTGACATTTGATATGGGCAACCCAACATGGGCTACATTCTGCAACTTCTGTAACATGTCATGTCATGAATGTAGTCTATGACAAATTGCAATGCTGTCATCATGAAACAAAATAGCCAAAACTTAATTTCCACACTGGACAAAAGCTTTCCTATAATGATCTGGAAATGTGAGAGCTATTTATAGTCAATCATCTGACATTGTGTTCACAGCTGATCTGATGCAATTCACACATGAGGTTTAACAGTCAGGATTTAATGCTACCGACAATTCACACATGAGGTTTTACAGTCAGGATTTAATGCTACCAACATTATTTAAACGTTCATTCGCTGGTATTGTCAGGCTGTGACAAGCAGCAGGCCTGCACCCGATTGGAGCGGACCCAGAGTGACTAATCAGCTGACATCATTTAAAAAAAAACAGTACAGCACAGCGGCCTTAAGCAGCGAATAGAATAGCATGTCCTACCTTAGGCAGTGAGAAGATGTTTTATCAGTGCACTCTTCTCTGCCATCCTGTCGATTATTCCATCAGCATCCAAAGCTATAAGAATGTCTTACTCTGTAGCCATAAACATGAACGTTTCAGGATGTAGTGCTCCGTAATCTATTCTTGATGAATTGTTGAAAAGCTGCGCTTGCATGCCACTTATGTAACGGAGAGGGTCAGGTCCCAAGCTTCACTGTTAACACTGTCACTATGTGAGCTAATGTTAGCAGTATAACCTGCTGGAGGTTGTCATGAACCTTTCGCTCGTCCTCAGCAGCGGCCTCCTCTTATTGCCCTTGCTCTCCACTGGAATCAGCCTGCTCATCTTTCCAGACTCTTTCCTCCTCCTCTTCATTTGGCAGTGGACTGTCAATGTTGTTACTTTAGCTAGGCATGCTAACGCTAACAGGTCTTTGTGTGGCAATGGCATCGATATTTTGAATAAATGTATTAACTTAAAACATTTTGCAGCATCAGCCACAAGATATTTTTTTCTTTTTGTCTCTGACCTTTTCCACTCCACTTTTTCACTTTTTGGGGCCTTTATTCATTTGTGTAGGGCTAACGTTATTTTTTATTCAAACTCCACTCTTTCTGTCTATTTGATTATTTCCCGCTTGACCTTTGATATTACATGAATGGACAACTGGGGCCATGTAACCCCCAATCAGATGGGCACACATTTTTTTCCCATATTGCTGGTGGACTTGCGGCCCATTAGGTGGGCCAGCCCATCTGGCATTTGCCAGAATTGCCAGATTGCTAGTCCGAGCCTGACTGTCTGTTCTTTGAGCTCTTTGTCAGTTTGTGGTCAGTGTATCCCAGTGTTTGCAGCTGTCATTTTTTCTTCAGAAACCATCAATACCAGCTCCAACTGTGCCTGTCTAGGCCCCTGTCCCCACTTTGTTGATGAGGTTACTGCTGGCTGTTCCTGCTCCCCAGTTTCAGTCAGCAGTCCACGCTCCAGTCTCCAGTCCTGCTATCACTCTGCCAACCAGCAACTCCTGCTCAGCCAGTGACACCCCAGCCTGCAGTTCTTGCTCAGGTGGCATCCTCTTGGTCTCCTGTGTTGCAGCAGTCCCAGCCTACTGTTCCTGCTGGGCCGCAGCAATCCCCTGTTCCTGAGCTGCAACAGTCCTCTGTTCCTGTGCTGCTGTATGTTTCAAATTATGGTGGAGGCAACTTAGGAGAACCAACTTACCATTACCGACAACATAATCATCTACTCTTTCACACATTTTCTCTTTTGCAGGATGTCTGCTCAACTTGCAAGGTCATCAAAAGTTAAGTTGAGAAGTTTCAGTTGGAGATAAAGAAATTGGAGAAGGGTATAAGAACAGTGGAAACCACTTATAGTAATCACATCTGTCCAGGTCAAATATCATTATAAGTGGATGATTACTATAACTGAATTTCTTTTTCTTTTTCTCACGCAGATCACAATCTAATTGACATTTGTATATTTATTAGCCTACCTGAATATAAAGTAATGAAACCGACAACTTCGCCATTTACTGAATTTTATTGACTGTTTCAAAATACAGTATAGCTGTTTCTCACAGTGTGCGCACATTTTTGAAGTTCTGACTTTTGCCAATAACAAGTCCCTTCTTTTCCCCGGCAGCAGAACAGAGAAAGAGAGTGGAGATCATATCTTTAGATTTCTTTCCCCCTTTTATTGTGTAAGTTAAGAGCTTCATTGAGAGAAAATTACTTTCTTTTTCCCGTCATGATTTCACTGTGCATGCAGCACCAACCTCAGGTAGGCAGTAATAGTGCTGCAGCTGCTTATCATGGGAGTAAAGTACAAAAAAATAGAATTACTGAGGTTTAAATTTTTTCCCCATATGTACTTATGTATAAAAAACCCAAAATGGGTCTTATAAAAATAGGCCACTGTAAGTGAATACAGCAGATGGTCCTGGTTTGGACTTTGTACTATTTAATTTGCTTTTTTCCTTCTCAGCTTGAACAAAATTAGTGAGTGAATGAATAAATAAATAAATAAATAACTTCAGAACAACATTGGCAAACTTTTATCTCTTAAATTATAAATGCTAAGCTTTAAAATAAAAGGGTTCACTCCAAAACAAAAGTAACCATGAATAAAATGGGGATGAACTGAAATAGGTATTTTTGTAAAGGTCCCTCACAGTTTTTCCATCTCATGTTCCCAAACAAAGACATGACAAAAGTGATGCAAAAAGACACTTGACAGAACCATCTTTTGGGAGTCTGTTTCCATCCATCGGACATTATTTGACACACAGCTAAATTAAGCTTGACAATAGTTCTGCAGTATAAGTTGCCTTGGTGTCTGAGCAGGGGATCATATAAGCCACATTTAATGGAACAGAACTCTCACTTAAATGAGCGAGGCTTATCAAAATGAGCCAGGCTTTCCTTTATCCAGCTTGATGGCATAACCCTCAGGGCTCTTGTTTTCTTTAGGTCTATCTCTGCCTTCCCTTGGTTGTATTCCTGACAGTTTGTAACCTTGTGTTTCTCATGTGTTGCTGGAGTCCTACTCAGGTTGTTTTCCCCTGCACACCTGTTCATTGTTTAGTCTTGTTAGCCTTGCCCTGCCTGTTGCTTCCCTTACCCTCGTTGTCTTCATTGTTAACCAATCCTTGTGTTCCCCTCCTTTTTCCAGTGCCTGCCCCACTCCAGCTGTGTCTTGGTCTGTGATTAGTTCCTTGTGTATTTATACCTGTGTGCAGGGTTGGACTGGGAACAAAATTCGGCCTTGGCAATTTTTTTGTCTGGACCCTGGCCCCATTTTTTCCCCCAACAGATGCACTTATGAGTTGCATAAAGCAATATCAGCCTATTTATAGCATATAGGCTGAGTAATAGATATCAAGATGACATTATACCTGTCTGTTCTTTGTCAGTTTGTGGTCAATGTATCCTGGTGTTTGCAACTGTTGTTTTTGTGCCTCATTTTTGAGGAACTTCAGTTCTTGTCACCTGCCTGCATGACCATGACACTTTTATTCATGTATTTGTGGAAATGTCATGACATCATGTCATATGTTTGGTCAGTTAGTGTTTCAGTGGTTGTTTTTACTATCATTCATCATTACCTTGAATGGCAGTTGTATCAAAATTACTACAGCTTGTTCTAATCTTATTTATAACATGTAATATTTTCAAACAATTCTTAGCATAATTCATATTTAATTAAATTTCTTATAAGCTCTAATAAACTTCTGGTCATCTTGACTTGTAATAACTGCTTCTTGTGGGAGATGGATCAACTGCTATCAATCTTCACATGTATTGACCAAGCATTTCCTACATCACTGTGAATCTCCATACTGTGACATTTGCTGTGAAACTAGTGAAAAGGTTAATGATATATGAAACAAATTGTACAGTATTTGAGGAGGCGAGGTCATTAAATCTTCTGTATCCCTGATCCCCCAATACAATTATTTCTTCTGATTCATAGGATAAAGTTTAAGACAAGGAGCATTTATGTGGGAACAAAATATAATAAAATGTAATTTTAACAATACATGAGACACTCATCCCATTGTATTAACATCAGAAAAGATGTGGTCTGTTTCTCCCATTTTAGATTAAGAGATACAATTCTAGGCTTAAATCAAAAATGTGGCTGGTAAAGATAATATTAGTAGTTTAATTTTCTTAGCTTCTTTCAACACTGTCTGTACTTCTTCTCAAGCATGAGGTCATCTATACACTACACTAACTAAACTTATAATTCAACATATGATGCAATGTTACAGCCAGTGTAAAATTAATTATCAGTTAATTTTGAGCTTTGCTTTCCGCTATACTCTGCCTCACATTGGAAGTGTGAGACACGGTATGTAACTGTGACAAAGTGATTACATGCATCATCCTCATTTTACATCGGTATGGTGTGATCTGGCCTGGGGAAAGTACAAGTTTGCATTACATAATTAGCTGCCAATTCTCAAGTTTCCACGAACCCAAGAGTTCCTCAGTACATAATGTTCAAGACCTTTGAATTGCTAATTAGCCAGTGCCTATGATCGCTGTAGCAGCAACAACCTCTCAAATTGAGAGACTGTCCTTCTAAGAAAAACACCTGTCATCTATGCAGATGTTTCAAAATGACACATATTTGAGTTCACGTCACAAAAGCCCTCTATTAATTATGGCGGGAGATCAGATGTTTCTATATAGTGACAAAGTCCATGTTGGGAGGAGTTTGGGGTAGATGGCAACCCAATCGCCAGAAGAAAATGTTGGCATTGAGCGTTTCTGCAAACCACAGAAATGTTGAATATATACGTTTCAACATGTGTAATACCAACAACAGTATCATATCAACATTTCTACAAACGTAGCATATTAACATTTCTACCCGTTGAATAATGATGTTTTATGGTGTGACAATGCTGTGGTTAAGGTCTGGTTAGGTTTACGCACAAAGAGCACTTGGTTAGGGTTAGAGAAAGATCATGGTTTGGGTTAAAATTAAAATAAAAAATAAAATAAAAACAGCCGATGTCTCACTAAAAACATTCGGTTTTCTTACCAGAAAAACAGCTGCAAATGTCCGTCCTGACTTCTTGTTTAAAACACCCGCTTTTGACAGTTGAAACGGGAAGCAGGCATTGGATCCGTGGTGGTCTCGAACTTTGCTCTCTGCTGACTTCCAACTTGCTGCCAAGAAACTTACTAACCATCCACCTGCCCATCCCCCTCCTATTAATAGGGAAGATCAGCTCATATAGATCGCATGTGAACTACGTCACTTTAGCAATGTTGAGATGATACGTTTTGTTAACATTTTGATATGATACGTTTTGTAGAAATGTTAATACGGTACATTTTGTTGAAATGTTAATATGCTACGTATTACACGTGTTGAAAAGTAGATAGTCAACGTTTCTGTGGTTTGCAGAAACATAACTGCCAATGTTTTATTCTGGCGACCAGGCTGTAGATGGATGGGTCAACAGAATGTCAGACTTTATTGTGGGAGACAACATTGTTTTTTTCTTTTTTTTTATCATGACCACAATCAACCCATAACCTTAACCACATGGTTATTATTGCAACCTTGATGACAAAGGTCTCCTAACTTTAAGGAAGTACTCATTACCTTTTCTTAAACCTAGTAATGATTGCACACTTACTCCAGAGATGAAGATGTGAGTAGGATCCAAACATTGTCCCATCCAATCACATTTTGTGGCTTGGAGTAAGTGTGCAGGCGTTACTACTTTTCTCATTGATGGTACTTTTTAATAGCCTCAACCATAGCGTTGTCACATCATAAAACATTTATTTTTCAAAAGTGATTTGTAGCCACATTTTTAGCCTAAGAATGTTGTCTTGATAACTACTGCTGCGGCGTCAGATCAGAAAATGCTTGTTGTTCAGGAGAGTATGGACCAACCACGTATTTTGTTGTTTTAATTTGGAGTACTTTTGTTGCAAATTAAACTACAGGAGTTAACACTCTCTGCTTTGGATTAATCAAACCAAACTGGCTTTAGATGCAAACAAGTCTCAGCAGAGACTGTTACCTCTGTGACCAAATCACAATTACTGACATGGAAAAAATGCAATAAATGAACCAAACTGGTGTCAACTAACGAAAACTAGCGACCGTTAAGAATAGATTATTTCAAATTTAACTCAATATATCTTTTCATGACTGACAACACTATCTGCCTTGTCCATCTCGTGCAGTTACCTTTTGACGCAGGGTTGTATGTAATTCAGAGAGGAGAGGCTCAGTTCCCATTCATAAGGTCCGACCAGACAGGAACTCGTTGGGGGTGTGAGTGGTGAAAGCTTGAAAACAAGAGAAGAGGGTGGGTCGAGGAACTGGCCATGGCGTAAAGGAAATAAGGTTATGGAAAAATTGATGAGAAAATGTGGGGTGAACAACAGGGTAAACACCGTTCACACAGTCTATAAGGGCACATATTGTATTGTACTACATACAATGCTGACCTATTGCTGTGGTGCAATGCATTACTCATACCTGATTCCCCAATTTATTCTTGTCACATCATTGTCAGTTTTGGTGATATTAATTTTCTAATTTAAATTGAAGCTTTACTGCCTTGTGGAATTAAATCTTCCACCGTCTGGCCAAATGAAACTCTGTCAAAACACATTTTTAAATTAAATTCAAAGACGCAAAAGAGAGCTTAAGTGAAACTTCAGGTCCTGTTCCAGAGGTAAGAAAACCTCATTCAAAATCACAGTGACATTTGAAAGAATAGCCCTGGAATATGACTTTATTTAACTGTATGCCATGTGTCGCATCTGTGTAGGTTAGGATATGGATGCTAGATTATATATAGATATATATTATATCTATATATAATTTAAATAACAATGCAATGTTATTGTTTAATATTTGTGTTTTTTAATGAGCACCATTTCCCATGAGACCCCAGGCTACTGCAGAATAAATGTCATTGAATCAAGTGGCGACGGCAGTATTTTTTTTCTTTTTTGTATGCAAATGTAAAAAAAAATAAATAAATAAATCATGATTGCAATATCTCACAATCACAAGACCCATTTCTCAACATGCCAGAGTGTTACGGTGTGCCACAGTTCCAGCCAATCACAAAACTGGAGTAGGTCATTTCTGATTAGCTGTTTTTTTCTCCAATCTGATTGCTAGTAGGATTATCAGCTTCTAGGGGAATAGGGAAGCAATGGGAAAATGGTAAGCAGCTCCACAGTTCCTCTGATTGGCTGGAGTTGTAGTACATTGTTATGCTCTGTCAAGTTGAGCGAGTGTGCAGGCAAACCTGAGAGTGCACACAGCAGAGATGTTAAGAGAGAGAGAAAAACAGACACTGTGAGAGAGGATCCAAGAGTTTGCGAGCAGCAAGGACACTGAGAGAGAGCAAATGAGCAAACTGAGTGAGAAAGAGGTGCACTTATGTGGATATTAGTAATCACGCAATTCAGTTTATCGAGGACAAAATAACTTGCTTGCTTGCTCAAAACTTTGTGTGATGAGAATTTCAAAATTCAATTTATGTGTTTGCAAAAATCTTTTTCTGTGCTCTGTCCCTTCATCTACTTAGACAGAGACACAAATATAACTCCATTATAAATATGGTCAGCAGGGATCAAAATCACAGAGGTACTATATAAAACAGTGCTGGCTAGTGATGGCAGTAGAGTGCTTAACCAACAAAGTCTCCTCAATCTGCATACACATAACACGGCTTTACACCTTTAAAGTGTGTGCAGATGATACACCGATTCTTCGGTGTAACTTCTGTGGCAATATGATCTCAAAGATTATGGTTTGGGTTAAAATGTGGTAAAAAAAATATCCCATTCAACAGCATTAAAATGCCCAACATGACAGTCAAAATGTCACAGTAAAGAATGTCCGGTTGTTGGTCTCGAACAGTGCTCTCCTGCTGCTTGTGCAATTTTTTGCCAACAAACTATCAAGCCATCAAACCAACCCGCCTCCTCTCACCTGATAAAATATACTAAGTCATATTATATTGACATCATCTGAAATGCGTCACTTACCATCACTCAAATATAACAGTGTGAAATGACACATGAAAAGCTTAAAATGTGTAGTGATAACAGGCAAAATGACAAGAATGGCGTGTTATTTATACACCATTTGGTGTGACCAGGCTGGCTTAGCATGAAAATGACACAGATCACAAATCTAATAAAGTCTTTGGACTGTGATCTAGTGACACTCTATTTCTTGAAGTAAAATAAGCTTTAATTATGTCAATATAGCTTAAGTTACCCGATAACACAAGTTAGCTACATACATCTTTAATGTCATGCTAAGATGACTAAATTACCAATGTTAGCTTAAATGTCATCTTTAATTATATCCACTATTGGGTTTGTATAGATTTATCCATCAGATTTATCCATCAGTTAATAAATGTCCAGATTATTTACATAGTATGAGCAACTTTTTTTTTTTTTAGCGCCGTCACATGATTGACAGAATAATTGAGCCATTTGTAATGGTTGCTGCAGCTCCACTGAAACTGATCTGTTTAGTTGGAAGTTTTCGCTGCCTTTCTCTCGCAGACCCTCTTTTGCCTTTATAAAGCAATGTCTACAAAACCACACAGCAGACACACACATACCCATGCATACATTTTTTTTTTGCCTTCCAGCTTGTAAAATAAATTAGAGTCATTTAATTGGATGTGCAAGCTTGGAGAGAGTTTACACAGAGAAATCAAAATGTATAAATGTTAATTATAAAGCCTGCAAGCTCACTCCTGATTATACAAATTTGCAAACAAGTTTACATGCAAGTTAAATGTACAAACTTAAATAATTAAGCTTACAAGTGCAGATTTTCACAGTTTTAACATTCCATAAATTTGTAGTTGCTACTGTCATCCCACCTTTCAGTCTGCTATACTCACAATGATGTGTAAGATGGCAGGCTTTGCTAGTGTGTTCCTATGTGAGAAATATGCACTTGAAGAACCTGCTTCATTGAACCATTTGTCTTCCCACTGCCGACAAGGTGTGTAAATATCCTACACTACCTTTGCAATATTATTTTTTGTAGTATCTATATTAGATATAAATTATATAAATTATATATAAATTCTCATGAATATGGTTTGCTTTGGGTGCCTATAATTTGTCAACATAAAGCATAAAGAGGCACTGATGTTGGCGATCCTCATTTCTATCACTGAAGTATGAACACATTTGTACTGACATCTAATGTAACTATTAATACAAACCCATCAGGCTTCTAATCAGAGGAGAATCCTCTGGGCCTTCAAGGTATTCAGTAAAGAAGGCCTAAGAAAAAAATATTGAAATCATTTTTTTACTCCTAATATATTTTTTTTATTATTTTGATTCACTGAAATAATATTAATAATTTCTAGGTTATTGTCATAAACTTGGACTAATATATCTTGGCAAACAGTGGGTTAATATAGTGGAACAGGAAATGGACCAATCACAATCTTTCTTCCGATGGTATCTGGGTGAATCAGCGACTTCCCCCTGCCAGGACCTTCAGTAGCTGTAAAGAACGCCTGTATAATTTGAGTCAATGTGGGCATGAATTTGATTCTGACAATTGTCTTAGCCAATCATATTTGGTTGAAGTGTGGGCGGGACAGTAACCCGACATCTTCCGGGCATTTGCAAATACTTAGTGTACAAATGACCCACGGAAGTAGTCAGTGAGTGAGCAAGGGGAAAAAAGAGACGACTGAATGACAACAAACGGTAACTCAGTAACCCAGTAACTCCCAGTTCCATTTCTCTGCTGAATGAGAAACATGAATTCACTTGTTGCCTTATTCTGGGCAAAATTTGACAAGAACACTGCAGTATGTTTAGTTGAAGATGTTTCTGGAAATAAATGCTAACTCCAAACTTTCCATGATGGCTTCACTTGCCGTAAGAAAGCAGAAAGTCATTGCTGATTGCTTCATGGGCACAAGTTGCTGGTTAATAACTGGTCTCATTGTGAACATTGTCAGTCTGTGAGCATTTGTACTCTGATTTCAGGTTGACTTTTGTTCAGTTTTGTGTCTTAATTTTTGCTTTGTTTGAATTTAGGTTGGGTATTGCGGTGTTCAGGCACAGAAGTCTGTATGAAATGGATAAATTCAGAATCAGAATCATGTTTATTGTCACTTCCATACTTCACACTCAGCATACATGGGAGCAAAATACTGTTTTCCACAGTTCAACATGTGCAACAGAAAAGACACTACTAAAAGTCATTGAAAATCACTAAGAACACAAATGTACACTCACTTAAAAAAAAAGATAATAAATAACAGATGGTGCACTATCAGTGCAGAATATCAGTCAGGAAAGTGGCTGGTGCATTTGTGTGCGCACATTTGTTCAGTTCAGTGCTGTTAGGGAGGGGGCAGGATCCGGAGGGTGTTCAGAATCCTGATGGCTTGGGGAAAGAAGCTGTTACATAGTCTGGCAGACCTGGCACGGATGGTCTGGAGCCTCCTTCCTGATGACAGGAGTGCAAAGAGGTGGTGGGAGCAGTGGGAGGGGTGGGAGGGGTCAGCCATTATGTTTGAGGCCTTTCTGACACACCGGT
The DNA here is from genome assembly GCF_963924715.1 of Thunnus thynnus. Classification (NCBI taxonomy): domain Eukaryota; kingdom Metazoa; phylum Chordata; class Actinopteri; order Scombriformes; family Scombridae; genus Thunnus; species Thunnus thynnus. The sequence goes on along the minus strand of NC_089525.1, from coordinate 11,089,550 downwards.
CTTTGTAGATGTCAGCTATGGTGGGGAGAGAGACACCTATGATCTTTTCTGCTGTTCTCACTATTCTCTGCAGGGACTTGAGAGTTCTCATACCAGACAGTGATGCAGTCATTCATTTTCCTATAACTATCCTGCAGTCAAGACACATTTCAGTGAGAAATAAACAAATTCATTTTATCATTGTTATCATTTGATAATCACAGTTTTCTATGCAAATTGTAAGAAGAATACTGTAAACTTACAATTTGCATCTCTAGTTTTATTGCCATGGATATGCAATGACAATAAATGACTTAATTAAGGCCAGATAAAAACGGCTGAGCACCGCTTACAAAGAACTTGTGCCTTTTCCCATTTCACCTCAGGAGGTGTTGGCTGGTCAGTGTGAGACATCTGATATCTAAATTTAAACCTGTATGTATGGCATCGCTGCCTTTACTTATGGTAGAGAGGTATTAAATCTACATTGAAATTCAAGTATCTCTGAGCTCAAATAAACATAAAAATATTGGATTTTTAGTGATTAAACAGTAGCTAAAGATTATTCTAGATATTTTCCTTTCATTCCAAGTCAATGTGATTTGCTTGTTTCATTTATTTTCACAAAATAATATTGTTTACATGTCATATTTAAATTTAGTGATGTTATGATAGCCAGCTTTGTGTGACTGGTTTTCCAGAATCACCTTTGTGTGTTGTGAAGCCAGTTAGGGCAAAGAAACCTTTAATATGTTGAACTTCCATATGACAGTGCTCTGACTATTATTTTTAATGCTATGTTTGATTTTTGATTTTTTTTTATCACCACATTTAGTCCTATTGAAGGCCCAGGGTTCAGGGGCCACAGTTTACCACTGCTTCTAATGCTCATAAATCTCAAAGAATACTTGCCTCTCATTTGTAAAACAAATCTTAGGGTAATTTATGATTAAAATCAATGCCCTAAGCAATCACTGAAAAGTCCAAACTCGTGCAGGCAGTGTTTGTAACGAGGAGAGATGAGTTTTGTAATAGGAGAAGGGAGGAATGAAAGGCCACAGTATCTGATGCGTGGTTTGAGATTTGTTAAAGCTCCCTCTCATAGAGCAGTATTGATTATGTCAGTGTGGCGTAAAGAATGATAGTTTCTCTCTGTGGGTAAAACCATTGGGCAGCGCTGTTCTTTGTAAGACCAGGCTGGACTAGTCTTCAATATTCACCAATCTCAACCTGTGCTGACCAAGGTCTGGTCAGGGACTAAACAATATATAGAGAAGGTCACAACAGGGTGGTTTGTAATTAGTTGCAGTTCGGCCTTGTCCACAATGGCTGCAGAGGGATTTCTCTTTGGATAAATGAGTTTCTCATTCCAAACCCAAATCATACAGGACACTTTCCACTGAAGTCAGTAGGATGAGCTAAGGTGAACATTTAATCTATAAAGTCCCCCGGGACCATAGTGTTTATTTAGAGAGGGAATATGGAGAATAGCTTACTCTACCAAATTGTATGCAACACATAGCGCAGGGTGCTGAATCCCTTGAAATGTGTGTGTTTTTGAACAGCAGGAACACAGGTGTGCCAATGTAGTGTCTGAGAGAGAATAGGTCACAGTTTAATTTGGCAGAGCGCACAGAAGCATACCTCAACACCAGTCTACCTTAGCAAGAATGGGCAGAGTAGCACATGTAAGTTGCCAGTAAATTCCAACAGAACTGCTTGTCAGATGGTCAAACAGTGTCTGAAACCTCCTCTTCCGACACCTTTCTGACATCAGAATTGGGGGGGCTACATCCCACAATTTCTGTAACTTACCAAAACTGACAATTTGACAAGCACTTCACACAGGGATTGAACGGGTGTATGGAGGTAAGAAAGCAAGCCGGGTTTGACCTTCTCTCTCAAGCTCTTTTGTAAATTAGTTTTTGAATCGAACAGCACAAATGCCTTCCGGGAGGGACCGTTTGAAGGTGTGCAGCACAATGCCCATATTTAAATGATTATCGTGTCTCATCTCTCTCTATCTCTCTGTGATGACAGACTTTTCACCTCGCCTTCGAGTGCAACCGTTTGGAACATTTTCTTGCCACATGGTTTGACAACAATTACAATCTAGTTCTTTGCAAACATACACCAGCCTTTAGGTATGCCAATGTGACACACCTGTAATGTAATGCAGTGTAGTTTTGAGAATTAATCCTCCACTGACATGGCATTTACCCATCTTAACAAGATCAAAAGAAAAACATCATAGACTTTTTTATTTTTGTGAAATCATACATGAGCTCATACCGCAGTGTTATTACTTATTTATTTTGCTTGTTTGTTTTCAGGAGAAACTCTTTCCTGATACTGTATTAAAAATTTCCAAGTTTGCTGCCAGGAAAATACCAGTGGTAAATTTGGACAAGTTTAAGTTACCAGTTACAGTTTGTCAACAAAAAGAATTGTAATGTTTGCCTTCAATATGTGATGAACAATTGGCAAAAAATATCCTTGATTAATGGTGAAATTACCCATAATTTCAGTTTCCATGTCATAATTTGTGCAAATGGCTGACTCACTGCAGTGGTAGTTTTATTAGGCCTGTTCATGCCATATTACTCTTCTGACCACCTGACTGCAAACTTGAACACTGCCTGCTAAGTATTTTGGGCGGGAGTTGAGGTGGTTTGGGTATTGCCAAGTACTTTTAAACTGCCATAAACAGTCATTTGTCGAAAATGAAAAGGTGTAGTGTCTAGAGCCAGAGCCAGTCTGAGAGAAAATCACCACGCTTGAAATCAATATGTTGGAACAGTAATATGACATGCCACAGGCAGTGTTAACTGACAGTTACTTACTGTACTAGTACTTTGGCCTACTGTACTTAAATGTGAGCTGCGTGATGTACAACATGATCCAAAGTCCCTCTCAGACAACCTTGCTCTTTTTTTCAAGCAAATTATGTCCTCAGGTCATTGATCCCATGACAGAAGCATAGTGGTTTTCATAGTGTGTTACTGTATAATGCGTCTCTCCTGTTGTGACTTGCTATGACCTCTATGTATTGAACCACATTCTCATCAAGGATGTAAAAATAAATAAAAAATATAATAATATATACCTTATTATAATAATACAATACCTTTTCTATCCAATATCTGCATAGATTAAGACTGAATGACTGAGTGACTGTGGGGAAGTTCCCACATTAAAACCTTGTCTAGGCTCCTGCTTAATGGACTGCTCCACAGCCATTCTCCTCACAAGAGCTAACATTAGCATCTAACTGTGATCCTGGGGGGAGGATTTACAACTGTGTGTGTGTGTGTGTGTGTGTGTTGGCAAATGCGTGCCCATATGTGAATATTTCCAAGTCCTAGGCACGTCAGCGTTTGTACTAACTGTCGTACGTCACCATTCTGCTAAATGAGGTTTCCAATTACCCAGGCTGTTGGCTACAGTCAAACTTAAATGTGAGGCTCTGACTGTGTGCCCTATCTCTCTCCAAACAAGGAAAATAATCAATGTGGTGTTCAGTGTGCAAACCAGAGGGTGCAGAATGGCAGAGAGTGATACCAACGTACAGAAAACCTTCACCATATTGACACCAGGTATTTAGCCCCTTCCCCAAGGAGTAGAGGGGCAAATATCACATGTCAGTAGGTCTGAGTGCTGAAACCTCTCTCTCTCCAACTGTCTCTCTGTAGTCTTCACATGCACACACAATTGCACGCATACTGTAAGATCCACCACACAGCCGAGAGCTTCCAGGATTCTCACTTTTGTTTTCTAATGCCAGGGAACATTCGTCTCCCTGCCTGGCTGACCAGAGAGCAGATAGTCATGCAAAATTGTAAAAGCAACGGTGCAGAGTCAAGGAAATGAGAAGAAGAACATAAACCAAATGACACACACACACATGATTCAGTATATATACTGACGTGGTTATTTTCTGCCCGCAAAACAGAAAAGCACTGAGTCAAATATAGTCAGAGGAGCAAAAATTGGAAAAAAGATCATCGATGGTGTGATTATCTAATCTAAGACTTTTGAGCATTTTGAGATGTGCACTCAACTGTAGAACTCAGCAACTACTGACTGGATTGCCATGAAATCCTGTAAAACTAATGGCACTAATGGTGAGCATTGTAAACATACCGTCTTAACATCAGCATGCTCACTGTCATTTTGAGCATGTTAGCATGCTGACTTTAGCATTTAGCTCAAAGCACTGTGCCCAAGATAGTCTCACAGAGCCGCTAGCTTGGCTGCAGATAATTATTATTGCCGTCCATACAGTTTACAATGTCAACAATGTTTTAAGTGTTCTCTCATCATCTTCCTAATTTCCTTTAAGAACTTTGTCCTTCTCATGTATAAGAATAGTTACATCACTTTATGTTGCATCCATTTACTTCTTTATATGGTCATTTGGTCGATGGTCTTGTGAGCAGGGAGAGAGCCCATCCGCCCTTGTGACAGCATGCATAAATTTCATTCTGCTTAAGTGTCTTTGTGCAATACATTAAATCTTCATCAGATATGAGGACACAGTTGTCTATTTGACACTGGTCTTTGACCGTGGAAGTGATGAGAGTGGATTCAATAAAGTATAAGAGAATGTTTAAATGTTAGGGAAGGATGATATGAGAGAGGAGGTGTCATTAGTGCAATTTACAATACATTCAGTAAGATTATTGATGAGGAATATGTTCATGCAAGACTTGAATGAGTTTAACTAACCTCATTGATTAAGCTAACAGAATTATTGGGATCTGTAATGTGGTTTGTATATGAACAATGATGGTGGGCAGGTTCCGTTAAATATAACAGACACTGAGCTAATACCCAGACAAGAAGACATTTCCAAATATTAAATACATCAAATTGTACAAATCTTTGATGTTCTATAAATAAGAGAATTGAGATCATTTGACCTGTAATTGCAGTTTTTTTTTAATAGATGAGGTTATATTGCCCAATAAATCTGAATTCAACTGAAGGTACGAGAAAATCCGAGACAGTTCCAGCTCTGGAAGTGAGGTCAGCATGTTACTGTGGTATGCCATTCCTTTGTTCTTTCAACCTGCCAGTGGACTGACATGTTTATTTTGGGTGAACCAAGAGCACATAGTTCAGAGGTTGTGTACAACAGACTTCAAACACTCAGTATACATCTGGTGCTCCGATGTTGATAGGGAATTCCCTGTGAAATATGCTCAGCAAGATTCTGTTAGAGATGCAGAACAGTGGTAATTATACACTGTACACCAGCTTTATCTTTTCATGATGCATTGACCTGTCTCTTATCGTTCATTATTTCATGAAGGACTTGGATCCACAGTGTTCAACAAAAAAAAGGGAGGACTGACACCAGCCAAGCTATAGCAAGTCACTGACCTCACCCACGGCTCCTAAGTGGTTATGCAACCTCAATTTGCATCTTCCTGTATCTGATAAGTGCTGAATAGTGTGTCTCCTGGCAGCAGAAAAGAGGAACTAGAAGTAAAGGCGAAGCAGAAAAAATAAAGAACACCTCCCAATGGCACCGTTTAGCAGCCTTAGATTAGCAATCAACACTTCCTTTCTGAGCTTTTACACAGTAAAAAAAAAACACATTTTTTTTTTGTTTTATCCCACAGTTGTTTCAGTCAAAGGGTTTACATTTTGTCAGAGAGGATCAATACTAAAGTCTCCTTTACCTGATGCACAAAGGAAGTGAGTGTATGTTTTATCAGACTGTACACTGAACCCTAAAACAAGGGATTACAATGGAGAAATATCAAATGTAGACTTTACTCCAGAGTCCTTTTATGCCTTATGTAAAGCACCTTGACTTGCCATTGTGTATAAAATAAGCTAAACAAATATTGCAATAAATTGAATTGAAATTGATGAACAAATTGATTTGCCTTGTCTTGCCTTACAAATATAGAACAGCGAACTTGCATAATGGCCTATCTGATTTTACCTCAGCAACACGCGATCTTCTGTTGTGCACAGTAGTGATCACACAGATATATGTAGATAATACACCTACTGCTTTTTAGAACTCTCCATTCTTTTTTTGACTCCATTCATTGTGTTAGGAAAAATAATATTTTTTAAAAAACATATTTCTGTTTGTATGTCAGTAATCACCTCCTTTAGTGTTTTATTATCATAAACTATTTTATCATTTTTTAAAATGTAAATTCAATTATGTTGGTCATACACTGAACTTTTTTTCATTCACATCAAAGGATGTTGGAAAAGACTAGTGCAACTTGTTCTTGACTAACAAGAAAACAAATCTTATGTTTAAGTAATATGATTGTCTTTTGTAAATTGTTGTGCAGTGACAGATATTATCATTTCCATTTCCTCATATTGTTGGCCACTGAATTATTTTAAGGCATCTCTACAAAGCTTTACAGAGGAAGTGCGCAGTTTCGAGGATGGCATAAACTCTATCAGTTCCCACATGCAAACTGGTGTCTTTACATTATAGCCATTACAATACAGAATCTATTATCTCATAAGATTAAATATTTATGATTTCTTGTGTAACTTCTTGTTCAAGAAATGGCTTCAGTTTTTTAGTATCATTCAACCATCAACCAGCATTTTTGATATTTAATTTAAATGAATTAGTGTTTGGTGGTGGATCCCACCACCATTCTCACCTAAAATTCAAACACATACAGGACAGCAGAGCACACAGGAAATGGTGCATGTTGAATACAGAAGTGAAGAACTACTGACTCGTTAGCTGGAGGCTATCTGGGCAAACTGATCTTTATCACAGAACATAGCAGAGGAAGTGGCACCTTTCTGGGCTAAACTTGTGCATGATTATAGTTGTGTTGTTTAAACAAGGCTAAATAAAATAGTAACACACTAGTTAAAAAAAGCCTTGTTAGTTTTCTGCTTTTCTCCATTAGGTAGTGAGTTTAGATCACAGGTGGCTTAGAAGCTTTACCCTACTTGTCTTCGGTTCAACATCTTTACAGAAAAATCACATTTTCATCAGTTCCGTTGTTAACCTGGAATAAAGGCTTGATGAAAAAGTGGTCTGAGCACAATATTTTGACACTGGTGTACCTCAGGTACACTCACAGATAAGTCTTTTTAATCCATCCATGGACCTGCAGTTGTAATATGTTTGCTGGCTGTGAAGCGTCACATTATTTAAGCCCTGTTGCTATTTTCTCTCAGCGCTTATGTGTTATTTTACTGTGTGTGTTTCTTTTTGCCCCACATTTAAGCAAAATAAATGCAGTGCCCTTCTCTTCACCTGTGTGCAAGTCTGTGTCTGTGTGTCTGCTTTCAGATGTGCAGAAATGGGTCAAAGTTTAATTGACAGCATCTATGATGAGGAAGACAAGACACTGTTCTCTTGTTTTGCACAGAAAAGTAACCTGACAAGGAAATGAGAAAGCTGCCTCTTTTTTCAGACAGGACATATTAACATAAATTTACCAGAATATGTATCTTGACTCTGCTCTACGCTGTGAAAGAAGAGTAAAGGACAGATGTCCTGTCTAGTAACCTGTGTTTTTTTTTCTTTTTCTATTTTTTGTATAATTGCAAGGCTGCACTATTGTGCCATAAAGTAATTAGTGTGATAATGACTTCTAATTAGCCTCATCCTGCAGGCTTGTCCCATCCTTCTCAGGCCAAGATTACAAGGGTTCATCACTGGGAGAACAAGTTACATCTATCTCCATTACATTACTCAGACAGGGTCAGCAAATTTGGTTGCTCAACAGTATCTTCAAAGGCAGTATGAGGTTGTTGACCTGCAAAGTTGGGGTCATGGTTTGTGTCGATCGATTCTGACCTGCTCACATGGCTGCTTTGAACGTGAATGAACACAGTTGCTGCATCGGCAGGATAAACACAACAAGATGCACAAACACAGACAGCTGATGGTTTGTGACGACAGCACATGACTACACTGTCATGTATACCAACACTATGCAAGTTCAAAAATAACCAAATACTCTAGCCACTCAGTGAGTCAGAAATACTATCCCTCTTAAATTATATGTATATATGGAAAAATAATAATATTAATTACAGACTGTTGACAATGTAACCCCTGCTGGCCCCTACACACAACAAGGAGGACCTGCTGGCCCTGCATCCATGTGGACCACAGGAAGAGTAGCTGTTGCCTAGTGTAATAGCTAATGGTGATGCTAATAAACTAAACTAAATTTGAAAATGTTTCAAAACATCGGTCTTGCATCATAGCATTGATGGGGAAATAGAGCTTTTTGAAAATGCTGATGTGTCATCGACATATTTCTCTGTTTCTGCTGTGAGACAACTGCACAAGTATAACATAGTGGATCTCACTGCAATAGCCACAGAATTACCATTAGACATGATAGTGGTTCATTTGTCAGTCAAATCAATGATTTGTGTTGCTTGTCTAGAGCCTCTTGTGCAAGCATTTCTGCTACAGATCCTGCTGCCTTTGACATACCCTAAATCCAAAACATCACCCTAACCTCAACCATCTGTGAGGGACTGTACAAAAAGTATTAGCAGGGAGGGGAGTCAGAAAAGATATGTTTTTTCTTTTTGGTAAAGGAAGGGTCATCTATTTTTGGGGGGGAGAGCAGGGGATGGTCTTTTAAAGGTGCAGTGTGTAGAATTTAGCTGCATCTAGCCGAACGGACTTTGCAGAAATGGAATATAATATTTTTAAGTAAGTTTTAATTAGTGTATAATCACCTGAAAATAAGAACCATTTTGATTTTTTTACCTTAGAATGAACCATTTTATATCTACAGAGGGAGCAGGTCCTCCAACATGTTGCACCACCATGTTTCTACAGTAGCCCAGAACAGACAAACCAAACACTGGCTTGAAAGAGGGCCTTTCATATTTTTTGCGAGTTTTGTGGCCACCATAGGTTCTCCTACACACTTGGAAGGGGAGGGGTATTCATTTGGTTGTGTTGCAATCTGCAACCTCACTGCTAGATGCCACTAAATCCTACACACTCATCCTTTAACTTTTTTCTTCCATCCCAGATTTATATTTTATCTTATTCTTCATGAAGAGTTTGTTAAATGTTGCCTTTAAAAATAGCTTTTGTGTAAGCAACTGGTCATAAAGGTGTATTTATGGAAAGGAGCCATATCCAGAGGACAACAATCTGGCATCCTCTAGGAAATTAGTTGCTATGTGACAATTATTGCAACATTAATATATGAAGTTGCAAAGTGGTGGGAGCTATTTCAGGCCCCCCTGGTTCCTGAAGTAAAAATCCCATTCATTTTTCCTATGTTACGGGACTCACAGCAGGAGCTTTTCTATGGCTTGGATTGGCATGAAACTATCCCACTTAAATCATCAGTACAAAAGATGAACAACTGCATTAGAAAAATCTGGTTTGATAAAAAGCTGAAGGTACAAGACTGTGTACGTAAATATTTCAGAGTGGAAGCTAACTGCTGCTAACGACTCTCAAGGTGCATTTCGGCAAGAAACACCCAATCACAGAGCTTAAAATTCGGTTGTGTGTGCGGCTAACAGTAGACGGAAGCTAAAGATTACGGTGTTGAGAAAAGTGATTTTACAAGCTGAAGTGTAAATCAATTCAGTTTTAATTTCTGGGTCACTTTTGAGTGAATTCAGCAACTGTGGCGCTTTGCTTTGTTGTCAACTTCAACATCAAAGCATTATAAATACATTTCAGCTCTGATTTGTGCCTGTGACTGACCTCTTCTCAATAGCAATGATCATGGGTATTGTAGTATTCTTAACCTTTCGCCATGCCAAAATCACAGACAAAGCAAGATTTCTCAGAAACAAAGTTGAAATAAATGAAACTGGTGGTCGTAATATAAACTCTATAGGATCAAGCATCCTGTGCTTCTATATTCAGTAATTTTGAGGAGAACATTTGAAGGAAAATTTGAAAAAGGAAGACAGAATGGGGAAATACACTTCCGGAGCCAGTGGACCCTCCCACTTTGCAGCCCTATTACGGTTCAAATCAGGTTACGCCGTCTAACAGTGAAATGAACTTTACCAGTTATGTACTGTTATATTATTCTGAAATATAGGAGGGAGTTGTGGCAATTTTTCTCTTTCTCAAGGGGAGCGTCCAAAGGAAAAGAAACAAATGGTAGGTAGAGCCTTCCTTTTTTTTTTTTTTTAAGTGAACATAATGTTCAGCCCCCTCCCCTTGCCAATCATTTTCATACAGTCCCTAACCCAAACACAAATATTTTGTTAAGTTCTTTAACCCTTTACACGTCCTCTGTTTCAGTCATCAGCGTCAACTTCCTGCTCTGACAATGACATTCTATCACACCAATAGCTTCAATCATCATCAGGAAAATCCCTTAAAGGCAAATGGGAAACTGTTGCTCTGATTGTAATCTGCACTGATGCATTATACCTTCAGGTTTTTGATGACCTCAGACTTTGTATTACATAACCTGCAGAAAAGCAACACTTTTCTCTTTCTGCAGCTAAAGGTTCATTTTTTGTGGTAGGACCTGGTCATTTATTTTGATCTAAATGCCAGACAGGAGCATGACTCACTGCCAGCAGTGGCTCACTGTGTAAAGACATAGTTGAAACAGCTCTTGCAAAACTGTCAGTACTAGCAACTGGTCAGACTAGACTACCTCATTGGTAATATTGCTCTTGGTATAATTTGAGTTTTTCTATTAACCTTAGGATGAAAGTTTAGACTTGATCTTACATCATGACATAAGTATGTTGAACTGCAAAAATGGACTTCAAATATGGGCATTTTGTCCAAAATGCCTGTGCAGAAATGGGAAAAAAGGCATTTGTGTATTCTGCAGCCTCCGCATGGAATATGTTGCAGAATGACTTGATCTCATTAAACACATTTAAATCCAAAATGAAAGAATTAGAGGCAGATTCCCTTTGTTGTAAATGTTTGTAATTTACCTGGTGACACAGCTCTTTTGAAATGTGAGTTTCCTTATGCTTGTTTTTATTTCCTTTTTTGAATTTTTCTCCTTTTGTGTTTTCTGTCTGTAACTGTGTTTGTATTTGTGCTGCTGCCCGTCTTGGCCAGGTCTCCCTTGAAAAGAGATTCTTAATCTTAATGGGACTCTCCTGGTTAAATAAAAAAAATAATAAAATATCAAAGGAAGAGTTGTGAACAGGAAGACACATGAAAGTGTGTGATCTGTGTATAAGCTCTTTGTGTCAGTTTGTATGTATCTGCATGTGTTCATGTTTTACATATCAGCTTTTCCAACTGCAGCTAACAGGAGCTTTTACATCTCCATCAGAACGTGTGTGCATGACATCCTAGAATTACCATAACTGAGCTTTCATATAATTAGTGTGCTCTTTGATAACAAATACACTGCCAAAGTTTCCATTGGTGCTACATTGCAGCAGTGAAATGCAAGAAGGCAGTAAACATCTCTTGTTCCATCTCTCTCATTGAGTGGTCAAAGCATCAATCAAAAGTTTGAATGAAAAATATGTTCAGTGAAAGATTTACAGAGGTTCAACTAAGAGTATGCCACCATATAACCATGAATCCAACATTCAGAAAGGAATGCCATTATGGTTCACTTGGAGTTTATGGTATTCTGATTGTCTATGCAATAACAGTCTTAAGGAACTTAATGAAGAATTAAGTTACATAACAACATCATGGTTAAACTGTATCTCTTTAATGCAACTGTTCTGAATTTGCAGTATGCACAGCTCTATGGTTGATCAGTGTTAGCATCATAAGGACTGTCACTACAGCTGCTTAAATCAGCGGGACTTATCTAATGAATTTACATAATCTACATAGCAGAGGAATAAACTATAGATGCCTCTAACAATAGTTTTTACGCACATAATAATCTGCTGATAATGTGGCTCAAATGAGTTTTTAAGTTCAGATTCAGTCAGTGTTAGGACCAGAAAAACAATATCTTAGTAACACTGAACCGTAGCACTGAAGACTCTGAAAGCAACATAAAATACTCAATTTTGAATTAATTCAATGATTTATATCTTACGTATGCTAATGATAATGGCTCATAGAAATTGCTCACAATCTTTTATTGTATAATTTCTCAATTCATTCTACTAATTTCACATTTGTCATGAATTTTATGCTTCTTTTGACACATTACTCTTCATTTCAAAGAAATGACTGGATGTCCTGCAGTCTGTGGCCAATTTCATGCTTCACTGAAATGAACTATAAAGTCATCTAGGCTACCTTTTATTGCAAAAAAAAAAAGAAGTTCAAAGACTCCTGGGGGAAAAAGGTGATTAAGATGCAATGCATTCACATTTCCATATGACCAACAAAACCTTCAGCAGTGCAAGCATTTTAGGCGTACAAGGAGTACAAGTGTAGGAACATTTGTATGTCAAAAGTTGATACAACGCTGTATTTACAAAGTTTACTTTAAAGTCATCATCACTAACATTAATTTCAATGCATATGTTTTTGTCACCATTTAGTCAGGGATACCCTTCGAATTTCTTTAAGGCCCACTAATCATACAGTAAACTGCCAAAAATTCAAAAAACATGCAGGTGCATTGCATAAATACCAAAAAAAGAATGAAACTCCTACGTTATGCATAACTTTGACCCAAAGTCTGGCCTTTGTATCAAAGCAAATATGTGTCTCCACCTGACTGTAATTATTTCCAGAAAAGTAGGGCGGTATAATAAAATGCAGCCTTCTGTATACATAAATCATTGATATCTGAAAGTCACCCAGACTGTTGGGACGGACTGTACTTTAATGACTTTTTTGGTGACATCTCAAAATGTTTTGAGTCCAGCTTTTAAGTTTCAGCCAGTTTGTGATGCTATCACAAATGTGGCTGAACTCATTTGAACTGTGGCTGTAGATGAACTCTGGCTGGTCCAGATAACTGTTTACCTGCTGGAAATATAGGGCCTGCTGATTAATTACACCTTTAGTTGACAAGTGAAAAAACAGCCGACAGATCAAGACTTAGTATGAGATAATATTAATTATTACCAGTATAATGTTAATACAAGTTAACCTCTGAATATCTCCTGTATATCTGCTTTAATTATCTAAGGCTGTGAACAAAAGACGGGCAGGGAGAAGCTCGTTGATGGTGGCATCTTAGCTCATAACCACAGATAGAGAGACAGACGAGTGGTGCATTCTAACAGAGTGACAAATGAGTGATAAATAAGTGTTAAATTATTGAGCTTGTGTTGTGTATTTCCATGAATCTGTTTTCAGTTTACACACTGCTGAAGGAATGGTAAGCTCTCCTCTGAAGTATTATCACTGAAACGTAAAGATCCTATCACCAGTGCTGTGCTCTCTACTTAGCCCTGTCCTGCTCTCTTTCACAGTAAATGCTTCTTGTTAAATATATCTCATTCCCAACTCATGGCTTCAGGGGATTGAAACCATTCAAGACTGCAGTTATTTATACAAGCTGGATGTCTGCCAAAGTTACAGCGAGAAACTAAACCAGATTAGTTTTATATCCCTTTCAAACTTGGCGTGGAACGAGTCAAAAGTTTACTTTTTTTTCTGCAATTAATCAATGTCGCAGAGGTTTTAAGGTAGAACCTCTTCCTGAAGTGGCAAAGAGAAAGAAACCAGCCCGCACCCTGTAATCTGTTTATTCACAGATTAATCACTGTAGAAGTGGGAACAACAAAGGCCTATTCCCAGGTGCGTGAATTATGCAAATTGTGATTTAAAGGTTCTGAATTTACCAGAGCAAACAAAAACTTTGTTGAACAGTTACAAGTGGTGGGTTACAACAGGTCAGATATGATAAATACATTATGCTATAGCATCAATGAAGTTCATATTGGTCAAATCTGCACCTCATAATTTACATCCAGTGCCGATATACAGTGCCCATGCCAGATGTAATGTGGCCTATTTGTAGCAAGGCAAAATCTAAGGGCTGGGTTATGCTCAAAAAGAGGTAGTCCGTACGACATGTTGTCAGACGTGTTGATAGTTGTTCCAAACAGCCACATGAAGACGGAGTGAAAAGCCAATCGTCATAGAGAGTGGGTAAGAAGCAATTTCAGGAACACTCTCCACTCTCTAGAAGGCAGTCATAGTGTACTCGGTTGTTAACATGAAAAGTGACAGTGACTGTGTAAAGAATAAGAGAGCTTGAGAGAGAACCTTGGCTCCTCCACCTCAATCAGGACATGAAGTGAGTGCAAATGTTGGATTGTTGGTTTTGAAAAATAACAGACATTGTTGGACACAGCCCTCAATTCCTTACCAGTAAGATGTGGTAGAAGGGGGTTTCCAAAGCTATTTGACCATCCAACAAATGCTTCTGAAGGAGTATACATCAGCCTTAAGGGGTGTGGAAGTCAGGATAGTTGGATGGGCGTGTAGCTAATCTGACTCTCATGCAGGAGACCAGAGTTGCATCAGTGTTTGCTTCTTAATTAAACACAATCGTTCTGTAACCATAACCAGGTGTTTTATTTTCCTCGCATTAACCATACCTTTTCCTAACTTAAAGACTTTGCAGAATTGTCTAATACTGACTGCTTGTCTGGCAATAAGGTAGTAAAACAGAGGGCTAAAATCTAGGTTAGGCGTGAAGAGAAAGTGGCTTGCATTCATATCTCCACTCTATGAATACTAACCGGTATCATGTTCTTATTAAATGGTTAATAATCTCAGCAGCTCCTGGATTGGTCTTCAGATAGCTCTAGTCTATTACTTTCATTCAATCTGATTGGGAGACAAAATGGTGGCTGTTCATTTATTTATATTTATATTTCCTGTCCAGCTATCACCTGACATTCACTAGTAACAGTAAATGAGACAACACAATAATTCAAATGACACCAAGACCTAAGAGTAAAAACATCACATGATGCTATGAACATTCCTTGAACTATTAGAGAAAGAAGGATTCTTTTTATTTGTATTAAGCTGGTATGGGGTTAAGTCGCTGGTGTTTTGTTTTTTTTAAACAAAGATGAACTATGATTCCCCTCTGTGCTGACTGGAGGTCCTGGAGGTTTTTTGCTGAATGGTACAGATTCATACACACTAATTAAATTCTCACAAGGACAGTAATACATAACCTCTGATTTTCTTTCTGAAGTATAAAATAAAAGTAATAATTCAGCTCAGGCCCTGACCATCTAATTCACAATATATATCCTGCCTTAAATGATAATCTTGAAGATTTTCATTTAACCCTCCTAATGTGTTAGAAAAGGGTTTACACCTTTAGTGTTCATGGGTCAAATTTGGCCCATGTTTGAATTCATTAGCAAGCACTGAAAAAAACAGTAATTATCATCCAGTAAAATGTTTTACCTGCTAAGTGACTTATTATTCATCAATAACCATAATATATATATATATATATATATATATATATATATATATATATATATATATATATATATATATATATATACACACACTTACTTTGGTATTTTACGTACCTTAGACCACATTGAACTTACAATGTACAAATCATTTTTAGTTTAAAATAGACACAATGTATCTATTGTATTGCTTATGATGAACAGAACAGGAAAATAAGACCATGAGATGATCTGATAAACAAAATAATTCCCAAAATAACTTGTTTATATTTTCTTACACATTAAAAATACGCATGCTGTGCCAGGTGTGCGGTGAAATGTGAGAAATAAAGCACGAGAAAGCCCCAGCCTGTATATTGCTATACAGCTGGGGAACAGGAGATGTGTATCTGTGTTTGTGTCTCTGTGTGTGCATGTGTGCGTGTGTGTGTCTGTGTCTATGGGGTGTGAGTGAAAGAGAGACTGGGGTGTGTGCATTGGATCGTATTTGCTGTGTGCCACTCTACAATTGAATTCAAGTCGATATGCTTTCTTGGCATGAAACATAGTTTTAATATTATTACACAATATTATTACACTATTTTTGTAGGATTTCATTACTATTATTTTTGTTTTGTTGTAATTTTTGTTATTCATGATGGTTTGGCAACATTTACCATTTATTTCTGTGCATAAACAACCCATAATTACTGACGGGTCAAATTTGACCCATGATACAACAGATCAAAATGTTCAAAATGTGTTTTATTGTATTCAGGAGGCCATTGTAGAGGATGTAATGCCTTGTTTTGATCAGAAAAAATTTAAAGTATATTTCACACATCTTAACTTGAAAATGGGTCAAATTTGACCCTAACACAATAGGAGGGTTAAATAAATGTCTGTTAAGTCACCTATTGCATGAGGTACGAATGAGGTAACATAATGGTGATTTGGCCTATGGCCCATTGATGAGAGCTCTTGCATTTGCAGTATTATGAATATTACGAACTGGGTGTCGGTAGCAACATTCCTGGGAAAAATCACAAGCGGCACACAGTTAGTGGCGTGTTTTCCGTCACCCAGCAGTGGTTGGTCTGGCAGATATGCGGAGAGCTAACGCAACAGACTCGTTCTTCAACTCACTTGTGTGTGAGGTGGCGTACTGTTTTTTCCAGTCTCTGTTAGCGTTGCAAGTAAACGGTTATTGACGTCACACATCATGGGTGCCGCCAAAGAGAACAAAACAGAGATCTTTGAGATTGTTACTTTAAGTCTACAAGTTAAGGCAGAATCGCTGCCTTTACAAGAGATTATTGTTAACTGGATAGGTCATTAAGTCAGTCTCAACATTCAACCTTTAACCTTCTAAAACGTGTCTAATAATAAGTCTAATACCCTCTGTGAGTGTTTTCCTTTGTGTGCCCCAATGAATAAGACAAAGTGACTCCCATGAGACTGACCAAATTTCTGAAACGAAGAAAGGCTCAAGGAGTGCCCTCTTTCATTGACTACAGTACAGTTTACTGTACCTTGGCATAGACATTATTTTCATTACCATTAATGCCATGCAGGGAAAAGTTTGTTGATTTGTAGTAGTTGCCAGAACAGAGAAGTTACTTTTAGACTGTTGAAATTCCTACTTGGAAAGTGGAGCGTGAGACAAATGACATTTATACACTTTAAAACAAATCTGTGTGTTATGGTCACACACTGAAACACAAAAGCATCCTGTGTAATATACGTTGGTCGAATCTTTATACTGACATTTTTTCTTTTAATCGTTTGTACATGTGGAAGCCACAACCCAAAAGTTGTTGAATAATACAGTAAAGTGTTTTTACAACCTCTTCCTCTCCCTGAACTTTATCAGGGGCGAAATGAGTGAACAATGACTCGTACCCGGGTAGTAACTGCTCAGTCTAAATATGGTCTGATCCATTTGAAATATACAGTAGAAATAGTTTAGTCCCACTGTTTCTGTTTATCTGAACCACACGTAATACCAACATGGATATTTTCCACTTGCAACAAGTAGAACACACTCTGCCACTCTGCATAACATTGCAAACGGTGTCAGATTTGTGTTCCTTGATGGTCATACACCAATTTGTTTTTGGGTGGACCTCGGCCACAGTCCCCTAGGGGCCTGAACCGCAGAACCAATTATGCTCTGAATAAATCCTAAGAGGAATGTCTTTGTTCCTATGAATTAAATAAGAAAATAATTGGGCTGGACAATAATTCCTTGAATCAGACAGAGATTGAATGGATAAGACATGACTGAACAGTAATCAGCAGATTTTTTTTTTTTTTTCACATCGTCACACTCCATTTGAAATTTATTTTCTGACATTTTCATTCATTTTTGCCTTGTTGGCCCCTGGAGAAGAAGTCTGGAAGTGAGAAATTGATGGCCTGTGAAATATGTGCTCTTACCAACTGGTAACAGCATCGTCTGAAGAGTGCACATGATTACACACAACATGACATTTGATTGCATTTGCTTGTGTGCAAAATAAGAGATAAATGTATGTATGAATGTCTTACACTTGTCTTATTACTCTTTGCCAAGTGCAACCCTGTGCAATTTTACTAATACATATGCTTATTACTTTGGTATTTTTTCGACTCCGATGGCATGGACTGAACATCTGCCACAAAGCACATATTCCACTGTGTATCAGTGTTGATATTCAGTTCAGTAGTTAAATAATGTTTTTCATTCTTCCAGTCTTTATGTGAAGCTAAGCTAATCGCCTGCTGGCAGTAGCATCATATTCAGTGCACAGACATTTAAGTGGTATTAATCCCCTCATCTAAGCATGATATCAAATAAGCATATTTTTGCAGAATGTCGAACTATCCCTTTAAATTTGCAAAGTGGCAATATGGCAAATGTAATACCAAGAAAGTGAATTAAAATTTAAGAGAACAAGTGAGAGCGAGTATTTAGGTAGTCTAATTTCCTCTCATGCTCCTGAAAGCTTTCCCTAGAGGAATAATGCCTCCAGGTATTGTTCCTCACAGATTACAGGAAAAATATAGTGGGAGGGAGGTGAGAGGTGCAGGCTGGGTCATTAGGGCAACATCACAACTTTCTATGAAGACGAAATGGAGGATAAAGGAGGACATAGTGCGGAGTGAGAGAGATCTATTGTAACAGTGTCTGACTAAATAGAGCGATGAACAATATCTAACTATCCAAGCCAGTTAGAGGGTTATCCAAATGTGAAATGGTTTTGTCTGGGAGTGACAGGATACAGGAAGACAGATGTCACAGACCGAGGAAACCAGTCATGATTAATCGAACATGCAGACTCCCGCTTTCCAAAACAGGACATTGAGTAGAACTACATTTACATTTCATTTAAGGTATGTGGCTCTTACCCAGAGTTCATCAGCAGGACATTTAAGACTGAGCTCTAGACCAAGAAATCAACAGTTTTTTCATTAGAGAGAAAAAAATATATAAATGTAAGTAGTTTCAAAGCCTCTTCAGATCAGCTTTGTCAATTTCAGGGCAACTCGTGCATTTTGACATTTCTCCCACTCAGAGAGAAGAGAAAGACAGCGGGTCAACAAAACATTAGAATTAATTCTTAAATCATGAATATAGGCCTAATATATTCATGGAAACCTGCCAGGATGAGTTGTTGTGGAACAAAGTGTTTAACAAAAGAAATGGTCAGTGGGTCACCAAAATCAGAAGAAATCCTTCTATGAGTGCCGTGATTATCAAGCACATGACATTGCATGGTTATATGCCCAGTAGGTAGTGAGATTTTGCTTTGCTTTGAATAGCTGGATGGATGAACATTTGCTAGTGTAGAAACGCAACATCCAACTGAGCTGTATTGTTTTAAAAAGCGAGTCACAGAAAATTATTTGTAACACCTGCATGAATGCTGAGTATTGAGATCCGATTATAAGGATTTACTGGTCGGATTTATTTTTGCGTCATCAGTCATATGGACTTTTGTGAGAGCTCATTGTGAAGTGTGGGGATGAAGCACGGTGCCTGTGGCGTCTGCAGTCATTGAAGGTCAGAGCTCTGGAAACTATCATCACTTCTCTCAGTGAGGATAACACAGGCCTGCATGAACACACACACACATTTGCAAGCACTCATAGAGAACTAAACACACCTACTTATCTCAAAGCCTTGTTTATGATCCATGATCTATCATAATGTTTATTATTCCCAAACCTAGCTTGACCTCCTATATACTGTATTTAAACTTAATTGTCTCAGTTTGTGATTATTATCAAAGAGACCTCCACTCAAATCATTACACAGCAAGAAATACCTGAAAAAAACATATTTTCAGCCATTGATGAAAGAGCCATGATCATTTCACTGCAATAATCTAGTGTGAGTTTGACAGAGACCAAATCCTAAATGGAGCCTGCCAAAGGCAAAGACAGTGAAACACATGACAAGGACAAAAATGCAGTGAATAATGAACCAATAATTCTCCATCCACAGTTCATATCAGTTAGATTTTGGAAGGTTGTACGGTGTTGGAGCTCAGCCTGTTGTCAAGAGTGTCTGTGTGCCTCTGTGTGACATTCATTCATTGAATAAATCTATACATCTGGACATAATCTGTAAATGCTGTTTGTGTGTGATGTGCAGTCTTTTCACAGGCAGTTTAGTTCTCCAGTGCTTTCCCCGGCCCAAATGTTCTGGAAGTTATCAAAGCTTTCACTTTAAATAAGATGGTGTGTTTCTTAACCTGCTAACTCTTTAAATACACACTCAGCTACAGTATGTTTGCACACAAAAATGGATGACTATATGTATTCATAGTGATTGTTATTTAATGGAGAGACATCATGTTGACTCAGTATGAGCAGGGCTGAGGCACAAACTGGAGGTGTGGCTTATCTGCTGTCACCCCTCTGCCTTTTTCATCTGTCATTGGTACAGTTTTGGTTCCAACACCAAGCTCTGTGTCTATTTACAGAGATGTCCCAGTGAATAGCTGCATGTTACAGTATTTGCATAGATTATGTAAGCTTTCCAGAAATGCAAATTTATCCCAAATGCTAAATTCTTTTTTTTTTTCTGATGCAGTGGAATGTTAGTGTTTGTTAACGTCTGGCAGGGTAGACTACCAGGGCCATGGATGCAGATTCATACCAGAAATATGTTTAGGGGAATTTTCTGTGGTTTAACCTTTAGCTATTTATCCTTGTAGCATTTATTGAATGTACGTAAAGATAGATGATGTGTCTCCACTTCCTACTGCTCTGCTAAAAAGAAGCCAAGAGCTGCCATCTTGCTTGTGTCTGCGCAGTAGAGTCGGGCGGTGGGATGACGGCCAGTGGGCAAGCACCTCCTAAGTTGTCCCACCACATAACGGAGGTTTGAGAGCGGCTTTCACAGCTGTCATCCATGACGTCACACTCCCTTGTTATATTGTCAAATAGCTAATTAAAAACAAACTTATTAGAAAAATTAGCACTTGGACAAACAACAGCGTGATAAGAACAACCTAAAATGACAGAAAACATCTTTGTGAAAAATTGATTTGACGTGTACTTTGATTTTTTTTCAGCTTGGCTCATATCCAATCCGCTAACATAGAGAGGGCGGGATTTATGTGCTATACCGCAGCCAGCCACCAGGAGGCGATTGCGATGTTTTGGCTTCACTTTTGGGGAGCTGTCATGATGTCCATATTTATATACAGAGTGATAGCATTACATAAACCCAGATGTTTTTGATTTCATGCATCTGGAAGGACTCAATTTTTAGTGTATGCTGTAGTATACATTTTTATTTTAAACGATTAAAATATCATGGCAGAAAAGAAAAATTAGCCACAAGAGCAAAACAAGGTTTAGTCAGGACAAGGGGAGTGGTACAAGGCAAACCTCCCAATAAATCAATGATTATAGACTGAAGTTGGTTTAACTTGCCCATTGGATCAATTGTGCACCCAACTTTTTTCTCACTTTATAAAGATTCATCAGTTTTTAATCTGATCCAGACTGAACAGGCGACAGCTGCAAAATCTCTTTAGTCCTCAGATTGCATCACTGAACAAAATGTTTTACCCTAACTTTAAACACAAAACATGCATTATAAAATTAGTTTGGTAGTTTTAGGTCATTTAGCAGACTTTAAAAAAGATGTAACTTTTAAATTCAAAGTCTTTGCTTGTGTTTGCAGCTTTTGTCTCATGCTGCCCTGCAGCAGCGGCTGCAGGGACAATGTGTTCAAACGTTCGGGAGCTCTCAGCACCCTCCGCAGGCTTGCTGTCTGATTGGCTGAGCACTGACCATGATGTCATCACTGCATGTTATAAGGGCTCTGACAAATAGCCTGGGAGACACATTAGAAGAAACACAGCTCAACTGAAGGGCTGAGTGAGTGAGACACACGGAGGATAAGATAAAGAGAAAGTAGAAAGAAGGACATGTGACAGTGAATACTTGCAGAAACTACCTGAATAGTTAAATCTCTACTTTGTATGGGAGGCAGGAAGCAAGACAACTACCTGTGGAGGTTTGTACTTTTATTTTTGATTAGCCTGTTAAACATGTTTTGTAAGCTGTGCTTGCTGAAGCCTAGCAGGATGTAATGATTTTGCTTTGTGGTGTTAGTGCCGTCATTGTTGTTGTTGTTGTAAAACCAATAACAGACACATCAGTACAAATTTGTCAGTGATAATTTTATTTGCACATGCCGTTTGAATGAAAAGTGCTTGTTTTCATTCTTCTGTCCTTATCAGGCTTCTGTTAGATTCAAATTGTGATCTTCACCTCTCTCTCTCTCTGTGCTATGTGTGTGTGTGTGTGTGTGTGTGTGTGTGTGTGTGTGTGTGCGTGTCATTCACATATGGTCTCCTCAGATGGGAAGCACAACCCCCCCAGTGTACCTCAATGTGAGTGCAAAGATGATCAACTCGTCATCAGAACCAGCTAAGAATGAGGAGGGTTACAGTGAGGCAACAATGATCCTGCTGGGCATGATCATGTCCTTACTCGTCCTGTGCATTGTCTTCGGCAACATCCTGGTTATAACAGCGATTGCCCGCTTCCAGCGTCTCCAAAATGTCACCAACTGCTTCATCACATCCCTGGCCTGTGCCGACCTGGTAATGGGTCTCATCGTGATTCCTTTCGGCGCCTGTTACATCATCTTCAAGACCTGGCACTTTGGTAGTTTCTGGTGCGAGTTCTGGACTGCAACTGATGTGCTCTGCGTGACGGCAAGCATCGAGACCCTGTGTGTTATAGCCATAGACCGTTACTTGGCTATCACTTCTCCCTTCCGCTACCAGTCAATGCTGACCAAGTGCAAAGCTCGCATTGTGGTTGTGCTTGTGTGGGTGATTGCAGCCTTGATATCGTTCCTGCCCATCCACATGAAGTGGTGGATATCAGACGATAAGGAAGCTAAGGCGTGCATTGAGAACACTAACTGCTGCGAGTTCTACACCAACATGGCTTATGCTATCACCTCCTCTATCATCTCCTTCTATATCCCTTTGGTCATAATGGTTTTCGTCTACAGCCGCGTTTTCCAGGAGGCCAAGCGCCAGCTGAAGAAGATTGACCAAAGCGTTGGACGTTTTCATAACAGTGACAACATCAACCTCAAATCTCTAGAGGCCAACAATGGGCGTGGCCACAAGAAGGCCAAGTTTTGCCTGCGGGAACACAAAGCCCTAAAGACTCTGGGAATCATCATGGGGATCTTCACTCTGTGCTGGCTGCCGTTCTTTCTGCTCAACGTGGTGGTTGCCATATGGAAGGTGGAGGGTATCGACCTCACCTTCAGGATCCTCAACTGGATAGGTTACGCGAACTCTGCCTTCAACCCGCTGATTTACTGCCGGAGTCCCGAGTTCAGATATGCCTTCAAGGAAATCCTCTGCATGAAGAGGAATCGCCTCAGCAACCCCGGTCCCATGAATGGATACATCTACAGCAGGCACAGTTGGCAGAGCGAGCAACAGGGGAGAAGTAAGGGCAGCTCAGAAGACAGTGACGCCAATGAAGGGTGTATGGGGAAGGGAGCGGAGGTCTGCAGCGTTGTGGACAAAACAGTGGACCCAAATGGGAATTGCAGCAAAGCCCTAACGACTGTTACGACAGTCCTTTAAACTTGGAGCTCTGACACTTCTGTCAACAGGGCAATCCGTTCATGTTTACACTGCTATCATGAACTTTTCCAATTGACTATTGAAGGTAAGGCCAATAAAACTGACTGGTAGTCTCGGGAGACTGCTCTAAAGAAACTGTAATAATCATGTTCAGCTGAGGAAAATCTGTTCTTCTTCCTCCTGCAACACAGTGATTAAATAGATAGATCACTTTTCTTTTTGTTACATTTATTATGTTGATTTTACATCTACCTCACCACATTTTTAATATTTGTTTCTTAACCATTTATCTAAACTATTTCACATTGACTCACTGTCCATGGAGATAATCTAGGGCAGTAACTCAGCAGTTTATTTACTCTACTAAACGATCTCTGGATTATACACAGTCATTGTTAATTATCTGGCTCCAATTTAATTTGCAGCCGTGTTTTTTTTATCTTGGTGTTCTTGGCAAAAGATCACATAATTTACTAGCAAGAAAATGTTTTGGGATTTCAAAGTGAATGTTTTGAGGCTGTAAATTCTGTTCGGGGCATACTAATTCAGTGTGGATAGTGAATAATATATTTCCATCAGAAAATGGATAAGAAGTATCAAACTTATTGCCTCTTTGCAGCTTTGTTTGAAGAAATACATTCCAAACCAACCGAGATTAATTTTTTGGCTTTATATAGTTTCCAGTTTTTTGATGGATTGTCTAATGTGAAAGATGATCAACACCATGTGTGGCAGAACCTGTCTCCCTCTCTCCCTCTTGCTCTCTCTTCAGTGCTCAGCGGTGTTGTGAGGCCTGGCTCCCTGCATGCTCTAATGTTTTACAGCCTGTTGCATGGGAGTTTCTGTTGCCAACTGATAGCACAAGAGATATGAATGCTCACTGTTATCTCACATCTCACTGGTGCAAGCTGAGAAACGCCTGGGGCCATCCTCTGTTTGTCACTTGATAAAGCCTGTAAGTTTGTATATGTATCAGCAAGATTCCATTATCAGCCCTAAAGATATCTATTACGCATCGGTCCAAAGAGGGCGACATTATGGTTAATCCTGGGTATTGACCTTTAAAGCTTGCAGCTGTTGTATAAATTCCAGTGCATTATTGTTGTAAAACCTTTGCTACTGCATAGTCCAAACAAGTTGTATCTTGCATTCAGTCCACTGGTTCATTCTTGAGACATGCACCCACTATTTGGTACATTATATTGCCATTACATAAGTGTAGCATTAGGGTTAGCAAACTATTATTCTTTTCTTTCCTTTTTGCCGGTGGCAACAGAAATGGTTATCCCTATTGTTGCACAAGCCCCATTTGTTTATTATATTTTGTGGTTGCTGTGTTTCAGTATGTACAGTGTTTACTGAAACCAGAGAAGCCGTTTCCTCCGTCATGGCACAAGGGTACAAACCACGCACAATAATAAACAGACCGTCAAAATAGCCAACTGATAACAAAGTTCCAGGCCCGAGATGTGCTGATGGCTACTCAGGCCTGTAAACAGAGATGAGACAAACAGTCAGCACTCCTTAGCTGTGCACCTTTCTCAATTCTCCGTGACATGTCCCAGAGCCTCCTCACTGTAAACGGATGTCTGGATCATCATGAAATCCACTAACGTTTAGATCGGCCGCTCAGGAGTCCGCTGAGTAGCGCCTCAGCTGTTCCAGTTGTTTCAGTCAGTTTCAGTCAGTCTCCTTTTCTTGGTGTACAGTCTCCAGGAAATGCCTCAATCCAGCTGAGCCCAGCCCAATAAACACTAATAAATCCATTATCTCTGCCGTTTAGCTGGAGAATCAAATAACGGCTTCCTAAAAAAAAAAATTAAAAAAAACTGAGACAGATTAGTAGATTACAAAATAAACAATTCCCAATTTGGAAGTTGTGATCCAAAGGGCCAACGTGAAATGATTCTTTCTTATCACCCATCTGAAGATCACAGGCTCTTGGGACTGTTGTCACTTTTTGATATAGGCAAGCATTAATAAAGGATGAGTATTTAATATGCAGGACTTTAACTAGAGAATTCACCCCAGTCTAAATGGCGTGCATTACTCTCAAGGGAAGTGATAGAGGTGCTGCTGCGGACCCAGTCAGGTTAGCGATCACTAGTATGTTCTGATCGAAGTGACAGCATGCTAAATGTGGCTCCTGGAGGCAGGACGGGGAGCAGGGATTCTCTGCCAGTCTAAATCGGTGTTAGTGACCTGTGTTTTAGTGCATGTGGCGTTGCCTCTGGAGTAAGGTCAGCTGACGCTGTCAAAACTGTGAACTTTGAATCTCTATGTACTGTATCGCTAGGTTTGGTCAGCACTGTTGTCACAGACCTTAGGAATAGACGTAAATGTGGTGTCATCATACGTCAATGTTTGCCGAGCGAAAAACAAGCTTTCCAGTATGTTCTTTTTTTCCCCTGTTTTTCTTTTTCATGGATTTACATCAAAGAAAATGTGCACGAGGGTTTTTTAACACTTTCACTGTACAGCATGCACAAAGCACAAAACAGATGAAGATTCTAGACCAAGATTTTGATAAAAGACATGATATTGTATTTATTCACAGACATGAATTGACGCTTAATTAATCAGTCACTGCTGGCTTAAAAAAAAGGAAAACACATTTTCAAGCCTGTATCTAAACCATCTGCTACTTATTTTGGTGCACTTCGCAAGTGATCTTCTGCATGTCAAATCTGTATTTGTGGTGATGTGTTTTGTGGACTTTGGTGCCATTACCTTTTCAAAGTGATCTATTTTAGTCCAAGTGGAGTAGGGTTGTGAAGTATATATCCACACTGCTCCCTCCTGGCAGTGGCCTCTCCTTGCACCTTGACTGTCTCAGAGTTATTAATGGTTACTGTTTCATCAATATGCCTATATAATAATGAATGTAATTCATGTCTTCACCTCCCCATGCTGTAGGACACAACACATTTATGTGCAATGACTCTTGAATGATTAGCTGACACTACAACATTCCAAGCATGGGCGAAGGTTTGGAACCATACACCATGCCTACTGATGCACACAGTGTACATTCAGTTCTCCCACCAAACTTCGACTCTAGATTACCCAGTTTACCATCTGGTATACGGTTATACCAGCTCTGCTAAGATAAAAGATTCTTTTTAAAGTGGATTCTGGGTTACAGACAAGTCTTACGGGATATAATACAATGTGGCACATATATTTTCAGTGTAAAAGAAATTTAATGTACATGGATTATTTATAGTTACAAACAGCTTGAGCATTTTGATGTACGTCATGGAACGACATATTTGAAACTGATCAAGGCTCAGTTGGGCTAATGCTAATGCAGTCTTGATCCATTACTGTTCCTGTTGACTAAAAGTCACCTTTTTTGTGCCCCACACAAAAATAGCTCCCCAGTTACTTAGATTAGGTTTTTCACTGACTTAAAGCAGCACTGTATAGCACTTTTTCATGAAACATTTGTAGAATTTTAAGCATTGAATCCATTTTTGAGTTCATGAACTATAAACAAATAATGGCTGGAGAGTTATGCTGTTCACTTGTACCATAATATCTTTGTGGTCCTCTCTCATGTGCGTGAGGAAGTTCTCCTTCCTGTTTGTGACTAAAACTGAGGACTCATGAGAAATGATTGCTGCAGAGTCTCAGTGCAGACGTTGGTGGACTATTCTAATTAGTTGATGTATGTGAATGTGAATTTTTTTATATATATATATATATATCAAAGATAAATATTGCTTCAGCCAAAAGTAAACCTATTAGATGTGAACTTCTTTCGTGGCCAGATTGAAAATGTGGTCACTCAGCTGAATGTTTACTAAATGTTTCGTTTTGCAAGTTACTTTCGCACAAGTTTTTGTCACTGTTTGTTGAAGTAATGAAGCCTGTTACAACATGTGGTGTCCTGTGGTATTTATGAAAAGCAAGTATGCTCAAAGCAAGTATGTGCTGTAACATTTGTATTTAAATAAATTATGTACTTGTTGCATGTAATGTCCTCATTGATGCGTCTTTCGTGATCATTAAATTGCACAACAGTGTGTGGTCTACTTTTCTTGTGCAAGCAATGCCCTCAAAAGACAATTTAAACACATGAATTTAATTTTTAAATCTAAAATACGAACAAACTACCTGAAGGTATGAAGCATCTGAGTGAATTGGGCCTGCACACTGACAGCAGCTCAGGCTATTTCAGTATGGGAAAACCAGTCATCAACATGTGATCCAAATAGAATGATGGACAGGAAAAGCGATCAGGATATTATGAAAATCTTTCCATTCTCCTTTTGAAACTGCACGCCTGCCCAATGCTCCGAGCAATTGTAGATTATACAGCGTGCCTAATTCTATTCCAAAAATCCAAGGGAGGAGGACAGTGGAGATATATAGAGCCATAAACATGTCTCGAAATTTGGCACTTAATCAGAGTGGATTTGGTTTCTTTCATGCGCAAAAAATGTGCATCTGCTAAAAGAAGATTGAAAACTTTAAGAGCAGTTATCATGGTTAGGGATATATAGTTTTACAGAAAAAAAACATGACCACAACAACATACCTAACAGTCTTTGTATATCACTCCATACTGCACATCAGGCTTTCATGACAAGCTGACAAGTATTTTGGAATAAGATAATACGCTTTCAGTTGGCCACAGGGTTGTTTTCTCTTTTCCTCATTTGACAAAGTGGGTCATTTAACAAGATATATTACATAGATATATGACAAGTTATACTGTACATTGTTAGACTGGGTGAAACATCGGTTACACCTGTGAAATCTCTTTATCTTTAATGCTTTCACTCAACCTATAGATTTATAGACACATATTGACAAGAGTGGAAAGATTAGTGTGGATTGATCATTGATATAAATTTGGACTATTATGAGCAGTGTTGGGCAAGTTACTTGAAAATTGTAATAAATTACTTATTACACATTACTCATTGTAAAAGTAATCACACAACTGTATTTATTACTCAGCAGCAAAAGTACCACATTACTACTTTACTTACGTTACTCAGTCGTCAGCGCTGTCAAAGTTGCCTTTTAACAGCTTAAAATCCTCCACACCAACACACTGCATCTTTTGTATTTAACACATACTGAAATAGAACTGACTACATACAGCAATCCACGCAGAAACCACACTGACATCAACCCTCCATTAATCCCAATAAGACAGCCAGCACACTGACCCCCAAGTGTAAAAGTAACAGAGCGTTACTGGGATTAGTAACTGTAATATAATTACTGTATTTCAAATTGTAATCCCTTATACTACTCACTACTGAAAAAGTAATTACATTACTGTAACATGTTACAAAGTAATGCTTTACTGCCCAACACTGATTATGAGACTATTGCATGAAACCATCAATCAGTCTCTCCAATCACAAAAAGCCATCTTGTGGCCGGTGAACTACAGCTATTTCAGGCTTTCAGATGTGCACTCAGCCTGATCCACAGAGATGTGTGCAGACATAAGTCTGTGAGATCTGCCGTGTGCTCAGTGGAGCTCAATGACCAAATCTGAATACTAGACAATACTAGAATCGACAAAGAAACTTCGAGAAACCATATCCAACTTATGCTTTAAACAGTCTGCTCTGCCTTCAAAATATAAGCCCATGCATGGTAATATCTATAATCAGGTTTTAGCGACTCCAAGATAAAAAGGCAATTTTCCCATATCTAGACCTACCATGTCATCTGAGTCACAGTTTGAAAAAAAAACAACGATCTGAAAAGAAGGGATCTGACTATTTTCTCAGATATGTTCATCATGGCAGTGACATACTGCATACAGGGTGTGAGCATGTGAAAACTTTGTCTTGGATAGATCGATAAGTCCCTTGACGCTAGAGGAACCAAGGCACCACAGTGTCTGTAGTCCCTTCGCTCCCAAGAGCCACTAGCATGTGCACGTTGGTGTGTGTGTGTGTGTGTGTGTGAGAGAGAGAGAGAGAGAGAGTGAGTGTATGTGCATGCATTGGAGCATCTCACAACATAGCCTGTCCCCTTCTGAAAAACTAGCTCCACCCGACCTGAGGTTATAAAAGCACATATGACCTCAGGATGGGCTTCATTTTGTTTTCAAGGCCAAAGAAAATGCAATAAAACACATCTCTCCAAAAACATTTTACTTCACCAACATGCTATATTCCACTAACATGTTTTCTACTCTCACTCTCTCTAAAATTTTCTCATTCATCAATGTGTCAAACTAATTTTTGTTTCCTATCTGCAGTCAGCCATATGTGTGTTCAGAACATATAAGAATATTGCCTGTGACAGCTGATTTATGTGCTTAAGTCTATAAGACTCGAACCTTGAAGATGGAGACTCTGGATTGTGCTGTGCCAGCTCTTTTCCCTGAGTCCCTTCTTAAAATAATGGAGCCTTTGGCAGTGAAATAGATCATGGTTAAAGAAACAAATCCATGTTAATGTGACGTGCAGAGCAAATCAATTGGCAAAATACCAAGATATCAATGGGATAGATGTGATGTTAGTGATGGGAATTCATTACAGGATGTAAGGGTGAAGGGTTAATCGTATATTGAATGATGGCATAAAAACGTTCTGGGACACATGAGCATAAATGGAATGGCACAGCAGCCCACACACTATCCTTCTTCTACTTCTTAAGGCCCTGTCACACCAGAAAGTGATGCAGCAAAATTCATCCAAGTGTCTTCGGGTTGGAGGAATCCCATTAATTTTTTCCAAAGAAAATGTTACGTGCATTTCTACAGCTTAGATCAACATGAAATTCTCTGAGTACCATCATCAGTCCAAATGAAAATCATGTTAGAAAATATCTCCTTCTTTGATAAAAAGTCAAAAAAGCCTATAAAATGAAAACTGGTGTCCTTAACATGAACCTACAGGGTAAATTGAACTTGATTTGGAAAAAATCACACGGATTTGCTTCACCCCCTTGATCAAATTTACTTATTACAGTGATTTATTCTTCATTCTCCTATTTGCATGCTTACTGCCGTATTCCTTATATCTTCTTCTTCTCTTTTACTTATCATGTAACTGTTGCTTTATTCTTTGTGAGTTAATGGCTTCAAAGTTCAAGTGGTTCAAGAGAACAAAGGTAGATGACACAAAAACTGTCCAGTGCAGTTCAGTGCAGTGCAGGGCTACAAACTGCATACATCTGTTCATGGTTTTCTATGATGAAAAATGCATTCTGGATTTGGTTTAGAGAAGGTCAAGAAAGTGTTGTTAACTGAGTGTGCGGGTGGTCGCACATGATGAGTTCACTGCTTACTGTCAGCAATGAGTGATGGATTTTAAAACAGTGTTGCATGACTTAATTTCAAGTGTCAGCTTCCTATTTCAAGTTCTATTAATCTTTTTCTTCTTGTTGCTGCTAATAATTGATGACTTTTGGTTTAAATGTGAATGAATTGGCACACTGACACAGGCAAAAGAGGATGCAGTGTAGCATTTTCAAAATGTGCTCAAGCTCTGTCTTTTTCATTCTCTCCTAATGGCTCAATTATCTGAACAAAATAACATAATTTGCTTCCAAGCAATCAATTTCGCTCTATTTGACTCAGAGCTGGCTCTGGGGCATTGTATTCTTAACAGTAAGCAATTGTATTTGTTGATGGCTTTGTAAAGTATCACTTATTCGACCCCTTATGTAATGCTGCTGTAGTTTGGTTTGAATACAAAAGAGGATGAGATAACTAAATGTTGTAAATTATTCTGTGTACTATGGTGCAGGAATTGACTTTTAAAGAAGTAAAATTTGGTTTTGATTAACTGCAGTTAAGTCTTTTTCTTAATGCCTCTGAGAGGAGCTGTGTGTTACAGAGATTGTATTTAATAACCAGCAGCCTCACTGTTTTACATTCATCAGCAGGCCTGTTGAAATGGATAGCTTACATTAACCATGCAGCTCTTTATAATCACAACTCACCAGCCTGCTCCGCAGCAAAGAGTGATGTACGGGAGCAGTTTGACAAAAATCAGGCGCAGGCGGGTGGGCTACAATAGAACATATCTTTTTAAGTTACTGTAAATTTCACCGCTTTTAAATAATCCAAAAGAAATGAACACAAACATAGGAAGGAATGTTGTCACATTTTTGCAGTGCTCTTACAAGAGGGAAAATTCATCGTTCTGACCTGTCACAGCCAGGCGTGTCAGGCCATGTCACAACCAGTCTACTTGCAATTGCTTTTTATCCCCTCGACACCAGAATGATCTCCCCCAGCATTCCCTGACATGCTCACATTGCTTACTAAATGAGAGACAAAGATGCTTGTGAGTTAAGCCAACGGATGCCTAATATGGTGCTAAAAATATGCATATAGTATTGTGTGGAGGTTAGAGTACAGAGGAAACCACCTGAGTGTGTCTAGGTGTCTGTATGTTTGTGTGTGTGTGTGTGTGTGTGTGTGTGTGTGGTCTTACAGGCTCATGGTTAATGTCCGGTGGCAAAGAAGTATCCAACAGTAAACCCCGACTTAACAGAGGAGCACACCATGTGAAATGGAAGCTATGTGCTGTATTTAAAACACCACTCAGGCCAATAGTAAATACTTGTGTGTGTGTGTGTGTGTGTGTACGTGGTGGGGGGGGAGGGGGGGGGTGCATTTCATCAGACTTATGTCAGTATCTGCTGCTGTTTTATCAGACAAATGCACACAAAGGACCTCATTTGTTATCAATGGTTGCCATGACAAAAGAGCAACACAGTAAAAAGTGACAATATCCCAAGATGTATTTAGCTTTGTTTTGATAGAAAAAACAGCTAGAGTTCAGTGTAGTGACCTAATCCGTGTAGGGAAAATCTGTTTCAATGTGCATGCATTAATAAAAAAATTGCACATGAAAGGCAAAGGTTAAAGAGTATGAACACGGCAAAATTTATGTTGTCCTTGAAGTGCAAAGAAAACTATGTTCCAGCCAGTTCAAGTGCAAAGAACTTGAAAGACCTGTTATATGTTGCCAAGACAGTTTTACTGTACCTTCCCAGACATTTACAACTTCACATTTAGGTCACAACCAGTGAGAAGAGACAGCTACTGTCACCATGAACCTGTTCTAATGAAAACCTGTATAGACAACAAATGAAACCAGAGTTAATCCTGCTGGCCAAACTTTCATCACGAGCTGCTATAGTTATTCGTTTTGACCTTAATGAGGTTACAGGAGGGCACTGACAACATGGATAATGTTTCAGTTTGCCGCAAGATCATCTTAACTGGAGCAGTCAACCTTAGACAGTAACTTTTCCTCAATATTATAGAGAGCATGCATTCTCCGTTGGAACAAACTGAGAAATGATGCTAAGTGTGTGTGTGTGTGTGTGTCGAGGTGATAAACTCATTTATCTGTTAGGACAGTGAAGGATAATGTAGCCAGAGTTATTATCCCCTGGGAAGAGAGGTGAGGTGGACAAGGACAGGGCAAGGTAGAAAAGTGAAGATGAGTGTGTGTGTGTGTGTGTGTGTGTGTGTGTGTGTGTGTGTGTGTGTGTGTGTGTCCTATGTACAGCAAAGCATGCATGTTTCTTAAAACTTGCTGCTGAAATTGGACCGTGACGAATCAGCTATGTTCCCATGTTTCCACTAAGACTCAATGTTTTTTGTTAAGAACACTAAATGGGCTCTTGCAGTTAACATTAACTAGAACACCAGTGTGTTACCATGTGACTCTATAATTCCATTAAGGCACTGCAGAGATGCGGTGAAAGATTTTGAAGCACTATAGGTCATCATTTTTGGTATCTGACAAGGAGATTGACATCAAAATCATCTTAAAATCATCTGTCTTTGGAAGATGTCAGCATGATAGTGTTCAGTTTAAATTAAATATCCAATATGTGCAGAGTACAAAAGTAAACCTAAAGTTTCTCTTTTCTGGTGTGACAAGAGTTTTTTCCAACTGTGTAATTATCCTCAAAGTCTTAGGAAGTAAGTGCATCAAAGTACGTTCTATGCCCCTCCTATTTTATTTTAACAGACTTTGCATTCCGCTATTTCACTGATCACTTAACACCCTGGGGAAGTTTTGACCATGTGCGGTGGTGTGACTGTGACTCTAAAGGAAGCAGGGCCTACGTTTCCTAAAAGGGCAACTTCTTGGTCGTCCTGAAGGCTCAGTTGGCTTGAGTGCTGTCTGACACATCTTTTCTGGTACGTTTTGCAAACACATTAAAGTCATGAAAATAAAAGTCCCCCTCCAACTCAAAAATGTAGGAGACATTTTGTGTCCGGCCGTTAAACTTTTGAACTCGGTAACTGAATATATCAGACAAAAATTATTTTTCACTGCAGGGTATTTTTATCTATCTTAAGACTTGTATGGGGGGGTCTTTAAAAGGTTACTTCCCCTGAAAGTGATAAATTGGTACAAGACTCATGATGTATGTCTGAGAACCGTGATTTGAATATATTTTTCTTACCTTCTATTGTCGTTGTATGCATTGTTTTATGCATTTCTGTGTATGTATGCTGCACTTTTTTCATGGACCTCCGAAATCCACTATTAGTCTGTTTGTTAGCTAACATCCATTATTTATGTTATCTATTAAAATGTTGTATGTTATATTATTTTATATTTTATATATATTTATCTCTTTTTCCTTGCTATCTTTTATATAATTTGGTTGTTTTGCAGCCATTAGTCCTCATACCTTACAGGTGAATATGCAAAACTTAGACACAGATAAATATATAGGCTTATAATAGTTTCTCAGCTTTAGTATTTACTTTCTTACGGAAGACGATTAGGGCCACATATTAAAAATTTATTTGAATTCTGAGTTTAAAGTAAAAATTCTGAGAATAAAGTCAGAATTAATCTCAGAATTCTGACTTTAATCCCAGAATCTAAATACATTTAGGTTTTGGCCCTAACCCTCTTCCATACTTTCCGATGCAACTGGACATTTCATACAATTTTGGATGTTAACTTTAGAGGACAGTTAAGGGTTGTATTGACTAGCATACATACACAGTACAGTTTAAACAGTTCTGTGCTCTTATTATACTGTAAGTTACCCTCAGTTTATCAGCTTCATAGGTTTCCAGGTAATGTGATATTTTGAAACTGTTATTTCTCAATCTTAAAATGCCATCTAGCAGAAAAGGTCAATGACAATCCCCTTGTTTAAGAAGGAAGTCATAAGAAATTGTGTTACGTAAAAGAGACTATTCATGAAGTCACATGGTGTAATGAGCCAGAAGACAACATCTTGATTAAACTACCTTGTGTTCAGACGACCAGTTATAAACCAGTATCTAGTTTATTTTGTTGTTTTTTAACCTTCACTGTGTCCTATACCAAAGAAATTAGGTAGTTCTACATTTTATGCACTTAGGGTTTCACGTATTGTTTAGTGATGGAATTTTTGGGCCACGTTAGAAAATTCAACCTTTTGTTTTTCTGCTGTTGATATTAATGAGCTTCTGTGGTTCCGCATGAGTATTCAAGAGAGTGCTGAGTGTAAACCTGTAAACTGTAAAGATCATTTGAAATAAGCCTGGGAGTACTTAAAAAGGAAGAACAATTCAGTGCTTGTTTTGGCACAATTGGACTTGTTTTGAACTTGTGCTAAACTCGTGCCTGTGGGGG
Organism: Thunnus thynnus; assembly: GCF_963924715.1. NCBI lineage: Eukaryota > Metazoa > Chordata > Actinopteri > Scombriformes > Scombridae > Thunnus > Thunnus thynnus. Next base: position 11,054,575 of record NC_089525.1, on the reverse strand, counting down.
AAGGAAGAAGCCCGGCAACACTGTTCAGCATGCAGATCATGTATGCAAACATTCCTTCCTTTGGCTCGTTGTGTTACAACAATGTAATCCTTAACCGCTTTTCTCTTTCCTGCCCGCTCTTTTACATTCTGCCAGTTTCATAAAATGCAGGCTAGTTAATGTCTTATTTCTGTTTTTTCAAGCAATAATACAAGTATTAGGCATGCTTTTCTCTCCATAAATGTGGTTAAATTTAGGCAGAATCACATGTACTGACCAAATAACTGGATATTTTTGTCTGTAATGTCTGTATTTTAAACTCATATTGTCAGGAAAATGTTGTTCTTCACAGTTGTTTCTTGCTTCAGTGTGATACTGTACATGTATAATGTCATTACTGGACTTTAGGTGGACCCAAGCCCAAAATATGACAAAGAGGACACTTTCCATTATGCTCACTCTGGATTGCTGCCAGGCAGGATGATGGAAATCTTTTTCTCTTTACTCCTCTGTCTCTCACCTGTTCTAAATGGCTGCAGCAGCTGATGTGACACAGGCCAGAGCTAGAGATTGTCTTTGTCTGCCCTCCTTTGGTTATACTAAGGATCAACACCATCATGCTGGCTTTTACAGCAAAGCACAAACCGACATGATGGCACTCTCTAGTGGTTCTTTTGAGACATGGCATTATTGTCAGAATTAAGGCGCTGCTTCTTTTCTCTGTGGTGGCTTAGAGGTGTCAAGTGTGACAAAAACAATGGACATACCACATGAACAAATCAGAAAGAACAACATTATTTCAGAAAACACTGGACCTCTGGGAGAAAAAAGACATCAGCCCATCCTCTGTCATGGCATGGCTGAACAAAAGGTGGGAAATGTGTGCTTAGCATGTACTGTAGGAAGAAATGTATGGCATTTTTGTGACATATGTGGGAAACCACTGAGTTGAAAATTTTTTGAGGAGGCCTGAATTTCTTCCCACAGTAGTGATGAGTTGCTGGACAATTGTTTTCTCCTCGTGAATCCTCATCACACTCTTTCCTCTGTGGTTACTGTATGTCAGTGGTGACATCCTTATTCTCAGAGGCTTTTATGTAACATTTCCCTATATACAGTGAATTTAAATTCATTCAAAATTTTGAAACAATGCCTGCAGCAGCCGTATACAGTACCTGTAGCACTATGAACTGTTCCAGTTGACCCTACTTCCTTCTTTCTCTAATTATCTCACAGTAACGGCATTTCCAGTTACTCAAATGTCTCTGTGTTTTCTCTTTTGTTAAAGAATAAAACTGGGAATATGTATCTTATATTGCCAAAAAAAAAAACACCATGAAAAGACCAAAACCAACAATGAATTGATCTTAATAAGTATTGTCTCTGTAGACTTTCACTGAAAAACACACCTGTCAGTCACTCCATTGCACTGGGTGACATGTTCCTTCATTACTCTGAATGTGGGGACTGTTTGTTTGAATCAGTACCACATATTGTACACACATACATAATCTGCAGCTAACAATAATCCCCAACAAATTCATTATTTACTTCTGTTTATGTATTGTTTACTTGAGATGGACTAAGGCATTGTAGGTTTTACTCTTACTATGGGATTTGTTGATAATAGGAAATTACTGAATAACATCAGCCTTATTCTGTCATGTGTTTTCATACTGTAAATGCTATTGTGTTTCCTGAAATGTTTGTTTTATTGTCATTGTATTTTTTTTGTGTGTTCTGTTTTGTTCCTGTCTGTTGTCCACTACTGTTGCACCTGTAGGGCCATTGTATAACCCCTATATTCCTACATCTGAAAGGACAATAGCACAGAGTAAACAATCAGCAAACAAAATATCATTCTTTATGTTTCCAGACATATCTTCCAGAGATACAGAAAAAAACACATTTATAAAACATATATTACAAGCACAATGCATTGTAATAACCACAGAATGCATCATACAAAAGGCACATGCTTTAAACTTACTAAATCTCTGAAAACTTTACAGTATTGACATCATCTTTCCTACAATAAGTGCCATATGGCTGGAACGTTGCATTCAGTTTGCTGGCCAAGAGAAATGTGACCAGACAAAGGAAATGTCAATGAAGAACCTATAGTGCAACTGGGAGACTATGTGTAGGCATCATCTAAGTCCACGTGTTCACTATGTGTGTCAGCCGTGTTGTCCACGCCTCCAGCTTTCTCAGTGTTTATGCTAACAGTCTCTGTTTGGTCAGTATCTGATTGATTGTTCTCAAGGTTGCCATCTTTCTGCTGAAGATCTGCATCTACATCAGTGTCTTTAGTGGGAGCGTTTTCCTCATCCTGAATGTCAGAACCAGTGTTTTGTGAATCCGTTTGCTTACTGATGTCACCTGTGTCATTAGCAGACATTTGCCCGGACACATTGTGGTCAGTGTTAAAGTCTGAGTGGCCTTTGATCAAATCGTTCCCATCTGTTTGTCTCTGGTAAGTTTGTAAAGTGTCAGTGGAGCTGCTGGAGTCTGTGATCTGCTCCTTTGCTGTGTCGAAGGACTCTGTGAAAATACTGTCACTGTACGACTGACTGGCGATGGTTTCTGTCTCAGACAAGGCATCCACAAAAGGACTGTCTGTATCAGGATGATGAATGCTGTGATCTTCTTTCTTGTTGCCATCTTCAATAATAGTGTCTGTACGTTCATGCCCTGCGTCTACCTGGGTCATACAAGTCCTTGGAAATGAGTCATCGTCACAGTTTTCATTTCCAGGTGCAGAAGTGAAGATGCCGTTTCTCTCAGCTGAATTTTCTGTATGTTCCATATCAGCATCAGAAACATTTTCCTTCTTTTGGCCAGACTCTGTGTCTGCATCAACCATGTTTTCCTCTCCAGCCAGAACTCTCTTCAGACTCTGGGCTCTGTCTCTGTAAACTTGGCACAGCTGAGCATCGGGCATGTGGTTACCATGGATCTCGGCCAGCTTCATGTACACCACATACAGAGCCTCGGGGTTAGCTTGGTCCTCCAAGGCAGCTGCCAGAGCCAAATGGAAGTAGCCCACTGCATCAAAAGCATCCTGGAGAGATTGCACCAAACAGAGGTCAGAAGAAAGATTTTATAGGATTTAAAAAATATATTTTCTTTTGGTGCAAACATTGTCCTATTTTAATTTATTTCTATCTGTTTTTGACAGAAAATTCATGAAACAAGTACATTTAAAAAAAATAGAATGTCTTCAATGTGAGAAGTTATTTACTTATTGTTTGTTTTTTATTTTGAACAAAAACCCAATAAGATTTTAGAAATTAAAGATGAGATTAAATGATTTGTTAAAGGTGTTTAACTTTTTAACATCCACCAAGTTGCCGGTGACCCGCTTAAGCCAGTTGTAAGCGGTAGCATCACGTGGTAATGAGTAAAAGCAATTGGCACAATTTGGCCAATGGTAGACGATTGGAGAGGTTCGGGGACACCAGTGACATCACAAACTAAAAACTAGCGACCTCCCATAAGGTTAGGCCTAGAGGTCTGGAATTTTATACAGGTTGAAAAGATGTAAAAGGTACATGGTGTTCTGCATAGTTGTGGCATAAAGCATGTCCTAATTATTGTTATTCAAATATGACTCATCATAGACGAGAACCAAAAACACTTTTGAGCCTTATTTGAACTGATGTAGTTTTGTTTGTGTTTTATCCACATGCTAAACAAGCACATTTCCAGAAACTAGAAGATGTCATTTGTCAAATGAAGCCTAATACATGCATCATGGCCTTACAGTTCTTCTGTTATAAGCTTTTCCATTTCAGTATGCCAAATACGTGAAAATTCTATAAAAAGGGTGGATGTTAAAGGGTTAATGTAAATACATGTTCAATAATCTTTAATATTCTTGACCACAGGAATGAACTTGAATCATTTTTCTTCACATACAGAGTAACTGAAAAACATCAATAACTTGGATAAGTAAGATTTAGTTGATGTCTTTTGGAGTGCTTGTGGTTTAAAACTGAATGTTCTGAATTTTGGTGTCTGCATTTGTTTAGATTTGGATTACAGATTGTTCCTTTAGTATGTAAATTTCAGCAGCAGTTTGAGTAATGTACTGTACATACTCATACTATACTAAATAATATGTCTGCTCATGCAATGCTGAAACTGCTCCTGTACCTTGAGCTTGTGTAGAGTGATATTTCCCAATCTGCAGTAGAGCTGTGTGTAGTAGTGAGCCTCTCTGGGGTGTTGCAGGACAGGCGGACAGAGAGACAGGGACTTGAGGTAGTAGTTTTCTGCCATCTCGTACTGCTGCAGGCTGTAGTAGACTGTAGCTAGCCGGTGGTAGGCTGTCCTCTCATTCACACTCACTCCTGAGGAAAAACAATAATGGTAGAACTGAACTAGCAGCACCATAGCTAGCTTTACATCTTTAAAAGTAACTTTACAGTTATATGGCACTGACTCTATGACAGGTCGTGCTTCTACTCAGTACCTGTTTTGCTGGCGATCTGAACAGCCAGTGTAGCGTACTGCAAAGCCTCCTCCTGCTCTCCCTGGTTCATCAACAGTTCAGTCAGTTTACTCAACAAGCGGAACTCTGAATGGATGTCCTTGATGCTTCGTGCAAATGGCAGACTGCCATCCTGAAGCAAAATATGAATCATTTTGTTAAATGAGATGCCAAGATTGTCTGGAATTAAAAAGTCATTTAATGAAATTAAAATAAAACAAACAACAGTTTATCATGAGAACAACTTCCTCGTGACATTGTAGCTTTGAGGTGAACAAAATACATCAAATATATTATTAATATATTCTATTTTGTGTTGTGACTTACCCTGTAGAAAGGCAGTGAGGCCATCCTGTTCCTGTGGCCTTTAAAGTAGACATCTCCTGCCTCCTCGTAGATGCACATGGCAAAATGAGGGTCATTCATCCTCAGGGCTGTCTTTACTGCTGCCTGTCAATTAAACAGGAGACTTAATTTATAGTAATCGTTGTATATCCATCATTAGAATCCGATTTGTGAGAATTTGATTATAAATTGTGATAATAAGGGAAACATTAAAAATGTTCAAAATTGAAATTTGATGTGAAATCAAAGCAGCTTAATGAGGATGTGATAAAGCCTCTGTCTTTGCTGTTTAGAAATGAGGAGCTCCTGTGTACAGTGAAGACCAGTTTTTCGGAATAGCAAAGAGCAGAACCAGGAAAAGAAATGGACTGAAAAATATTAACCTCCCCAGCCCTTCTCACCTGCAGGTACATGTCAGCCAGCTCATCCTCTTGGATGAGATAATAGATGCGTCCCACCTGTAACCAGGTCTCAGATTCTTCTTCTCTCTTGCCCAAATCAATAGAAATCCTCAGGCTCTGCTTGGTGTAGTCAAGAGATTTACGAGATGATCTGTAGCACACAATCAGGAATTGATTATTATTAATTATTGTCTTCCTCATAAAAAAACAAAACAAAACAGATTGTGAAAGATGAAGAGAGAAAGAAATTCACCTCTCAGTGTTGAGTGAGAGATAAAGGCTACTGAGGATTTCCAGATACTCTCCCTCCAGTCTCTTGTCCTTCAGCTCTCTGGATACTGACACACAGTGCTCATAGTAGACGATACTCTGACCATACAGCAGCATGTCAGCGTACAGCCGGCTCAGCACCTTGGCCACGACCATCTGACCTATGAGAAAACACAGCACATTGGTGACCTGTGGTGCCTGAAGTGAAATATACTGTGGTGTTTGATTCTGAATAAAACTATAAGTAGTTCAGCCTGACTTAGACAGTGGCATTACTGATATTATTGGCCAAATAAAGCTTATCACATCATACATATCAGTATGAACAAATTCTAGTACTTCCAGGCTCTAATATGAGGTACAACAAAGTCTTACTTCAGATTTAAAGGAGTAATAATCAATAGAGCGTTTCAGCTAACCCATTACCTTAATACTGATAATATGTGACTTTATGTTCACACCTTTAATGTGTTAACTTGTACTTACTGTGTAGGTTTCTAGCATGTAGTGCAATTAATAGCCCCATTTCGTAACACGCCCTGATGTCCTGACTCTTCCCCCTGTCTTTGTGGCTCCGGCCCAGCCAAAGGTAGGTCTGAACATGTTCCTCGTCTGTGGGGCTTTCCCAGAGCTCCAGAAAGAGGTGCAGGGATCTGTCAAAACAATAAACATCACAATAAATAACTCTTTGTCAACATTTCCTGTCAGAGCTTCTCTATTGCGCCACTTATACGACAAATGATAGGGAGGATATCTGACCTGACCAGGAAGCGCTCTGCTACCCAGGATGCCCCCACATCCAGGGCCAGGCAGCCCAGGTTGGCCAGTGCCAGGGCCTGGTTTCTCTGGTTTCCGCTTTCCCTGGAGATTACCAGGGCAGAGTGGAGATGCCAGCCTGCCTCTGGGACGCGACCCTGTCGCCTAAGACACAAAGCCAATAGGTTGTGGATCACACCTCGCTGAGTGGGACTGTCCGTGCCCTGAAGAGAGACACACAGATGCACAGATTACACGTAATACTCATTTGGAGCTTAGGAAAACTAAAACTTAGCTAATGTGCTGTACCTGAAGTGATGTAAGCAGTGGCTGTAGGACACTCTGAGCCCTCTCAGCCCTGCCTGTCAACACCAGCAGCCAGCCGAGCAGCACAGAGGCCTGAAAGCCTTCCTCCTCATTGATGTGACCTCCTGTTTCCACTGCCTGTTGAGCACAGCTTACTGCCTTATCAAGAGCATCGTACTGCTGGTAGACTGAGGCCAAGCCCAGAGACAGGTCCCTCTGGGTCTTTAGGTCCTCCCCTTGTTCAGCTATAGCCAAGGCCTGCTGAAGGTAAACCACAATCTGTGCAGGGAGCAGGGAGGTTCCTTCCTTCCAGCACGGGTTCAGACGAACAGAGTTCCTGATAAACAACTCAATCCTCTGGAAGGCGTCATGGAGGGGGTGGTCTTGTCTTGAGTCCAGACTCAGTGAGGCCAGTGCTAAGTAAGGCATGTATTTACGATGATAGAGCCAGCTCAAGAGCCAGTTCAGGTCCAAAGGAACTATGGGCCGCCCCTCACTGGCAGAGAGAGTCACTGTGAGAAACTGGAGTCGCTCAACAAAGGGGAGGGCATCATCGGTCTTCCTGAGAAGCAGAAATAGGCTGGAGATGAGGTAGCAAACACGGGCCTCCATTTGTTTGTCCCCCATGACCACAGATCTCCTCAGGAGCAGATTCAGCAGTTCAACTTCGTCCATGGAGGTGAAGGTGTGGCTGGGGAGACAGAGGAGCAGGGCACTGGCCTTCTCCAGGGTCTGGGGCAGCTTGTCTGTCATACGCTGCTTCAGATAGACAGCGGTGAGGTTGGTGGTGAGAGCGATGAGGAGTGGCGTGTCTGAGAAACTGTCCACGTGAACACTCAGGGCCTCCTCAAAGTACACTCGTGCCTGATGATGAGAGTAAATTTATATGTAGGAGCTGGTTTCTTACAGATGTAGACTTATGAAGGATAACATACCCGGGAACTATATTACTATATAGTTGATAGACTGAAATTTAGATAAGAAAACATATTTTATTGTGAGATGTTGAGCAGCATCTCTATTATTAACAGAAGCTCAAACCTCTTAGTTTGACAATAGTAATTGTTGTTTATTGAAAGTATTTTAACCTTTTATTTAATTTAATGGCTATTGCACATTATTATTATGTTCACTTAATTGTCCCTCTAATGAAAATGTTCCTTGTAATAATAAGGAAAATCCATTGTACTATAAAGCACAAACCTGGGAGAGCTTAAGCTTTCTGGCACAGAGTCTTCCCAGGAGAAAGCATGCCCGTCGATGTGCCCAGTGCATGTCCATCCTCTTGGCACACTCCCTGACACTCTCGAGGTGCCCTGATAGCTCATCCTCACTCTTCCCGTTGAAGGTCACCCACAGGAAGGAATACTGCAGGTCATACAGAGGCAGGAAGTCCTCCTGGAAGAAATAACACACAAACGAAAGAATTAGGAAGAGTCTCCTGACAGGCTGTGTGTGTTTAGTATAAATAGAGTTAATGGGGCCGACACAAGAAAATAAACCCACAGTTACTATTTTAAAAACAGATTCTTGTTTCAAGTTTCAAACCTGAGACTTTACACTGTGGATTGTGGTGAACTTGAATATGTATTGGCATCTTCAAACCAATAGGCCAAAGTTTGTCTGAACCAGCACGATTGAGTGAAGTCAACTCCAAGTCCTGACTAATTGGTTTAGAATCAAAATCTGCTTTAATAGCCACAACAAAATCATCCTCAAGGTGTTTCTTTTGACATACAATCAAGTTTGATTCAACCAGAAATACAGTTTTTGACAAAACCTTGAAGGGATGGTTGAATTAATCAACTGAAACTGAGCAGACCACATCAGTATATTCATACAGACCTTTGAAATTCAGAAGAGAAATTGGTTTAAAGATTAAATTAAAAATTGTGGTCTGGTGGTGGTGCCAAAAAGATGTTATAAACAGTGAGTAACTCATCAGTGCAGACATACAGTGACTCTCTCTTCATGCCTCCGTCTCACTACCAAATCCACTTACAAATCACACACTAAATGCTTGTCCTGATCAGAATTGTGTTTATAAACCATATTAAAGGCATGCCTAAAATCTGCTCTTTCAAATATGGTGAAAGTTGTATGTAGTTCACAGTACTACATTTCTTGAATGGACATAAAATATGATCAAGTGGTAATATTAAGTTCCATAGGCATAAAAAATGAGAAAAGACAGGGATTAAAAGCCTACAATCTGAAGCTTGGGGGGCCTGGTTTGTAATAAATAAATAAATGAATGACTGAACTGGGACTCTACTGACCTGGAAGTGATCACAGTTGAGCAGGGTCAGTGTAGGGTCACTGAGCTCCGACTCCTCCCCCTCCCAGCTGTTCTCCTCTAAGAAGAGAGGCGGATCTTCCTGGAACTCGTCCAGTTCCCTGAAAGTGTCGTCCAGAGTGAAGGACAGGCGCTCTCCCTCCCGTGGCAGAGGATTGTGGGAGTGATAGAAGGACAGACGAGGAGAGGAGTGAGAGAGAGAGTGGCGAGGAGAGGACTGGTAGGGGGGCGTCCCTCCACCTCTCTCTGAAATGACGCTCTGACGGGTGCTTGTAAGAACCTTATGATCTGAGAAGACAGATGTTACAGAATATTGGAAAAGTGTAAATAAACTGGTAAAATTAGATAATTAGATTTGAGCTTTTTAATGAAATATCTTTACTTGGGTAAACAAATTGTATTCTGTCTGGAGTTATCACACTGTTTCATTACATTAAGCTCAAAAAACACAATTAAATGTAGATCATTACCATGTTTTGGCCGATTCCTGATGTACATGAAGTCAGACTCATCCAGTCTATCTGGAAACACACAAGGAAAATCAATTTAAGTCAGTGTTCCAGTTGGGGATAGAGGAGAGGAGGAAACTATTTTTTCCCCCAGAATGAATAAAAAAACAGAACCACTATTTAGGAAACAAGCAGGAGCTTCACATTAAACCAATCATGACCTATATTTCAGTTAGTGGCACAACCCCCAACAAAAAGTACAAGATCGCTTGAGCTTTACCTAGCCTGTACACAGAGCTGATGTCAGATGAGAAGAGTCTTTCCAGCAAGCCACTGTCACTTGGCTCAGAGCTACATGGGTTAATCTGCGCCAGGCTGGCCCTCTCCTCCTCAGTCAGAAAGACCAATTGTCCATCTCTGTGCGGGGGAAACAAAGGCAGCATTATCATTTCAGCTGTCTCTCCGGCCTCCTCCGCTGATCCATCCCGTCCAGACTGCAGATATACTAAATAGGATTTCATAAAAGATAAGCGCAAGACTATAAACATGAGGTAACTAATATGGATTTGATGAAGATAAAGTGCTTTAAAGTTGCAATGACGCACAACATCATCAGACCACTAAGTTCTGGCATGCATGACATAACTATGTGGGACATCTTACAGGGGTATGGTGTCCAGAGGCTTGACATGGGCCTTCTGTACAAAGCCAGTGTGTCCTGTGGAAGTGTGTTTTCCTATGAACACGGCCAGGCCTCGGACTAGTAGACCCTGGATCTCCACAATGTCACCTTGACTCAGCTGGAGCTCGTCTTGCCCCACTGGACTGTAGTCAACCACCGCTACACATGAACCTGTCACTGAGGTAAATAATGAGGAGAATGAGATTAAGTCAAGCAAAAAGACTTTGATACTTTTGGTCATTGTGTATAGTTTAATGATAAATATGATACTATAATGTCTTATATGATAGTGAGGAATCAACAGGCTATTTTAAAGTCTTTTCACAAATGCATATGGGTTAGAGCTACTCTTTAACATATGTATATGCATCAGCATATTAGTATTGATCTGCTGTGGGTGTGCACTGCTGTGTGTTCCAGTAAACAGGAAGTGGTTGGGTTTGATATTACCTTCTTTGTGTGTAATCAGTAAAATTACTGACACAAACACAATGTACAGTGAAGTTACATCAGACAGACAATTACACTAGACAATGTATTTCTCGCCTTTTGTGAGGAAGTATTGACCTCTTTTGATGAACTCTCATACAATAGACATCCAGAAATTCAATTATGGTATAAGCTGACCTCATTCAACCTAGAATAAGCCTTCAGAGTGCACACAGAGACTTAAAAAGTGACATTCATAATCTTGTCTGACTTTGGTTTTAGAGATATTTCACTTCTTTTCCAAACTACCTGCATTAATGTTGCTCTCCACCAACTCCTGATGGAAATATCTGGCTCTTCAGCTGCTAAATGCTCAATTTTCTTCTTCAGCTAGTTGCTAACAAACTGCCAGGATCAAACTGCCATTTGATGCTGGTCAGGTAACACACACTGCATCTTGAGTGTTTCTTGGCTGAAAAAAGCTTAAATCTGTCTGAAACCAACACTGATGACAGCAAAGCTGCAGTCCTTAGAACTAAAACACTGAGCTGAAAGATGCTAACGTGCTCCAGAGAGCTAAAATGGCCTGCAGAGTTGTGTTACAATTTTATGTGGTTTTGTCAGTACGAGCAATCCCTTTCACTATTACCCTTAGTCATTTGACACAAATATAAACATACTGATTAGAGTAGTGGCAAAGTTAGCATATGTACAATTATATTTGATTACAGCATCTTCCAAATTACTATGATGGCATATGTTTTTGATTCTTGAGAAATGAAACCTGTCCCAGGGTCAGATCAGTTGGTAAGGGGGTGTATATTGGCAGGCTGATGTCACGTTTCATTCCTGATACTACCACCGAAAGGCGCCAATGTATATACACATATTTGCCTTAAATATCACTACCTGGGCTCAGCATATAGTACATATGTGAGAAAACCATAGTATACAATGTGCCTTGTGTGTTAGCATGTGACTGTATATGTCTGTATGGCTCTACCAAATGGATGTTCAAACGGTTCCTTTTCTGTTGGCGAGCATCCAGTATTGCCTGGGTACTTCCTCAGGAACCACCTGACCAAACAGGAAGTATAGTTAAATAAATGTCAAACTCATAGGTACAACTGGTCATCAACTGTAGTGCTGCTCTGGTTATTCAGCAAAAAAATGACAAGAGATTGTGTGAATCCTACTTTTTCTTAAAGCATGCATCAAGGGATTTGTGACAGAGGTTTCTCATATGAGCAGTGACTCACTGATAGAAGGGGTAGGGCAGTGGCTGCATGGCGTTGACAGGCACCTGGCCATGTTGTCCTGTGGAAAGCATGGTGCCCTCCCACATGTCCTGCCCTGTGTCCTTCACCATCAGCAAGTCATTCTTTTTGAATGACAGCTGTTCATCATCATCCTGATCCTGCTCACTTCTTGTAAATAGCGCCTTAGCGAAGAAGGATCCTGCAAAGACACTGATTTATTAGTAGGCAACCTCAACCCAAATAAAAAAATGTATAAATCCAGACGTACAAAGCGTTTTCAGGCAGTGTTTCTGTGTTGATAAAAGTCACCACACTTAAGTTAAAGATCAGTGAAACTGCTACTGTACAGCTGCTGCGCCCTCATTCAGTCACTGGCAAATGATGGATGTTTTTTATTTCCCTCTATTAAGTTAATGTAATTCTCATCACTCTTTGCCAACACTGCAGGCCTATTATATGTTTCCGTAAAGCTTTTTGCCTAGGGGAAATGTTCAGGAGAAAACAGTGATGTCTGTGTAGACTAGGCAGGAGCAAATCAATGGACATTCTTGGGGGTAGGGAGAATAGTTTTGCTTTAGCAGAACACTGGCACACTAATTTTGTAATGCATAAAAAATCTGAGCAAATTGCACAAATTCAGAGATTCAGTTTCAATTTAATTCAATTGTGGAAGATATTTAGAACACAAAGGGCAGCTGTAGTCAGAAATAGAAATGGGATCATATTGCTGATTGGTAAAAAAAAGTTTATTGTAGTTTAGGGGTTACTGCAGCTGTGCACGGTAGGGAACAAGAGTTCCTCAACTAAATATAAGGTGTCCAAGGCTATAATTTGTGCAAAGTTGTATGTGGTAGTTTATTCCTTAGTTTTTCTTAGTGTTAATTGAGGTCAGTGAAAAAATGGATTAAGAATAATGGGATCAAATGGCAGCTGCAGTCAATTACTGTATAATTGCAGTACAATTAACAATGACCAGATTCAAGATATATCTAACCATGACTGCTTTTAAAGAATATGATAGTCACTACAGTCAAGGAGTAGAAGAAGAGGACAAGGCACTGCTCAGTTTAGAGTCATGCTAAAGCCACATATTTAATGAACCAAGCTACAGATTTTTAATTACAGATGCACTGACTCATCTGACTAACATTGTCACTCTTCCAACCTCTGTGTTAATAATGAAAATGTTCAAAAGGTTCATCAAGTTTCCATTAAATGGCTGACTGTGAAGCATAGCAATACTGACCCTCCTGTAGCAAAAGTCCCAGGTAGAGGGTGGCCAGATGTTCCTCATCCACTGTTACATTGATCTCCAAGTCACTGAGCAGCTCCTGGTCCAGCCAGAAGGACTGATCACACAGGAAGTTCTCCAAGCAGCGAGCCACGTAGCCTGGGAGAGAGTACAAATACAAATACTGCTAATACTACTTATGCTAACAACTCTAATGATATCACAACTAATAACCAGTTACATTATCAACGCTGTTGCAAGTATAAAAATCCAATAAATGCATTAATACCAAAAAATTCCAATACATAAGAGTAAAATGTCATCCAAAACAGTCCTGATTAGTCCTACCTAATGCTAGGTAAGTTGAAAACTTCCAGATTTCCTCCACAGTCTTGAATGTGATTACAAAGCTATCCTTCTCTGCGTGGACAGACACCAGACGTGCAGACAAGTCCTGCAGAAACAAAGTCTCATGTTTCAGTAACCGAACATCCATCCATCTCCATGAAGTGCCCAAACATATACAGGATCACAGTAGTGCATTATATAATATACTTTAAGGCACATTATTGTTCATTATGACGTTAGAAGGTTTTAGTAAGTGCAGTAATGTCTGTGGAACATCTGTATTGTCAGGTCTGACTGTCACTCACTTTAAAGAGCTGGATGACGTCCTGGCTGTTGCTCTCCACCACTCTTAGTCGAGTGCGCAGGGCCTCCTGAAGGGCCCGGTCAGGATCCACACTGGAGCGCCGCTGCCCGGTGAACAACAGCACAATTTCTAGCAAAAGATCAAGATGAATTCTGTGATTAATCACACTTAAATGAGATGAGTTGTTTCTTTTATTGGAATAATACGGAACAGAAAACAAATACCATGGAAATAAGCTGAGAAGAGACATAAGCTTAAAGAAGAAGATTCATCCCTTCTGTCATCAGTAAGGGTGTAAACAAAGGAAAATCCTTTTGTTAATTCATGCATGAATACATCTCTGCATTTGTCTAATTGTGTAAAACTAACTAAAACTAAGACTGGGATGAGATGGTTTATTGCAAGAGAGACAAAACTTTAAGGAGTTCATTAAAGATTTTCTGCAGGAGCTCATATTTCTGGGAGATGCTTTATGAGCACAATGTTAGTCCTCAGAGGAATAACAAAGCTATTAGACCTCTTACTGGACCCTCAGTGTGGCCATTTAAATCCATTTGAGAGGAAGAACCTGGGGGAATGTGATGGATGGAGCTAAACTGCTGAGTGAGTAAAACATTAGTAGACAGGGAAATGCTTCATCAGTATGCATGAATATAATATTCATGGGAAATGCATCTGTGTATAAGATATAACTAGTTTAGACTGGCTGATGTACAAACTAGTAGAAACATAATCAGACATTGGACTATGGCAAAAGCATTTTGAAATGTACCTGAGGAGAATTTCTCTCCCAGTGACACAGTACTTCCTCTACAGAAGGCTTCTTTCCTCTTCCAATAGCTGTCTGGCTCTACCCCTCCTTCACCTGACTCCACCACTGGACCGTCCTCCTCCTCACCTGTGCCTGAAAGAAGACAAAAAATCAGGACAGAAAGTGCTGGATCAAGTTTAAGATGCAATCTTTTCTGATTCAAGGCAAGAAGAAGAGCGCACGTGGCTTTCCTTTATGCACACTGAAGCACAGTAGAAGACTAAACCCTGTATGGTTTAAGCCATTGTTTCCTAAACACTGTATTGTATTTAGGTTTTTTGTCTGATAAGGGCAGGTGTGTAATATGTGGAAACAATTTTATCAGGAAGGTCATCAAAAGCGCGGTTCAAAGTACACTGCAATTACAACACAAGATTTTACTGGAACTGTTACCAGATGACACACGATAATAATCTCTGTTTTGTCATTTCAGATAAAAAAGATATCTCTGGTCAGTATTTAGTGGCATGGTACAGGTTGATATAGCTTTTTTCTAATCTTTGTCTAATGTACCCCCACAGTCTTGTAAGATGAACTCAGTTATCCCTTCATCAATGCCCAACGTCCACATACGTTCATTACATTACATATTAAACAGGATGTTATAGCACTATAAATTATGTAAAAGTGAATATTGTTGCAAGACTTTTTTCATACAACTGAACTGTCAATATTTAGGTTAGTTTGGTTTAGTTAACATTCACTTTGCCACTTGGGATTGGCAGAAGCTGGACCTTACAACAATTTATCCATGACTATTTCATTTATCCATGACATTTAGCTCTCTGTTTTCTCTACTAATCCAACTGCTATCTGCTAACTTGCTAACTAGTTTTTGAGTACTCTCAGGTGCAAAATGAGGTGTTCAGGTGTTACAGCTGACTCAATATATGGATTTTTTTTTTTTTTATCGTAATCTCCATTTTTTTCTAATTAGTTTAGCTAATGACTCGACTTCATAATCTTTACAAATACCCCCCTGGCAACTGCTGTGTCCCTGGTTGGGAATAACTGAATTAGAGTATATGAAGTTAGTATGTTCTCCTCAGCACATAAACAGGATCTTAATCGTTTCAAAACCTATAAATATCAGCCAGATGGATATATATATATAACAGCTGGCTGTAACCATAAAGTGGCGGCAGGCTTCCCCCTGGTTTGTTCCATTGTGCAGGGAGGATGTCCCAAACACTTCCTCAGTTTGTGACCACAGAGACAGCAACACCACTCCTTCTCAAATAAGCCTCATGATGTTGTTTGTGCTCCAAACTTAACAGAGGAGTCTTTAATAACACGATTTCAGATTATGCAACATACTTTACCTTGAGTCATGATGTCATTTCCAGGGAAGTGTTCATTTGTTCCCCCAAGGGTATATGGCGGTTCCCTCCAAAGAGCATCCAGCTCAGCGGGAGAGATGTCTGTGAAAAGAGGAACAAATCAGTGTAACATGAACCCAAAAAAAGAATGCATTCACTTCCCTCTATGATCCCCTTTATCCATTAAACATAAAATATTTCAAAGTTTTCATTCATTTCAAAAAACGTATTATTGCTTAGGCAAGGGGTGGGAGTTAATGTCACTGGGGGAGACGAGTACAGCGGTTTACACTAGAAATGCAAAGTTTGAGCCATAGGTTAGTGTGAGGAGTTATCAGGGTTTGGAGGGGTACAATGACGTTGAACACACAGACACACAGCTGCACTGACATCAGAGAAACCTCCAGACTCACACAGCTGCCCTGCCCCTGACTCCTGAGAACGTACTTTTACGTCAACACAGTCACATGTTTTCAGACACACACTTAGACACCATCTTAAATGAAAAAAAAGGGAAGATACTGTGAACCAAATAGTAATCATTTTCATTGAAATGCCATTTTTCTTCTTGTTCAGCATGCTGTGTCAGTGCAAAAACACAACAGAACAGTATTATCTTGATGCAACGCATTCACCACAAGACAATGGGGCGCACAACTTAGGAACACAATGCAACATGACATTATGCTGAAGAGGACAACAGCCTATTCTTGTCCATCCTACAACACAGAGCATAGTTAGCACCAACGGGACTGCTTGAGTCAACACAAGCACAGTCATGCTGCTATAGTACAGGACAGAAACACACCATGCCCTTTTTACCTTCTTGGCTAAGCGTGTTACCCATGTTGTCTATTGACCTATGCTCCTGTCTGCCTATCTGAATGTAGCAGTGCGTCTCATGACGGCACAGTTGTAGCACACAGAGCGGGCTGGGACCGACCTGTGAAGGAGGAGAGGCAGACTTTGATGAGCGGTCCACAGCAGGAGGAGTTGAGCAGCGGTCTGCAGCAACAAGACGCCATCTGGCCCAAGAGCCGGCAGCTCCCAGAGATCAATGCCATCCCATCAGTTCCCCCCCAGCCTCTTTAACAACAACTCACTCTCTTCCTCTCTGTTGGACAAGCCCCATTTCCCTTCCTATTTCTGTATTCCCTTTCCTGTCCCGCTCACTCTTTCTCCCCACCAGTTAGTATTTGCTGGATGTGTCTCCTCTGTCCCCTTTTGCAAGCCGTATCTCTTCTTCTGTATCTGTCTGGGTCTGCTTCTCTTTGTAATCCTTCTGTCTCTTGCTGTCTCCATCTACCTCCTCCCACCAGCCTCTCTCTCTCTCCCTCTCTCTCTCTTCAGTCGCTGCCCAGTCAGTCAGTGAAAGCACAAAGCACTCTCTGCGATTGGTATGAGTGTGTGGGGGGCAGGCCTCAGAGAGAGTTTCCCTGTGTGAAAATATGCACAGAATGTGTGTCACAAAGACAATGTGTGTGTCTTTTGTGTGTGTTGCTCAGATAATGTATTGCTGATCCACTGTAAGGCAATGCCACGGAGGGACAGGCTTCAAGGTCACAGGGAGGGGGGAGTGAGAGTTGCCTGGTGCCATAGATCGAGGATCAGTTTATCCACATCACAACTCTGCTCTCAGCCATCAGATGAGTAACAGACAGACAGATGATATGGCATCAGCACACCAGAGTGACATCATCCTGCACTGTTAGGTCACCGTGAAGCAAAAATATGGAGGTACAAAATGGATTTATGAGATTAGGTGGTGGGAGCGTCCAGTTTTTCATTGTTCAAGGTTCCAAATGGTGTAAATATAAAATAGGGATTCTTATACTCTACAGAATTTGCTGCCATGGGAAGGTCAGAATGAATGACCTTATATGACCTTTTGCTATCTGAGAAGGGAATAGCCTGTAATGCAGCATTGGCTCCCTTGGAGAATTTCTTTAAAAGGGTAAAAAACGACTGATATTATGATGTTCTCTACAGCATCCAGTCTGCAGACAGAGGCATAACATAACCATCACCATGTAACTGGTTGGTAAGTAGCACAATATGCTCACTTAGGTGGAAACAAAACATCCAATTAGTGCCAATATTTAACACCACACCAAGTGTGATGTTCCTGATCTGGGTGTGTCATAATCATATATTACTGATAATGTTCATGCACTAATGTATGAGGACATGTAGCAGCCAACTGGCAAACAAATGTTATCATCTTTATGTAAAGAAGCTCTCAGTAGGATGTACAGAGTGATACAATACTCTGATGTTTTACTGGTGGATACCATAAATGCACTGTTGAGTACAACAGAAAATATCTCACTATACACTGTGACAGGACAAAGAAAAAGATAAAGCTGGATAAAACACACGGTTTAAATACACATAGTGGCTTTAATATGAGAATATTCTAAAATATAGTTATGAAGATTAGCCTAGCCTGTCATGTCACTTAATGTAACATTGTGGATGGATGAAGCAACCAAAATAAATGGAAAGTGGGCATCTAAGTCTTCAGATTACTGATGGTAAAATTACATTTAGAGTAAAATGGCTGAATTTTCTTGCTGCATTAAAGAAGCACATCTCCTGCCTTGCACACAGAAATATAATAACCAATACTGAATTTCAAGCTTTATTATTTCTTATGTAAAAGCAAATGGAATTTGTTTGAGTAAGCTACTTTAGAAATGAAATGTAATTTGATAATGAAGGAAACCTTATTTCTATATTTTGAATAAACGTTTGACTTAGTGTTTATCCTCTTTGATGAATGGTCACAGTAGTGGTAGTAACATGACTGGTACACATAGACCCCGACTAGTTCATTATTTTTAGCCTCATTCTCACTTCCCTTTACCACCAGCCTTACTGATACCACCACTGTGAGTCAACTACTGTCTATTGTTCACTTTCGGAGAAATACTATTTTCGTGCTTACCCAAAATAGGAGAAACTCATTGATGCATAAAGGATGGGTTCAGAAATTTTAAATATATCTTAAAACAACAGTCAGGTGCCCATATGAACACTAAAAGAGGTTTTCCTCGCTGTGATCATTCCTCCTGTTCATACTGGCCATAAAAAGATCCCCTTCGCGCTTTCATTGTAAGTGATGGAAACCAAAATCCACAGTGTGTCCACATTGTCATTTTGTGCAAAAATGCATTTAAACGTTTATCTTAAGCTTATATGAGGCTTCAGCAGTCTGAGTTAGTTATATCAAGTGGATATCTGACACATTTACAGTCTTTTTAGTATAAAATTCCCTCTTTGTGTTTCCTCGGATAGTGTTTCCCTGTTGAGCTGCAGTGGAAGTATAGTAACAAAAAGCGGGACTTTAGCACTGATAAGACCGTAACGTTGAAAGATATCTACTTGATTTGACTCATTTGGATGCTGAAGCTTCATATTAGCTTCAGATAAACTTTTCAATACATTTTTGCACAGAAGGACGCTTGTGGATTTTGGCCCCCATCACTTACATTGTAAGTGCATTATGAAGGGATCACCTAATAGCCATTATGAACATGAGGAATGATTATGGCAAGAAAAATCATTTGGGCATCTGACTGTTGTTTTAAGACAGACTTGAAAAACTGTGAACCCCGACTTTATCGTCTCTGCAAGATAAAAGTTTTAAATTTCTCTAAACATTGATGGCTGGTTTAGGAATACTACATATTGCTAATTACACTGTGAGCAAAGATGGGCAAGCCAACTGATCTGATGTGCTGATGGAAAAGAAAAAGTTTTACATTACAGAAGAGATGCTCACATGATGCATGATTGTATGACTGGTGTCAGCCGCCACTGCATCGAATCACCGATCACAGCAAGCAAACAAATGCATTGTTTCTTCCTTTTCTGTGCCCAGATCGTTCCACTTCTTGGACATGCTGTAGACAAAGTGGCTTATATCCTTGTCTGAGATCAGTCTCTTCATCTTGTTTATGTGGCGGCTGAATGGTCATGATTGAATCTGTGCATGTGTATCTTGTGAGGCAGAAAGCTGTAAACAGGCTGGAG
This sequence comes from Thunnus thynnus, assembly GCF_963924715.1. NCBI lineage: Eukaryota > Metazoa > Chordata > Actinopteri > Scombriformes > Scombridae > Thunnus > Thunnus thynnus. The sequence goes on along the minus strand of NC_089525.1, from coordinate 11,034,860 downwards.
GCGTGTCAAGGCATATCCTGACACTCTTTAGACTCCTCTCCTTCTTTCACCATAGTGCAACATATTCTATCTAATCTAATAAACACAGACAGCTCAAGGCTGATATGTGCAGGTCACATGCCAGGCCTTTGTTAGCACCAAAAGCTGCATGAGGGAAAATAGTTGTCTCCAAACCGCCAAACGCTATATCCACTTTAAAACAAAAATACCAACAATGCAATGTGATTTCTGGTCATGCAGTATAAGTCACAATATCATTTTTACTGTGCACCTGTGGATCTAGCTATTGTTTCCTGGCAGCTGGAGCATTAAAAACCTTTCCTCTTCTGAATGACTGCACACACTGTGGGCAGCTTTACTAAAGTCTCGCATAAACAATACATATGATTGAACACAACAAGCCAAAAATACAGTGTGTATTGCCTTTAATGACGGGGATTCACAAGCCCAATGACCACATGCCATAAGGGACTTTATAGCCCCCCCACAGTCTGAAGCCACAGCAAAGCCCGAGCTGCAATTGTGACACTCGGCAGTCCATGACAATAACATTCAACCTAATAAGAAACATATGGTGTCAGCGCTGTCTGGCTGTGTTCAAATGCATGACAAACAGGGTCGTTTGAGGTGTGTGTGTGTGTGTGAGTGCAATCTGGGTTTGTAGATTTGGAATATGTGGTATAAGAGTTAGCGGAGAGTAATATGAGACAGGGGTTATGCGCTCTAAGTTTAGACTAACCCCCTGTTAGCTCACTCACATGCCTGTGTGTCTAGGACAGAGCTCCCTGCAGGGAGATTCCACACTGCTGCATAGCGGCATTTATACAACTCTGAAATAAACATTGTGGAACTATAACTACAAATTAAGCTTTCAGGCTCTTTGGTTTTATTTCCACAATCTGACATTCTTTAATTCATTAGAAATAGACTAAATAGAGACAGAAGCAGAGTAGAGACATGAGAAAATGTTTGATTATTAAGTGAAAATTTCCTTCTCTGCTTGCATTATCAAACTACCAGCGCACTAAATAAAGTATTCTAATCACCTCATGAAAGTCACTGCCTATTGGATTGACAAAAACTTTATGGTTATGTGACCAAGTACAAAGTACAGTGGTGTTAAACCTGCTTGAACAGAATGAGGCTCATTACATACAGTAAGACTTACAGAGAAGTCAGAAGTGTTGAAAGTAGAAAAAAAAAGCAAGTCTTACCTCTGTGTTGCTGCCAGCTCTCCCCTCTCACTTCATTCCTCATGAGTGTGGCAGAATGTGCGTGTATCTATGGATCTCTGCGTGTGTGTGTGTGTCAGTGGGTGTGTGTTTCACCGTTTAACTGGTGAAGTGCCTTTAATGACAGCTGCCGAAACTGCCGTCATTCTCCACTGTCGCTCCAAAATCGCAAGATGAAAGAAAGAAATCACAGTAAGAGCGTGTAAGTCAGTAAGAGTGTGTGAGTGTGTGAGTGTGTGTGTGTGCCTTTGAGCGCTACAGAGACTATCCCAGACGGCATGTCTATGACTGAGGAAGTTTTCTTTTTTTTTTTTTTTTTTTGCTGCTGTAACTCCTCCCATCATTTCTTTGGGGCAAGTTTTCTCTCTCTCTCTCTGTTTCTCTCTCTCTCTCTCTCTCTCTCTCTCTCACTATCTCAATGCACGCGCAGACTCTTCCTTTCTGTCAAAAAATTTGGAAACATAAGAGCCTATAAGAGGATTGAAACAGTAGAAAGAGGTCAGGTTGCAATTATATTTTTGACCTATTTTTAAAAGCTATTAATCTCTGGCAATTATGTGACTCCTCTTCCCATTTCGAGCAGCAAAAGTGTATTTCCTCATTCTACAACACCTGTCGCACCAGTTTGGTTTGACGCACCCGCAATCAGAAGATGACAGCAGATTGAAGGCGACAACAATCAGCTGGTTTGTACAATTGTTCAACCCATACCTGAGGTATCACTGGTCTTCATACCAAAGGTGTGGTGCATTTTCATTGTCCTACACATCACTTCACACTGCCTGCATTCCTCTGATGGAAATACCTGGAAATTTGAAGTATATACCCTTGTGTGCTTGCATGACAATGCAAAAACAACCTCCTCCATTACCTCCCTGTGTACAGCAGTGACCTCTCTATCATTGACACTCTTTCACTTTCTGGATCATGTCCATCCTTATATCTGTGTGTGGGGAGATAATAATCCCCAGGCCAGCGGTGCTTTGGTTTCTTGTGTGTTTTTTTCTCTTTTTTTTTGCCTGCTTAGTTAAATATAAAATCTGGAACTGATTGTGTATCCCCAGCCCCCAGTGCACCATGGCAAAGTCACCCTGAACACAGAATATCAGCCCTGCACTGCACATGTGATCATGCAATTTGCTATGCAAGGCTGCGGGACACAGACCATTTATTCTGCTCTGTTTGCAAAAGTGTGTGTGTGTGAATGTGCATGTGTGAGTGTGTGTGTGTGTGTGTGAGGCAGCAAAAGAGAGGGAATGTGGGTGTATAGAATAGCAACAAATTACAAATAGACAGGAATGGGTGGAGAGAGAAGCATAGCGTTACAGGGTGGATGGCAGATTGTGTGTGTGTGTGTGTGTGTGCGTGTGTTTGTACACTCTCCCCTGGCTATGTAGCTGGACAAAGGGCAAGGATTGTGAGGGTTAGTGAAGAATGCAGCATACTGCTGATCAGTGCTACTGACAGTGGACACATGGGCTGATTGACAAACAAAAGACACAACCTCCAACAGAAAAACACTGAGTGGTTGATTAGGCCATACAATGTGGCAACACACCAGGACTGCAAAAAAAAAAAAAACATGATCATGTCTCCATCATGTGTTCAGCGGTTAATAAAAAAGTATAATTTGTGCTCAGTGTTGCAGTTTTATAATGCTGATGTCAAAGACAAATGGTGTGCTTTAGGAAACTAGTTTCCATCAGAGGGAACAGAGTGATGTCAACAACGAGCAGGTTTATTCCAGTAATAACACGTATCAGGGGATGTTTGCCTTTATAGTTGATTAGGGGGCACTGGTGCCTCTGCAGGCAGTGACAACACTGTGTTGACCTGGTGGCCTCCTGCCCTGCTGCCTTCAGTGCACAGGAAGGCCAGCTTCCTGTTTTTCTGCCCCATCAGTTTGGAGGACAAAAGCACAGCGTAGGATTGACACAGGAGCACAATCAGCACCCAACACCACAAAGCACCCACCCACGTACTGTCACACCCACAGACACATACACACACTCCGATCAAGATAGTTCATTTCAGTAAATCATTGTCTATACTGATCATTATCAGCTTTGACCTGGATCAGGTCAGATAGCGTACTGCAGTAAACATGTAAAAACACTAGTATATGGGACACTTTTAATGTGGTGTGTGATATTTCATTTTACATTTCAGTAGCAGTATCAATGCTTTATGGAAAAAAGGGTACAAACCTGGTACATGGACTTAGCTGATGATTTAAGTTGAAGCTGAGGCTACATGGTATGTATCTAGGCTATTTCTTATGTAGTGAAATCCATACTATATTTTTTCAAAGCTCCCTGAGCGAAACTGAACATAAAAAGACAATGAAAGGGTGTGAAGGAGTAAAGCAGATTAAAGGAAAAAGAGAGTACATCTTGTACAAGTACTGAGCTCAAGAATGAAAGAGGTAGCACTGTGCAGGGCAGCAGAAGGAGAGAGAGAGGCGCCTCTCACATTCCGCCATTGTCCAGCTTCCTTCAGGCTTCAGAACCAGCACTTCCTCAGGACACGGGACAAGGCAGACAGTTAGTTTAATAAAAACAGCAGACACACATTGTAATAAAAACAGCACACGCACACACAAACACAAAGAGTAGACTGTCAAATAGTCAAACGGGATTTGATGCATAGTTGAACCTGATGGTATTGTCTACTAAAATGAATTTTGTATAAAGGCTACTGAAAGTGCATGTTATTATCTTTATAATAACATATACATAAAATGTAAATAAATGCATACATATATAAATCACACAATAATATATTTAGATTTTTTTAATGTAAAACACCATTTTCCATCTGCTTATTTTACCTTTTAATATTCCTCGTTCAGATTTCAGTTTAGAGAATAGGCTTCTCACTTCTTTTGACAATAGTATTCAAGTCTTTTTAATGCATTCATGTCATGTCAATTTTCTGTCTCAGTCGGCCAACTCAAGCTGTTTTCAAACGACTGGACGTCACTAATGCTTCAGACTGCCTGGGAAACAGTAGATGTGCAGGTGTTTCGCCGTTAGATGGAGATCTTTCCACGGTGACTCCTCCTCAATACAAACAACATTGAGTCAGAATGCTTGACAGTTCTGTTATTAATTTACACAGTGAGAATATTGGGACCGACTCAGACCCGTCTACGAGCTGTGATGTCTGGCATTGCTTTACAGACTAGTTAAATCAATTACTGCGTTTCTACAATCAAAAACAGCGGAGCATGTCTGTCAACAGTCTCACAATTAACCTTGCCTCCTCTCAGCAACTCCACCGTCAATAATCCAATTAACTAATTTGCTTACGTCGATTTTCCAGAAGAGGGCGGTGTCATAACAGTTTTAGCAATAAGCCCAGCTCCGCACTGCAAAAAAAGAAAAAAGAAAAACACCAACTAGTCATTTCAGAAAAACAATTTAGTTCAAGAATTCTTTGTAGTTTTCTGAAAAGGTTACTGTTTGAGCCACACTGTTCAGTGTCAACATGATGCCTGACTAATTTCTAATTAATTGAGACGATTCAAACAGTGGTGGTCTCTATCTCACCACTCACCTCGTCTTATAATAAATTAAGACTGAGACTAATGACTTTTGAACATTTAACACTTTTTGCAGTGTGATGGAGCTGGTGTCTATCTGTCCCCGAAGCGTCCACAGCAGCCCAGAGTGACGTCGCTTAACCCAGGAGAAAAAGCCAGATCTGTCAAGTGAACCAATGATAGGCAGAGTAATACCGGCACAGAGGCAAATCTGCTTTCATAATAAAATCAGAATGGTGTGTCAATGGTTACCTGGGCGTCCAGAGCCAGGTGATGTACCTGAATTATGACAGCTACAGCCTAGATCTAGAAAGATTAGTACAGAGTCTACTAATACACCAGAAACAGAAATAGAGATGAGACTGGTCTAATGTTAGTGTTTGCAGTGTTTTTATATCAATGCATTATCTCTTAATGGCAGATAATTAAGAGACTACATTACACGTTAGCCTAATGTGTAAATTAAAGGGAAATGTACCCCTTTAAATGTACTTTATAAGCTTTTGAAATCAAGTTATTTTAAGGAGATTTCATTTTAGTCTCCTTAGAACCCCTAATAAAGTTTAACAATACCTTGACTTAATAATTAGCCTTGTGAATATGTAACATATTACACATTAATGTGTAAGTTAAAGGGTAAGGTATAACATACCCCCTGAAATTACTTATTTGGAGCTATTTAAGGTGTGTCTGAGAGGTTTGGTTTGGGTCTTTTTAGAACCCCAAATACCACTCAAAAAATGTGTTTTGTGCATTCTTACTTCTTACTTCACTTGAATGTTTGATCTTCACTATGCAATATGTTGTACGTGCAGAGTTTGACACTGGAAGGCTGTTCTCACATTCATCTGCAGAAAGTTTTTTCTGTGCACAACAAAAATCTGAGTTAAGGGCATATAACCGTTAAGTTAAGGGAAGGTCCATGGCATAAGCCTGTGGCTTCTTGACCTCTCCTGTCACATCTTTTATTTGTATGTCAGTCTTATGTGTATGCAAATAAAATTAAAAAAATTAAAAAATGGAGGCAATTGTGGTCCAATATGCAACTTACACAAATATAATGTGGAAACATGAAGCCTTGATCCAGTGCATTAATACTGAGAATGGACTTTACAGGGAAGTAGGAGACATTTTTTGAGTAAAACATTTAATATATTTGCATATTCATAGCTTCTGGATTTTTCAATTAGGTAGTAGGAGTAGCAGCTTTTTAAAATGGAAATAAACACATCACACACAAATAATTATTCAAAGTAGAGCATTTTTATATGTCTTAAAACATGTCTGGGGGGGATCATTAAAATTTGAAAGGTGTTTCAAGGGTTTTCGCCTTTTCAAAGTAGTGGACAAATTAAAGAATCATTCATTTAGATTAGGGTGTTTATTATATTGTTATTGGTAAATTACGGATTAACTAAGAGTATTTTTTGTTTGTTTGTTTGTTTGTTTGTTTTTTAAGAGACTGTTGTCTAAGTGGCGTGAATGCTTGGATACAGAAAAGTAATCAGGGCCACTCATCGTACTTTGAAAGTGAGTACCGGAAGAGGTTTACTGTGTGTGTGTTGACAGCATAAGCCGCAGCAGGGAGAGCGCGCGCGGCGGAGCTGGAGTCAGCCGCGAGCGAAAATGTGAAGGTGGAATCCGACTGAGCAGCATTGTGTTCTAACCGGCGACTGTTTCTCTGGAAAAAAAAAACAACCGACATTCCCACACAGCAAAAGCAGGAGCTTTGTTTGGAATTAATAATCCCTGGAAATAGCTCGCTTTCTTTTATTCCTCTTATATTTTTTCTAGCCCTCTTTCTGGCTCTGTCCACCTTCTCAGAAATTGACTGGGAGCAGTGTTGCGGAGAGTGAGGAGCATCATTTACGTCCACTGGATATTCATTTTTTTTAATCACACAATTTGGAAGGAGTAAAACTGCTCCGCGAAGATTTTCTCGTGCTTTATGGGATTATTTTCGACAAAGCGGCTTTGTTTTAGATAAGAAACACATTGGGCATCATGAGTTCCAGTGGTAAGTCCATTCTTGCGCGCTTTATCCTCTCCACTTGACGCGCAAGGACAATATCTATAGGTGAGAGCAGAGAGGAGAAGTACCACAGAACAATAGTAGCTTACTCAATATATGATGGAAGAGATTAGAGAAAGTGTGGTGATAATAAAGATTTTTAAACAAGATTTAACCCAATTACAGTTTCCCATCACCTCAAATTATTGTAATATTCATAGTTATATGAAATTGTCATTTTCCTTCACATTCAGGGAAAAAACAGAAAATGTGATGCCTCTTTAAATAGTGTGTATTTTTTAATATTTATTTATAATAGACTTGGAGCAGGTTTTGAGGGGATAGGAGAGCTAAGTATATCTGGAGGTCAAAGTAGCATTTGTCTAGAGTTCATCCATAGAAGAGCATTTTTGGGATTCTTCATCCACATAACAGCTGTTGCCTGGGCCCTCCCAATGTCTGCTCCTCTCTGTCTGTCACTTCTCTTTCATCTCTTTTCTCCTTCTCTTCTGTCACCATCACCACACACCACCAATATTTTATCATAATTATAATAATAATACACTTTTATCTACATAGCTCCTCTCATACACAAGCTGTAGCTCAAAGCACTTAGCAAATTAAAAGAAACAATTTAAAGAACAGTTATTTGACCTCTCTCGGGAGACCACCCAGGCTTTCAGCTGTTGCCTCTTCATAAAAGTCCACCTGTCTTCTAACATGTTGATTGGAGGAGCAGGAAACCTATGGCGCTGGAGGATTCTGACCTAGCCGTTGTTTGGTTGGTTGGTGTCATGGAGTTAAGTTGACTGTGATGCAGCAGCACATGACGAATAAGGATGACAGCCCGAGGGCTCCTGTCATACTTATCTTACACCGGCCCGGGGCCTGCCATGATGCTAAGCTGACCTTGTATCAGCTGACTCTGACCATGATCCTCTGTCAGCTGAATCAGGGCTTTCCTAGGGCTGGCTGGTCACCTGTGTGTGCATGTGAACATTCTTGTTGTGCATTGTGTTTACAAGTTATCACCGGTTGACTCGCAAGGCAGGCTTTGATCTCCAAAGGAAAGACTTTTCTTTCCAAAAAAATTCCTCTCCTGTCCCTTAGCTGTCAGTGAGGCCAGTTGATGTGTGCCAAGTGCTCGGTGAACTGATGGTGACGGGCTCTTCCTGTCCTCCCGTGTCTACAGGAGGAACTGGGTATTACTGCATCATTCATAATCTAGCCTGTCATTGTGTGGCACTACATTATTCATCCAGTACTCTTAACCCTCTGGTACCGAGCCTTCCCTGACTGCCAGTCCCCGTGCCGTGCGTGCCGGGAGTGGTGTTGCAGTTGTTCACTTGCTGAGAAAATGCGTAGAATTCTTTTGTTAAGCTTCAGAATGCTTTCCTCAGCTGACACGAGGAGGGGGAGCACATGCAGCCAGCGTGTGGAGAGCTGTCACAAGCTCTTGTGATTTAAAAGCATGTGCTCAAACAGGAACACACACAAACACACACATCAATAACATGTCAACCATCAACCTGTGGTATGTGGTTTGCACCTGAGTATGTGAAACTGTATGACTGTATTTAACCCTGTGTGGGTGTGTGTGTCAGCTTTGTCACAGCAGGCAGATGGTGGTGTAACATGTGTCTGTACTATGGCTTTAGGCATAAAACACAGCAAGCATCAGAGCTGAGGAAAGAACCTCTCCTCTCCTCTCCTCTCCTCTCATCCCCTCTCCTCTCCTCTCCTCTCCTCTCCTCTCCTCTCCTCTCCTCTCCTGTCCTCTCATCCCCTCTCCTCTCCTCTCATCCCCTCTCCTCTCCTCTCCTCTCCTCTCCTCTCCTCTCCTCTCCTCTCATCCCCTCTCCTCTCCTCTCCTCTCCTCTCCTCTCCTCTCCTCTCCTCTCCTCTCCTCTCCTCTCCTCTCCTCTCTCCTCTCTCCTCTCTCCTCTCCTCTCCTCTCCTCTCCTCCTCCAGTCAGTCAGTCAAACATATGTTCCCCTCTGCTCTCAGCACTCTTAAGGTTTGGACATGAATGGGCCTGCTAGGCTGTGCTGTGTGCAGTTTTTTCCGCTGCATTGGGTGTGATAGCCCACAGGCCATCGACACACACAGAGTAATTACACACAGCGCTGACTGTCTGTCTTCATCTTCTGGGCCTTCTATCTCTCATGGTCACTGGGTTTGTGTGTTTGTATGTGTGTCCAGTTAGACTCTTATTTTCTGCCTGGCTGGCGGATGAGTCTGGACTGTGGGTGTAGCAGGTTTGTTTCTGGTGGAAAGGACTTCAGTTTAGCACAGTTAGACATACATGCACTCGAAAAACTGATATATAATCATTTATAACAACACAGTTATGTAATATTTGACCAAACTGATAACTCAGGCCATTTCTGAGATGCTCTTTTTCTAAGGAGTGCATATGTACAGTGTGTGTTTCAGGGGAGTGATAAAACACATGTTGATCAATATACTGATCATTGGGCTCAGGGACCTGAGGGGATCTGCAGAGCCATACATCACTCTCTCTCTCTTTCTCTCTCTCTCTCCCTGTGCTGTAGAGAGTTCTCAGACAAAACACATCAGAGAGGCAAAGATAAATTTAGTACAGTGTGCTGGACTGAATGTTTTTACACATAATATTCCCATTTTTCTGTCTTAACTTTAACAAGTAGTGCTGTGTCTCATGTAATGATTAAGACATACTGTATGGTTTGAATGCATAAAGACTGAAATATCTCAACAACTGTTGGATGATTACCATGCATCCTAGTTACTTTGGTGATCCTCTGACTTCACTGAGCACCACTAACTTCTTAAATATCTTAACATCGACTTGATGGATTGGCACAAAATTGTGTACAGATAGTCATGGTTCCCAGATGATGAATCCTCATGACTTTGATGATCAATTGACTTTTCCTCTGGAGGAACATGAGGTCTTTTAATTTATCCAATACTTAAGTTTATGGCCAGATACTTAGAAAATTAAAAACATTATCATCATACTTTGTTTTTAGTGGTATTTAGAAATTGTAAGCATGCTAACATGGGAGACTAAGATGGTAACCATATAGTGCAGTGTTTCCCCTATATTCAGTGCACCACTGCAGAATTATGAGAGCCGCTGCTAAAATTTCACATGATCATTAATATCAATGGACTACTAATGATTTTCACTTGCACACTGTGCGAGCATGATAACACCGTAGCATTGTTTTGAGTCATTGACTAGTGCATCAAATCCTCAAATCCCAGAATCTTTCCTCTCTTCATTCTTCAAAGGACATCTAGGTGAAAAGTACTGTTATAAGAGTAGCAGAGCTCCCTTAGGGAAGTGCGTAATATATGTGGTTGAGTGAGTAGAACAAGTGTCAGAAAAGTGACAGTAAATGCGAGCGGAGCAGAGGAAAAGGTTAGCAGTAAGTTGTCAATCTGGCAGTAAATGTACAGTACAGGCTACAGTGCGTCAGTGAATAAATGCTGCAGCTTCTCAAGACCGAAAGAAGTCTTGTCTGTTGCATCCCCAACACCTGGAATAGTAAAGGGGGTTAGCCCCAAAATTAGTGACAATGGATTAGCCTAACCTGACGAAGTTCACTTAAGGTGGACTGACCTTTAAAGTGAACCAGCTTAGTGTCAACCTCAGCCGTTCTTCAACAGAGAACGGAGAAATGTCTGGCTCCTGAGTCTCTCCCGAGTTTGGCTCAGCACTCCCCTAACATTAGGTTTGCTGATACATTGTGAAAGACCACAGTGTTGGTTGAGGTAAAATTATGACCTCCTGCTGGTGCTGGACCAAATGTCAGGGATTCCACAAACTCAATAAATTATCCTTAAATACCCACATGAAATTTCATGGCAATCTGGCCAGCAGTTATAGTGATATACTGGTCTGGATTAAAGTGTCTGATGGACTGAGTGATCTATTTACAGACTGATACACATTCCCAATTTTCTGCTGCTAGCTTGGTAAAGATAAATAAGTAAACACGACTTGATCAAATGATGGATATTTTCTGCTCTGTTTCCATGTCAGCTGTGTTTTTCCTTTTTATGGAAGGAATGAGCTGAAACAAGGATAGACAGGGATGGGGGCCGTATCATACTGTATATGATTCCTGCTCTTCTGCCTCATCTGGCAAACAGTCCAAATCTGAGCCAAACACCATTTATCACTCCCTCTGCCAGACGCCTTAGTTCAATAACACAGAGAACAAAGGTGGGAGACAAAGATGCACAGATGCAAACACAGATGCTGGGATGCACAGATGAATATTCATGCACAGTTGTGTTCAACTGGTACGTATTTACAGGTCAACATAGAATTGGGCACATAGTTTTGTCGTACATTTGCAGTTACAATCACAGTGGATACTAAACCGATATTCAATCTGATTTTGTATACCAGCTAAAGCCTTTGTGGAAAGGAAATTTTGGAGACAGCATTGAAACAACATTCAGTTGCCAGTTCATAAGTACACTCTAAGCCTTCTTTTTATTCTAATTGAATGAATAGATTCATCAGTAGAGTTATTCAGCACAAAGCTAAACCGTTGTGGCTGTATTGTATGTTTTGTCCTCCAGGCTGCTCCATGTCTCCATGACCTTGGCTTCTGGTAGGATTGAGTGATCATTCAGACTGTCACTAGCAGTCTGACCCTTCTCTCTCTCTCCATACAGTGGCAGTATGTTTGTGATACCACTGGACACTATCATAGCTTTGATAAATGCTCCTCTCCAAGGTCTTGACAGAGACGAAGGGTGATAAAGGGACGGTGGGGGTGGGGGAGGCAGGTAGAGACCTGATCGTTGGCTGCGTTAAATCATGAACAGGGGTGACATTTTGCTTTGTTGTGAAAATATCTACATATACAAAGACCACATATTCCTCTTAGCTAGTAAGGCCCCCACTCAGATAGCTTTGGTGTGTTTTAGCCTAGCAGCAACTACCAGGGCTCGAGGCTGAAGCCAATGTGGAAGTACCTTAAAAGTGCAACTCTGGGTTTTAAACCGGCTCCAATCCGAGATTCAAGAAACTTTATTTTCTGTCACATAGAACAGACATGGCTCAATCAAAGACAAAGGTAGACAAACGTGACAATAACAAAGTAGAAACAGTAAAAATGCAAACCACTGGATGACGTCACACCTTGCTATGTCCATGTTTATAGTCTATGGTTATAGCTTGTAGAAAAACATGAATGTAGCATCAGTGATATCATTACACTAGCTGAAGAAATGTAGTGAAGTTTGTATTTGAGTTCACTGCTGGACTCTATCTTTCTCAATTGCCGGGACAAGAAACCTTATTTTGGATAACAGGGTGGACCCTGGCTAGATGGCTAAAATTGCTGTTTCAAACTTGCTACCTAGACACACAAGTGACATTAGCTATGGAAACTCCACAGTCTTTTGGAACATATTTAACATATTTAAAGAGATGAGTTGTGGGTTTTCCCAGTCACTTCAATACAGTCAGAGATTTCTTGCAGCCAGCAACTTGTTGCCATTAGCAGAACTTCATTCTGGAGTGGCTTCACTTTTTAGCTGCTATGGTTGCTGCTTAGATTCGGTGACAAATTTAGATGTGTGCAGGAGAAATGTTTGCCATCAGTGGAAACCCTCGGAGTTCTATAAGATTTAATATTTGGCTCAGAAAATCCGAAAAACTTGAATTTGAAAAACTCAACAGCAGAATCTCCTAACAGTTTAACTATGGCTATTTTTGCACAGATCGATGCATTCTACCGGTCATAATAATGCTTGTGATAAAAATTGTGGATGTAAAAAGTGTCTTCTACCACATGCACATAGCTTACAAATCACCATGGAGCTATAACTAACCTGAGCAGAACACAATTTTTTTTACATCAACTTTTGTGTCGTCACAGGCCATCCTTTACATAAGTCACATCTGTGTAATAGTCCTATTAATATTTTGCCTTAGCGGCAGAATTACTATGCTTTGGATAGACTAGCTTATGAAAATTTTAGCTAGGTATCCCTAACAAATAAGCTGCTTAGTGTGACGGGGTTGAAGACTTGTTTTAAATCTGACTTAAGTCTGTGGTTAGAAATTCACACAATGAATTAATATAACAGATAAGCTTGGGTGTCTTATCAAAAACTATACAAATCTATGAAAACTAAACCCGGTTTGTGAAACAACACATTTTCCTTTGATAATTCAAGTCCAAATGGTCTTTGCATTGCTTCTCTTTGATTGTTTTTACTACTCCTCTCACTCGTCACCACCAGTCTCCCAGCATCCTCTGTGACTGAGCTCCCAGTATGTTCTTCCTCAGGGCTGTCAGGTCAGGGGCAGGAATAGCAGCCACCTTTAGGTCCCTGGGGATGCTGTCGGCCTCTCTGACCCTGGCCCTGTTCTTATCACCTGTCTGCTGGAGGCTGTATTCCCCCCAGGGCGCTCGCCACTGATTTGGAGTCAGTGGATTACACCTGTAGTCTGGTGGCTATCATTAGAAGAATGACTCAACACGTCAGCATGGGAAAGGATGGAGGGCTGTTCAAGAGCTCTATAATGGGTTTAGACCAAGAGAGCTTGGCTGCATTGAATGGGTATGAACGCGCCAACACAATTAGACAGAGTTACGTCATTTGTCAGCTCCTGAGCTGATTGTGTACCTGGATTCTCTGCTTAGGTGCAGCTTTTTGGCATACACACTCAACAAGTTAAATACGCATTTCATTCATTAAAACATACTTGTTGAGAATCTTTGCCATTCACCTCACCTCTTCCTTGAACACTGCACCCATGGATAATTTATGTGCTGATAATAGTCATTGTTATTTCTTTTACACAACTTTGGCTGTGAAAGCAGATATTCTACAGTGCCAGATGATTGTTTTGGCCCACTTTCAGAAGGTCAGCACTGTAAATAAATGTCCTGTGTGTTTCCAGTAGGTATTGGCACAGGCTTGCATGTACTGCTGTTAGTTCCCATTATGTCTCATTCACACCTGATGGGATCAGTGTTGCTCATTTAGTTTTATGACGCATTAAGACTAACTTCCCTTGCCTATCCGCTTTCTCTCACACATATATACAGTACAGAACACATTTATAAGGGAGTGTCATTATTTGAACCAGTGGCCGGGCGTTTATCAGGCAGGGTAGTGGGTCCCTGTGGTGCTGCCAGCATTGTGAGGGAAACAATGAACTAACAGATACTTGAGCGTGGGAGATTCGGAGTGGGAATTAATTATGTTCGCATATTTCCAGTGCCCACTGTCCTGTCCCGAACAGGAAAGTAAACAGCTACAGTCATACATACATTCTCTCCCCCACCCATGGGTGTATATCCTCACAGTCATCAAGCTCTGAGCATGCAAAGGGTGCTCAGGCTATGAGGCATGTAAGGCTGTTAGACTTTTTAAGTGCTGGAAGTCCTTTGGGATTCATTCAGTGAAATGGAATCAGGAGCTTCGTCACGCCAGCCCATATACTGGTGCTGCTATGACTGAAGCAGCAAAGTCCTTCAGTCAGCTATTCAGGTAGACAGCAAAGCCAGCTGGTTATCCTGCCATTATACCCTTTCCACCGAGTGTAGGACCACTCAGATGCTCCTTAAGGAAGATGAAGCTAAATAAGAGACTATGAACGCAGCTGTTATGGCGCACTCTCAGTATTTGGAGGCTCGTTGTCTCGCTTGTGGATGCAAGAGAATCTGTTTATAGCTCAGAGGAGAAGATGAACCTTTAATGACCCTCTAATAGCCTAAGAGGTCTTAGATAAATTCATTTTCCACACGCATTTAAGATCGAATTAATCTATCATTTTGACCCATTTGCTTGTGATGATATTCATCCCATTACTGTAGAGGCTGTATGTGAGAACTTGCTTTCCTGACAATGTGAAATAGCTATCGGGCTTTCAGGAGTCTGACATGTATGCTAATGCATAATGTGGTAAGGGGATCCATCCACTTTCTAACCTGACATAATTTGTGTGTGTGTGTGTGTGCAAGGGTGGATGAGTGTGTGAAAAATAGAGACAGAGGGAGAGAAAGCCTGGAGCTTACCCAGCTTACATAGGTGTCAGACCTCACAGCTTCAGAGAAAGTGTTGACAGAGCTACACACTGATCTTATTGCGTGAACTGTGCACAGTACAGTCTTTAGTTTACCTGTGGCTCTAATTTTGGTGATGGACTGCTGCACACATAGGAGAAACATTTGCATTTGACATAGAAAAGCAGTTTTCTTAAGCTTAATGCTGAAATCCATTAGGATTTCTTATAAATACAATATTATTATGTCCTTTTTTGAGGTGGAGTTTTATGTAACACTAAAAATGGTGCATTTGCTGAGGCTGCAGACACTCTCCATTTTGTGCTGTTCACAAATGTTGATTAGGTTTGTTGGGAATGTATCTATGTGTTCGACAATAGCCTACCAATATCTAACATCATTAGTAGACAATTATAGGCTATATTTGTTTCAGGCTACGAGGTTGGCCAATTGTATTTTTGTAGTACACTAGTAACTATTAGAAAACTATTTTAGAAAGTTGCATATTTGGCTGTTCACTAAACCCCTTCATCAAACAGTGATTGTCCAATCATAGCTTAGAAACCATAACAAGATGCAGCAGGCCTGTCAAGCATAGGATTTTTCCGCATGTGGAAGTGGTGTGCATGGGGCTGTAGAAAAGGCGATATTCAGTGTAAAAAAGTGTTTGGTTGGTGGTTTCTTCTTTTTCACATTCTCCAAAATACAAGAGCAAAATGTTAAGGAATGTAATAAATTGTGATTGTTTGCTCCAATGTAGGCTGTAAATGTTTGGCTAACTAGCTAACTACAGTAGTAACCTAACCCAGCATTACTTCCAAAGCCAGTGGCGTTTCATACTACATTATTCTGTGGAGTTATAAATTGAGTGAAAAAACTTTTCTCTTGTAACTTAAATGAAACACAAAGTTTGAACCTACAAATAATAAAGTATAATAATCTAACATTTGTTTTGCTTGTCCAAGTATGTAACGCTAAGCTGACCAGCTAAACAGAGTTATGCTTACATTTTTACTTAACATATTTATAACTAATTTATTTTTTAATTTAACAATTCAAAAACAATGATTTATCTTTATTTCCATGTGTTATACATGGATTATCAACTATAAGGATGCTCTTTTTAGCTTATAGCAAAGTGCATGTAAGACCCCTTCACAGAGTTCTCATTTTAAAATGAGTCAGCTTGAAACATTAATAGGTCAGCCAGAGATGATATTTTCACCCAACTTATGAAGCTAACGTTAACTTAATTTTCTACATAGCTATAGTTGATAAAATCACCGTTACAGTGACACAATTGACAGTCGCTAGCTAGAGGTGAGAAGTCTGCTTTTGTCATCACTCTGTAAAATTAAGGACCCGTTAGGTGCATTTCAATCCACCTGTTTTTATTTGCATTTTTATTTTGCACATAAAAAAACCTGGGTGGAAAAAACCAGACACAGAAAAATTGGTGTATCTATAAAAGCAAAAGGCAACTGACTTAGCGAAAAAAATCACAAAAAATCATGAAGCATGTGACATAAACGTCCACTGAATCTTCAGCTCCACTGAAGAGATGAAAAATAGGAGCAATGAGGATACTGTAATCCTTCCAAAATGAATACATGAAACTATAAATACCATGTTTTCTACATTGTTTCTCATTGTTTGAGGTATGACTGGTGCTCTTTTAATTACATCAACTCTTCTTCTGCAGTGGTTTAATGGCCCTGAACTGGAAAAGCACTCCTAATATTCACATACCGACAGTGAATGGAAATGCACATTAATTCAAATTTTCTTTTGCAGATTTTCTGGAAATTCAGTTCAGATTTACATTACATTTGGATGAAAACCTAGCTACTGTTTCAAAAAAATAATGAAGAATTTCAAGTGGTAAATCTACCATGATTATTCTCATAAACTGCAGATGTGCTGTAGAAGAACAGAAAGCTTGACACCAGAGAATAGTAACTAAAAGGGTGTCAATTCAGGTGTTTAAAATATATACTTTTGTTTAACATGGAAATAGAATATAAAAATTCTGTCTTTCTGTCCTCAGCAGCTTATCACCAAGGCTCAACAGGAGGTGAACGAAGCTCTGGACCAATCCGGTGTCAACGATGTCGGGAGGTGTGCAAAGGAGAGGTGGTGCGAGTACAAGACACTCACTTTCACGTCAAGTGTTTCACCTGCACCGGTAAGACATGGGAACATGATCCTTAACGAGTGTTAGAGTAGACACACAGCGTTAGTGTTCAAACAAGCAAGTGCTTATCTTGCAAAGTCCCCAGGAGTGGATGTTCCTGGTCACAAATGTCGTTAAAGTTGTAGAAGAGGGGACTCGGATTCCGGTGGTAGACTTACCCTACATACACACATCTCCCCACACACAAACATTGACAGATACGTATCCCCTCGTTAATCCATCTCCTTAGTGTAGCATGCTGAGTGCTATTATTAGCCCACGGTGGGGATTGGAACGGATCAGAGGTGCCTTGCAGGGGACTTAGACTCCCGCTAAGGTAGCTTGTTATTGCACTGTCAACATGGAGGGGATTTTCCTTTGGTTGTACGCTGAGGTTTAATGACACTGTCTTAACTAGCTTTTCAGTGCTAAAGGTGAGCACTGTTGACCTACTGTATAATAGACAAAGTGGTGACAAAATCAGACATCCTCTTACAATAGGAATAGTGTGAAATGCCTTTCTGCTTTGTCATGTCTTCAAGTATTTGCATACTAATGTGTTCTATGGCAGCCCTTTCAAGCAGAATGTGTAATATTTCTGGGTTTATATTTCATCTGAAGAAGCAGCAGCTGGCATCAATGAAAGTAGAAAATTTAGAAGGCCGATGATCTGATGAGTGATGAGATAACTGAATGAGAGACAACTTCTCCGGAAAAAATGACTCGGTGTCCTTTTCAAACATGACGCTGATACATAAAATTAGCCTGCACATTTACAAAATTAAACGCGTGTCTTAAAAGGCTTGTGACGGTCAAGTAGCCTATCTGTGAATTAGCAATCAAAGAACCAAAGAACGCTATCTGTCATGCTTCTGTACAGCCTAGAGCAAGTATGCTCAGTATTATATTAATAGTGCCATCTCTAAAGCAAAGACAGCCAGTCATGGGTTACTTCTCAGTCAGCAGATGACTCTGAAAAAAGCATCCAGATACTGTAGATTAGGAACAAAATGTATACTCAGCAGTCATCTAATTACACCCATTTTTGCATAATTATGAACTTATCTGACATAATTTCAGACAAATCTCTCCCCTTTTTCCCCCATTGTTCACCAGACATCTTCTTTTCTTGTGGGCTCAGCTCCATTATTTTGACATTATTGCCGAGTAGTGTAGACGAAGGCAAAAGCATTGTTTTCAGTTTTCTGATTTACATAGACAAAACCTTTGTTCTTCAGTATATATACCAAAATGGACAGGTAGTGATGTGTATTACTGGATACCTACAGACCTGGCACTGTTGACTGTCAACATCATTCTTAAAATTATTTGCCCCATGAAGAAATTTAAAAAAGAAGAAAAAGATATTTACAATTAAGTAACAGAAAGCTTAGATCTTCCATTTTGCATCTGATTATCTCTGCCCATGCAAAAGAATAATAGTTTAATACATATTTAAGTAGCTTCAGTTAAATCCTGCTGAATATTTCCCCGGATATGCATTATTTCTTATGTGTCATTAATATTGACTTATATCATATTTGCACAAATCTGGCTATTAATTGTCTTGATTTTACACATCAGTAGAGGGTTTTTTGAACATTGTCTTTGTACTAGAGCTGTAACAATTAGTCGATTAATCGATTAGTTGCCAACTACTAAATTAATTAACAACAATTGATTAATCATTTTGAGTCATTTTTTACATTTCCAAATTCTCTGATTGCAGCCTCTCAAATGTGAATATTCTCCGGTTTCTTCAGTCGTCTGTTACAGTAAACTGAATATCTTTGGGTTGTGGATTGTTGGTCGGAACAAAACAAAACATCTGAGGTTGCGTCTTGGGTTTTAGGAAACACTGATTGACTTTTTTCACAATTTTATAGACCTATTGAGACTAATCGATTAATTGAGGAAATAATCAACAGATTAATCGATAATAAGATCATTAGTCATTAGTAATCATTAGTTGCCGCCCTACGTTGTACATCATGCTGGCTGCTGTTACAGTCACCTTTTCAGTGTCTTACAATTTATTTTTCACAAGACTGTGACATAATATATTTTATTCGAATGCCCATATTTAATAAATCATTCAGTCCTATACTACATGAGATAAAATTAGCCCACCATACTGTTCTCCTTTTGCTTGTTTTAGAAAAAGTTTTTCATAGTAAGTTAAATAATAAATGATTTGGTGAGAAAGACATTTTTCAGTGCAAACTTTCCTGGATGATATTTCAAAGTGTTTTTTATATAAGTCAGGTTTTCAGCAGCTCTGGAGGAGAAGAAGCTGTGAAACTTGTGGTTGTTACTTGTGCTGCACTACAGTGTTGCACAGCACAAAGCTGTTCTACAGTAGATAAACTCACTGAAGGCTATTCATTGGAGGGTTGTTGTAACATGCTCCCATGCTATGTGTAGCTGTCACACACATGAAAACACATGCTCGTAGTGCACAAACACACACATGCACTTATGTATACAAGCGTGCACATCCATACATGTGTGCGTGCACTTGTGCACACACATGCACGATCACTGTGGTTGTGAGGGGTTGCTGTGGTAACGGTGTGAAGGGGCACCCGGGCCCTGGTTGGTGGATATTCTCAGCATCTCTACGGTGCTATTAACCAATCGGTGGGCGCTATTCTGTGCCCCAGAGAAAAAGGGGGGGTGAATACAGGAAGCGAGCAGAAAAGAGAAGAAGAGGGGGGATGGGGGTGCTGTTTGTGTCGCCTAAACATTACATCATCACTTTGGTGTAATACCAATCTGATTCTCATTTCTCCCTCTCCTTTTCCTTTCCTGCTCTCCCTCCCAGTCACTTCACTCATAGCAGCTGTACAGTAATGGAAAACTGTCATCGATGAGCATCATGTTAAATGCACCTATCAGACAGCCCTCCCCTCTCATGTTCCAGAGAGCTCTCCTCATCCCATGAGGCAATGGGGTACTATTGTGCAGCCAGCCTCTGCCACAACCCTGCTCATAATATGCTCTCCTGTATGGGCCTCTGCACAGCCAGCAGTTTTCTAAAGCTTTTATTGTCCGGCGTCTATCCCCCCTCACACACAAACATGTTGCATGTTCTTTTGAACTTCGGAAACTCCATCTATTCTCTATTGTCTGTGCTTGTATTGTCTGCTTTTCATTAGTTTTCTGTTTATTTTCTCAGGCTGAATGGCTGCAAATGAAACAGCAGGATTTAAGATCAAATTTCTACATTTTTCCGACCATCTCTCTCTTGGATTTTTCTCACGCTTTCTGTTTTCCTCTCCCTCTCATTCTTTCTTTTGCTTTCTCCCTTTCTTTCCTAATGACAGTCGCTCAAGCATGAAATCAATTTCTCATCTTGGGACAGGATGACATTGGCATGCGGGGTGCGCGATTTGGAGGCTAATGGCTAAACTGTATTATACCATTTCACCAGTGACAATCCTCTGTCAGCAGCCAGTTGCCTTATCTGTCGGACATGTTCATGAACTCTGATTGGGATGTGTTTCAACATTTGATTTTGTTCTTTGCTTGGCTTTTTTTTTTCTCAGATAATCAGTGTGTTTACCCAGGTTATTGACCTTGACCAATGATATTGTGTGTGCCTCAGCCCTTTCACTCCCACTGCAAAACTGTGACAAAAAATCCAAGTTCTTCCCTCCTTCTCCTCTCTTTCTTTCTCTATATTTCTGTTTCCTATTTGCTGAAAAGGGCTGACTATGCCCCACTGAATAGATCATGAACATACGCTGTCAGTCAGACTACACACTCAGAGTTACTTTGTGAACACACGCAAGCACACATATTCACTTAGCATTTACAAATACATGCATTCATCCCGTCCATCATTTTATCCTCCCCTGTCTTTTACCCACACTATATCGAGCCACATTGCCTTCTGGATGGCACATTATCATAATTCCTCTTTCATGCATTAGTCGGAGGAAGAACAGAGCACTAATCATGTGCATTTAACCTCTCATTTCACCCCATTATACAGCAGCTGATTATAGCATGAAGAAGCAGCCACGCAATCAGCTCAAGACAGAAGTCTGTGGAAAATACAGAAGACTGAAGCCAGCTCACAGATTGATGCATCAAGTCAGGACACAGAGAAGGCGGCAGGGGTGTATGTATGTGTGTGTGTGTGGATTATGTGGAGCTGGCTGTATGGATGATGTGGTGGTGTATTACCAGCAGACGGGCTGACTCGTACATACTGGCCTAATGACATAGTGACCACATTTACCCCGCCTCCGAAGCATAATTGGTACTCTTAGATTCCAACAGAGACAGCGGGGCCTGTCAGTGGCACGAGCGCAAACACTCGCACACTAACACAAACATAAATCACCCGCAAAGGTAAAATGGGCTCGCGTTTCCTGTGCAGCCAACTCACATGCCAACAAACAATAAACACAGACACACACAAAAAAGTATACAAGAAGAGACACAAGCAAACACAGACAGACTCGCACATGAACCTATTCCAAACTGCCGGGCTGCTCCAAGTAGTTATTTATTTTTGGAGACAAAACAGATTTTTTCTCATAAAATGGTGCTAAAGGGAAAAGCAGATTTACACAGACAGGCCAGATAAATACTTGACTGCTCTGCTAATGTTCCATTTCTAGCCTGTGTTCTCACCAGGGCTCTTGTAAATTGCAGCATCTTTGTCTCTGTCTCTGTAGACCTGTTTCAGTCAGTCCAGCCTCCATTTGGATACCATTAACCCCCATCACTCAACCTTCGTGTTAATAACATCAACCTACTGTACTGCCGTTCTGCTCTCTGACAGCGAGGGAACGAAGCAGACAGAGAGAAAGATAGTGGGAGAAAGGGAGAAGAGTAAAGAGGAAAAGAAAGACAAGAGAAAGAGAGAGACACACACAGCACAGAAAAAAAGCGGGGGGTTAAAGGGAAGGGGAGCTTCCTGTAGCTATAGCAACCACTGGTACGCTGGTCCAATCACCACGCCAATGCCTGGTTGCTAGGGAGAGATTCCGGCAGAGAGAGAAGGGAGCGTGGCAGGCAACGGCGCTTCTCCCCGACGACTCTGCGGGATCCGGGATAGATGACAGGGATTATTCTTCTGCTTGTCTCTCTCAAGCGTCACCGTCCTGAGGGATTCTCACACACTGACGCCCTGCCTATTGTCTTTAAGTGTGTATGTGTGTGTAAAACTGTGTCAGTGTTAAGTGTCTGGCTCTCCTTCTGATTTCTGAATGATAAAAAGCGTCATTAAGCAACAAACCCCGCTGTGTTGGACAAACACATATACACACACTACAACAGTACATCATCTAGATAGTAGGAGGCCCAGTCTCTAGCAGTTTGGGTATCTCTGTGTGTCTGTGATCTCATTTGCGCTTGTTTTCCCCTCGGCTGAATCTCTTATCGGCCCTCAGAGGGTTAAAAGCTGAAGGCCTCAACAGCGGGGCTGGTCTGCTGGTATGAAGGGACTCTACTGGGCAACCATCTGTCTCCATCAACTACCGCGGCCAAATGCTGGGGGAACCCTGTCATTCATGCACGATTCCTCTCTGTTTTAGCTAGCTGCCTGCCTCACTTTTCTCTTGCCATTTTCTACGATCACATCTCCCTCTTTTTTTTCTTTTTTTTTAAATTAAAAAATGGCATGCCATCCGCCTCAGCCGTTATGTTTGTCCTAATCATCAAATATCAGCATGCTAACGCACTTAACTAAAATAGTATGCACCATTATACATGCTACACATTTTAGCATCCTCATTGTAAGCATGTTAGCATAATTACGTAAGCGTTTAGCTCAAAGCATTGGACCTACGTACAGCATGGATGTATAAAGAGAACAGGATACAGCATAGGAGGCGGGGCCCCATTCCATCATCCTATGAAAAGTTGCTCAGTAGCGCATGAAGCCAAAAAAGCCACTTCTTGCTGTAAAGAAATTACCCAGATGAAAACATTCTCTCTAGAGACTTAATTCCACCAGCTGAGACAGCTAACTTCTGGTTTAGCCCTTTGGCTGACTTGAATGGGGATAAAACAATTCAATCGTGCGGCTCTTATAGACTTTCAAAATGTGATCAAACTGAATTGATCAAATTCTGATAGTGAAACGAGTCACTTCACGGGGGTTGTGACACTCAAAAAAATGTATCCACCGTTTTTATACATCGCTTTTCCCATGATTGTGTATGGGAAAAATGTTTTTGGGCCCCTGTCGAACCCAGAAGTTGTAATTCCACAGTTTGGCCACTTTGTCAAATTGGCTTCAAAGCCTGGCACTGTTCTTGGGGGCTTGACGTACAGCCTCACAGAACTGCTAGCATGGCTGCAAACTCTAGTTTCACTCCTCTTCCTGTCTGTCTGACCGCTTTTTCTCCCACCCTGCGATTTGGCACAACTTGAGAAAACACTTTTTACTCTTGAAGTGTTTCCCCCCTGTCAGTGGGGCTTAGATCTGGGGGACAGGGGGAGGGCAGAGGAGCCCGGGCTGCATGTTGGTGGCACAGATGTGGAGGTTAATAGGTGAGTACCTCCCCTGCTGAAACTTGTCACTGCCTTGCTACAAACATGCCCCTCCACTAAACTGTCTGTGGCTTCCCCTATTATCTTGAAAAAGCCTTGGAAATTTGCATAATGTTGACAGCAGCACTAAAACAATTAGAATAATGCAGCATGGCTACTTTGATGCACTATACAAAGCATGACCATTTACCTAATAGCACATTATGAAGACTTAACAGCAGCATAATGAGCTGAGGGAAGATACACGATGAGAGAGACGGGTGGGGGATTGGGGAAAGATAGGAGACACTGTGATATAATGTGTAGTAGAGGAAAAAGAGGGTGTAAATTGAAATAAAGTGGAGACCTTGTGCTCAGAGCTACAAAGATTTGGAAACAGTCCTGAAACGGAAAAACAGAGAAAAAGGAGAAAGGAAGGAGGGGGCGGGGGTGTCAAGACTTTTTTGGGGTTCCGGCCTAGGCCGACTTTGAGAAGGGAATTTTAATTGCGTCTGTTGGCTGGAGATAAATACCCAATCATCCAGACCCCCTGTGGGTGCCTAATCAGTGTGGTTCTAATGACCACAGCTGCAGACACCAGCCTACATGCTAATCTCTAATCACCAGACTTCTGATCTCTAGATGTTAACTTCTTGCGTTGCCAAAAAGGAGCAATATGAGGGAAAGAAAGCTGCATCTCTCACTTTCCCTCATTAGAGTGCCATTCAGGGAAAGATCATAAAATGAGCAAATAGATGAAAGTCTTTGATATAGTTTAGCCTTGCAAAGCTGATTAGATTTGTTTTAGGAAGCTATTGATAATAAATCTGAATATGTCTTTATAAGATGATACATATTTCTTCTATGAAATCAACTTTTTATTAAATTCTAAATTTTGCGTCACTGTTGTTTCCAACTGCAACTTTCCCACGAGTAGCTACAGAATAAACTGATAATTGCAATGCCCAAAGGCCATTCACAGGACAGTGAAACAGACCAGACGAGTTCTGCATTGGTTGTATTCGGCTGTTGTTTTTATGGGTGGATGTCCGCACCATGTGGTGCTAGTTGTATGGCTGTAACTAAAGCCTTTCTTCTCTGAGCCAAGCTAAGCCACATCTCTGCAGACGCAGAGACACCAAGCTCTGACCCAGCTCCACCCACTGTGCTGGCAACTGCAACATGTGGATGGATACGTTTAAAACTTCTGCTTTATGGTTGAAGCTGAAATGAGAGAACTTGAAACGTATAGGGTGAGCCTGAAAGTAGGCTGTGAAAAAGTGATGGCTGTTTTATAAAGGAATAGTCCTTTTTCAAAACTTTTAAAGTAGTCTGAACCTTTGGATCCCTCAAAGTTCCCTCTAACTAATGAATATGTAAATTGTTTAGTTCAGGCATTTCTGTTAAATGTATATATTTTTATATATATAAGACACAAATCATTTTATTTGAGTATTAATATCAAGTTTGTGATGATTTAATCTGATTGATCCCGTTTTCTGATGTATATGGTGCGTTCACTTGGTGAACTTCAAGGTGGTTTGTTTAAGTGAAGACAGTTGTAATATATATTTTTAGTTAAAGCTACAATCTTTTACTTTTTGCTTACATTTTGGGCCACAGATTTACTGAGATTATTGCTGGTAAATTGAGAAGTTAAATTGGATATGACTGAGCATTTAGTTTATGTCACATTTAAGTAAAGATTTCACTTGATTACAATGTTTCAGTTCAATGTTTTTGCCATCAGAGTAGATTTCAAACAGATAACATTCGATATTTACATCCACCAGTTCAACCACAACACCCCCAAATGTGCCACCAGCACCACAAACACCACATCATTCAGGCTGGGACCTAGCTGTCTCTAGGGCAACTGTGGAAGGTTTACGTCTCCTATGGCAACTGAGGAAGGGGGACGTCCTTTGCAATGCATCCAGCCAATCGTCCAGTCAGAAGAAAACAATGTGATTAGCCAGAACAGGTGAACTGTCCAGCCAGCCCATCCAATCCAGTCTGAGCACATCCAGTCGCCCAGCTGTGATTTGGTCAGGCGTCCGTATGCTAATAAAGTGCATTAGGCTAATTGAGCAGATTCCAGTCATTTGAAAATCAATCTGGGCGCAGATTGAAAAGCAAGTCATTTTGAGGGAGAGTGAGAGAGGCACAGGAGAGAGGGAAAATGAGAGTAGAAGGGAGAGAATGAAAAACAGAACCAGAAAAAATGATGGTGGCGAATTTTACTGCAATTTAGTTTCAGCAGATTAAAAACATTGTTTTCATCATGCGAATGCTATTGACCATTTCAAGACACAATTATTTTTTTTCCATGGTGAAGAGCTTAATAGATGTGGAAATATTTGCTCTCCCATTCCCTTTTTTCCATAAAGGCATCAGATAGCATGTGATTTGGGTTTCTGGTAAGAGCTTTAGTTAGTCTGGTCGAAAATGCAGCAGGGACACTTTTTGAAGCTTAGTGCCATTGTTCAGTGGTTCTGGAAATGTGGTTGGCACATGCGCACACACATTTTTATAACCAGACTATCTTAAATCTCAGAGTGCTGGACTCACTCATGCATTTCCCTATTCTACCCACTCCTCCCTCCTTCTGCACTTTTGCAGCCCACCTTGCCTCGATGCCAATGACCTGTCATGATGATAAAGATCCATCATCATATCTCACACACACACTGTCACATTTCATCATCCTATCTCTGCATATGCACGTTGCTACCCCATCAGGGATGGATTTATGTGTTTCCATCCTCCTGTGGGAGCTGAGATTGTTTTGTTTTTAAGTGAGGGCCCATTGATCTTTTATTACACCATTAAGTCAATATGCTCCACTCATAAACAGCTTGAGATTAAATGAGCCCCTTTGAAGGGTTTATGTGCGTGTGTGTGTGTGTGTGTGTCTGTCTGTCTGTCTGTCTGTGTCTGTGTGTCTGTGAACTCAGTGCCTGCCAGCGTACACTGAAAACTGGTGGCTATAGGGAGCCAAATTTAGCCTGTAGCTGCAGCTCCAGCCTTTACAGCATGGCCAGTCTGAAGCTATTTATTAACAGTAAATTGTTGATATTCAAGGTGCTTCGTTGCACTACAACAGTATGATTCCCTACTAACTTTAAAATGCATACTGCATCATTTACAATGTCATAATCCACCTTCATTACTGGCAGTGTACTACAAGCATTTTTCAGCAGATTGCTGTGCATCATCAGTTGTTAACCTCACAATCAGCGGTTCTCAAATGTAGATTCTATTTCCATTCTTTCATGCTGTGAATAGTCAGTGGTTTGTCTCCAGTGTAGAAACAGCACATGTTTTCAGGGGAAATTGTTGCTGTATGTGATTGTGTGAAGTCCACTACAGTCAGATCAATTACCAACTTCAGGAAAGAATTTGATTAAAGCAGTTGAGGAAAATTAAAAGGCATAAAAATACCGCTTCTGGTCGTCTGTAATTTCCCTGTTCCAGTAAATGTATTATTCTCTGTCGCCAGGTATGAGGATGTGCGTGATATTGAGTTGTACGCTTTCCTATTAGTCCAAACTGTACTCAGGTTGTTCGTCTCTCTGCTGTATGGTACTAATGTCTTGGGAGTCTGCTTTGTCTACCAGTAGCAGGTGTTTAAAGCCTCTGCTCTTGTTTCCAGTCCATCTGCTCTACTCCACCACCTGAACTACAGGCTTATCAGCAGGATCTGAGTGCTCTTAGAGTCAGAATCAACTCTTCATGCCTAAGAAACCCTCAAGTTCATTCTTCCTTTAAGAGTCATTTAAGTGAGAGTCTGTGTTCAATACATTGTGTTGGACCACCTTCTGGAGGGCAGGAAGGGAGGTTGGGCATATCTTTCTCTCTTTGATGATCTCGCTTGATGACCATAAACTGTAAAAATATGGATGTAGCAAGGTGTGAAAACCCCCCGCTGGTTTGCATTGGAGCCAGTTTGAAGCCCAGAGTTGCTGCTTATGGTCGCCGCCGTCCTTTCCAGTTGGAGCCAGGACCTTCCAAATAAGGAGTGCGGGGTGTTGCCTTTCATGCTCTGGAAACACACCCTGCTACATCAGACCTAAGCTAAGGCTTAAGGCTTACTTACTGGGAACACTGAGTGATGCAGACTTGTGCTAACATTAGCTAACTAAGACAGCAGGTATCATCATCTAGTAATATTAAACTTACCAAAATATTGTGACAATAGTCCGGCTCAGTGCGAGTCCCGGAGCCAGGGAGCAAACTGTCAAACACAGCTGTCAATCAATGCCCACACGGTAGACATCAAAGCTAGTATTCATCTTTATATCTTATTAACAGAGTAATAATTTCCAAAATGGCCACCAGCACACTTATTAGAGGGCCTCAATTTAGAGATTGAGACCATAATGACTTGTTGAAAGAATTTATTGACTTAGTATTTCATAAGAGAAGTTGATGCTTTTTGAATGAGAGTCTATTGGAGCCAGGGATTTTATGGAGCATCTAGCATTTAGACTTATACATTGACTTCAATTTCAAGCCGTGGTTGTTGCCACCTGTTGCTGACCTGTAGTAGCATTAAATATTGACACAGAAAGTGGTATAAAAGGAATTGTTTGACATTTCGGGAAAAATGCCTATTTTCCTTCTGGCTGAGAGTGAAATTAGAATATTTACACAAGTTTTGTGTTATACAACATATTAGCATACTAGATTGTTAAAAAAAAAAAAAAAAACTAAACCAACTTAACACTTTTTAACCTTTTTTAAAAATATTTTTCTAATAATTTGTACCAAATTGCACCACCCTTTCTGTAAAATGTTCTAAAAATTAACTGCTATGCATGCAACTTAGTTTACAAAATTAAAGAACCTGTAAAATAAATTGTTGCCAAAAAGTCCAGCACATAACCTTCTGTAAACCCATAGCAACCAGGCTAGCTGTTTCCCACTGTTTCCAGTCTTCATAGTAAGTTACGCAAACTAGCTGCTGGCTCAAGCAAATAAGTACCTGTATGTTATTGGACCAAACTTGTGGCTGATGCACTTATCATTACCAGCTGAGGTGTTACGTTATAGTTGTTGTTGTTGCGTTACATGATAAATGTAGTTGTAGTTTTTGGTTGCAAGAATGTTTTTGAAAAAAGGTGACATGTGGGATTGTCTGGATTTGTTTTACCTAGCATGTGACCTTCATCAGTGTCATGTTTGTCGGGTCACAGCGTGGCCACCAGATGCTCGCTGGTGAGCTCCCCTCCAAGGCCTGGTTCCAAGAGGGTGCCCCAATGTCCCCCTTCCAGGCAAAGATCCCACATGCCTGAAATGTCGCTTCATTGAGGTCTATGAATTGTTCTTGGTCTGGACCCTCCCTGGCAGAGGTCTCTGAGGTAGTCAAGAAGCTCCTCAGTGGCAGGACACTGGGTGTGGATGAGCTGAATCTGGACTTTATTGGCCTGTCATGGCCGGCACACCTCTTCAGTGTCACATTGAGATCAGGGACAGTGCCTGTGGACTTGCAGATCACATTGATGGTTCCAATTTCAAAAAGGGGACCGCAGGGTGTGCTTCAGCTATCAGGGGATCACACTACTCAGCCTCCCGGGAAAAGCTTATGTCAGGGTGCTGGAGAGGAGGCTCCGGCCGATTGTTTCCTGGCAGTGGAACTGTGGACAAGCTCTTCACCCTTGCAAAAATACTTGAGGGGTCATGGGAGTTTGCACATCCAGTCTACATGTGTTTTGTGGACTTGGAGAAGGCTTAAGAGTGTGTCCCTTGGGGCACCTTGTGGGTGGTGCTGTGGGATTATAGGGTACTAGGACCGTTGCTGCAAGCCATTTAGTCCTTATATAACTGCAGTGAGAGCTGTGGCCGCATTCTCGTCAGTAAGTCAGGTTCATTCTCAGTGGGTGTTGGGCTCAACCGAGGTTTTCCTGATATTGTATGTTTTGTGAGAAAAAAAGAGTTAGTCGAGCTTTGAGTTGAGATTATTTTGTGACAGTACAGTCAGGTAGTTGTGTTGAAGCTGAGCTGCTGCTGTCAGCAGAATGACTGCACTGCATCCTCCCGTCCTCAGAAGTTTCTACTCCCGAGTCGAACTTGCCAAGTCTGAGCTAGCATGTATGTACGTACTTGGTATTGAGAAAGGCCCTATGTCAAATTGGCTTCAGTCACAGCCTAGTGCACTTCCTGGGGGCTTGGTTGACACATGTTGCCACTTCTTGTATCCATCATTTCAAATTAAAAGCCCTCTAGCATTTCATACACAGTCCAGCCATATACTAGGTTTGTCCTAGTCTTGTTTCCAGTCAAAGGTTACAATAACTGTCAACTCTTCCTGTTGGTTAACCACATAGACTGGGAGAAACCAGAGACCAGCAACCACACCGTCCACTGATCTGTGAAAATGCCTCTTAGCTATACTGTTACACCCGCTGGAATTTACTCTCAGTTAGATGGCAAAGGGCTTGTCTGCTTAGGTTACACAATACAGAGACACACACATACACAAACTGAGCACTCACCTTGCACACACACAGCAAATGATTTCTGTATCTTCCCCATTGGTATTTAATGAGTCTGTAGTCGATGTTCTGATGACGCTGGAAACTTATGGGCTGTTGTTTTGTCTACTTCTTCACGTTGTTTAGCACAAAATGACTTTTCCACTGATTATATCATTATATTCCCATCAGAGCAAATTGGCTCACCACTGTCTGGAGCTGAATAACTTCCCTAGCAGCCAAGCGTGAAGACAAACATACACACAGCACAAACAAGTACACATGCACACACAAACTAAAAAAGAAGGGTGTTCAGACTGAAAAAAAGGACAACTCACAAGTGTAATGGAACAAAACTTAGAAAAAATAGAAAAATAGGACTTGTTAAACTCTGAATACTGCTGAGTGTTATGTTATATAATTTGATTTTAAGAGCACATGACACAAAAGGGAAACCTCAATGTGTTTTTTTGGAAGTGGAAAGACAAAAATAGCATTTACAGTATTATATTATTAACATCTGTGCATGTCCTTATCCGCAGTTATTTCCATATGTTTTATTGTTTTGAGTGACTCACTCTCTCTCACCCATTCTCTCCATAGTGTGTAACTGTGATCTGGCACGATCGGGCTTCTTCCAGAAGAAGGGCGAGTACATCTGTACAGCAGACTATCAGCGTCTATATGGTACACGCTGCGACCGCTGCGACAGCTTCATCACAGGAGAGGTGGTCTCCGCTCTGGGACGCACTTACCACCCAAAGTGCTTTGTCTGCAGTGTCTGCAGGTACACATGCACACGCTCACAAACACAAACAGACTCCCAGTTTCCCATACACAAGGTTACAGTAGTACATATTATTGGGCTACATGACTATATATTCCATGAGGCAACCATCATGTGATTTCACTATACCGTTTATTCTGTGGTAGTTACCCTTTTATATCTTTGGCAAATACAGATGTGTTGACACAAATCAATGTGCAGAGCTGATTTTCTTGGTAATGTTGGACTTTTATGTGATTTCTTTAATGTAATAAAGTATCTTGATTTGTTAGGTATACTGCTTGCCACTGAATGGCACAGTTAGCATCAAAATCTGTCAAATCTGAACACACAGATATGATACACATATTTTTAGATTCAGTGTGAGTCACACTTTCTGAGGACATAATTATCTCTGATGTCCATCTGGAATAAATGTCCACAAATCATAGAAAAAATGTTCCTTATAATTCCAGAAATTGTCTGAGATTCATCATGTTTTTAAGTTCTCTTCAGTATCAAAGTAATTTATTATAATTAGTTGTTGTCTGTACATCCCTGGATGTATTACAAAGAAGAACTGCTAAAAGCTAATTCAGCATACTTTTGATGGTGTTAATTTGCCAAAATGTTAAAAAAAAAAAATAGAAGCTAAAAATATGGGGCTCAACTTGTAGCCCACTCACTAAATCCATGGAGGCATTGTACTTCCTGTTAACCTCTGGCTTATGGGAGCTGTAGTTCCAAAAGTGTATAGTAAGACAAAAATAATAATAGGAATGTCCAAATCCATTAAGATTAATTTTGTTGCACTCTCAGTATATTTTATTTTTAAATTCATGAAGACAACAAGCTGTAAACACAACACTGACATATTATCACCCTATAAAGGTGCTATTTACATATTTAGTCTGTCACTCGAGTCCAATATTCACTTTTCTTTAAGCTATGTTTTGGTGTCCACCAACTCATGCAAGGAGTATCTTGTTCTTTAGCTGCTCAACGCTCCACTGTATTCACCAGCTAGTCTCGAACTTTTTCTTTCTGCCATTTGGTGCTGGGCACGTAGTATGCATTGAATTTCTCAAGACTTCAAATTCTGCTAATAAGAGCGGTGGGAGTCAACCAAAATGGTAGTTTGGGCCGCAAAAGCAAAACAATTAGCTGAAAGACACTAAGTGCATCAAAGAGTTGAGGGGGACTCCAGCTGGATGCAAATTCTCTGTATATTTGTAACTACATTTCACATTACACATAGTCATTTAGTCCAGTTTTAACATAAATATATTGATTAGTGCAGCTTTAATATGCTCGGTTAGCCAGTCTGGTTATTTTATCCATAAACAGTTTCTCATTAGATTTTCCAGAGAAAATGATCTATATTGATATTGCAATATAAAGTCATATATGATTGAGGGTTTTACCCATATTTCCCACACCAAGTAGTAGACATTTACCCTGCTACTCAAGCTTAACAGTCCCTGTATTATAACTGTGTGCACACTGTACATATTCATCACTTCTTTATCTGTATCTGCTCTGTACTGTAATGAAGCACAGAAGTGATGATTCATTAGTGGAAGTAGCCTGTTTGAGAATAACAGAGAGGGCAGAGAACAGGACATTAATTGTGGAGCTAGAGAATAAGAAATGCATGACTGCTCTCTTTCTCTCTCTTTCTCTGCAGTGAGTCACTGTTTTCTGCCATGACTGGGCAGTCCTGCCTCAAATGATGCTGCTCGCCAAATACTGTGTTTAATTCAAATATATAAATTAAAACACCTTGTTGCATCTTTTGGACTAAAAAAACCGAAGGCGAAGTTCTTTATGGTCCGTTTAAAAGCTCATGATTCAGTATTACTTCAGCTGCTGAAAGTCACCATAATTGGAAAAGCTCAAGCAGTCTGTCGTTTTGCTTAGTCGAGACACGTCTCCAAAAGAGAGCTGACCTGGTGTTTCACGCTGTTAGATTTAGTGAAAGTAGGCCATCTCTCCTCTGACCTCCATCAGTGCTCATGTTAAGCTCCTCCTGAGTGAACTAAGAGTCAGCATCCCTGTTGGCTCCTCTTTCTGTTTCACCATTTTCACTCTCCTCGTTGCTCTTTCTTCTCCTTCTCTTTCATGTTCCACTCTTAAAAAGTCCTTCTTCTGTGCATGTTTTGCATATATATGCATGGTATGTGGAAACACCCATCTCTCTGTTGCTCTCTCCTTCCTTCCCTCTCTGTTCTGATGTGTTATAGGTTTACATAAGAACGATCTATATTTACCTCCCTTCAGGAGGGTACTGTTGAGTTCGTCTGTTGTTGTGTATCTGCTTGACTTTGGCTGATAAACATGCGGTCATACCCAGCCGCCGAGGGCAAAAAAAACTGAACTGACACCAACCGGACAGAGACACAGTTAGTGGAGCAGTCTTGTCTGTGTGTGTGTGTGTGTGTGTGTGTGTGTGTGTGTGTGTGTGTGTGTGTGTGTGTTCAGCGTACGTGGAGTCAACTGGAAGAGACAGCGAGAAGCCGAAGGGTGAATCTTTTCTTTCCTGCTCCATCTGCCCTCTGTCACATTGCTCACAGTCTTTTCTTGTACCTCTTCTTTTTTTGTCATCTTCTCTCCCTCCTGTCTCTCTTCTCCACACCACCCTCCCACCTCCCCTTCCTCCTCATTATTACCGTCATCATCTTCCTGCTCTTAATCATCATCCACATCACATCGTCTCCCTCTATGTCTCCATCATCGTCTCTCTTCCTCTGTGTCATCATCGCCTCAGCTCTAATGAAGGCAGATAGCGAGTTTCACTTTTCCATGCTGATGCTTTCAAAAAAAAAAAAAAAAAAGACAGTGGTGATCAAAGCCAGAGGGCGTATATCTCTAAAGCCAGAAATAGCTGTACTTCTGTGGCCAGTTTTTTTTTTTTTCTTAAAAAAAAAAAGAAAAAACCTGCATTAAATATGTAAACAGAGTAAATTTTTAAAGCGCTGAGAAAGGCTGACAAGGCAGAGTGTCTTGAGAGCAACACACAGGTAAAGACAAGGTCAAACTCACGCAGACTAACGCACTCCTCTGCACCATCACCGCATTTTCTGAGCTTATGTTGGACTATAGGCTGTGAAAGCTATGGTCAGACACTTACTCCATGTAAGCCTGTCATGCTTGGAAGTAGATACAAACCTCGAAAACAGGCTTCATGTGTCTCTAGGTTTCTGTGTTTAGCTTTTTGCTCAGTATGGCTGAATTAAAATGGAAAAGTTCAGAAACAGATGGTTAACCTTGGGACCAGCTGAAGGCTGAAATTAAAATTAAGCCTAAACAAATAATGCGCTTTATCAGTTTCCATTAACTTGCGTCCCTTTCAGTGTTTACTAGAGCCTTTGTTGAATAATTTGTGTGAAATGTCTCGACCATCGTCTCTATTTTATGTATGTCCTTCTTTGAATAATATCAAAGAGAACACTGCATGTGCCAGTTCCCTCTAAACACATATTCAGACAGAAACACTGATAGAATACACCCTCTCTGAAGCTCACAACCTCTAAAGCTGCCTTCACACATGCGTGCGTCTGTGTATCTCTAAGTGCGTACATGGATGTAGTGCACTCTTGTGTGCTGACTGCGAGCTCTGCTGGAGACTCTAGCCTCCCTCTGGGTCTTGGCTGCGGCTCCAGGCCTCGGCGGGGGAGTAAAAGGATTATTGCCGTCTATGTCTTTTAAACAGCCTTCCCTAAGCCTTTTAGCTCCCCATTCATTCTTGCATCCTCCCCAGTCATAAAGAAATCAATCCGTCGCTTCGAAAAGGAGAGGAAGGAGAGACAAAACAGTGAATCATGATATGGTCAATTTGATTTCATACAGTAGGAGCTGATTTGCTGTCACGTACTCTGCCTGTCTATGTGTGTGTGTTTACTTTTCTTAATCTTAAATAGTGGCACCAGCTGTGTAGGGAGGGAGCTAGGCAGAGCAAACTGGGCGGACAGACACAGAGAGAAAGAGGCAGTTAGGATCAGTATGCACTCCGTACAGTCTCCCTAATAAGTTTTCATTCTCACTGAGAGAGCTGGTTTTTCCTTTTTAGAAGCCTGTGGCAGCATCACATTATCAGCTCTTTAATCACAGAGCAGCCAGGTGCTCCTGCAACAGTCAGCGTCCTATTAACCCGTCATCCCAACTGTTTGTGAATGTATTTTCAGGTTCATAGTGGATGTCAGACTGTATTTAGCGTGTGTCAGCAGGATTATGGCCTGTCTGTCACCCAATCATGTTTCTGCCAGCACCCATTTGTTATTTCTGTGTGCGCACTTGGATGTAATGTAAACACACAGAATCACTGCAGGCATTTTATCTTCTATTGTGTGCTGCTTTTCTAATTCCCTCTCGATTCTTTTTTTTTTTCCCTCCTCAGTAAACCCTTCCCCATTGGAGACAGAGTGACGTTCAGTGGAAAGGACTGCGTGTGCCAGCAGTGCTCTCACACACTCGTCAAGTCAAATGAACCGATCAAGATCCATGGGCCCAGCCGTAAGTCCAGCATCCGCCTCGCTTTGTCCGTTCTGTTTAGGGCCACCAGGCGCAACAGCGCGCTGAGTCTAATGTGATGTGTCCATGAGGCCTATTTAGCTCATTTAGCTAATCTAGTATCTGTCAAATCAGTGGTCTGACCTGTCGTGCTGATCCGCCAGCTGAGAATTATGCAACGCAAACAGACACATCATTCAGTCATTACCGTCACTAAACATGCAGAGAATAGAGGATGTTATGTATTCACTGCACATCTGTTGAATCATCTAGACCTCTTCTTATATATCTAGAGTATTCCTACTTTAGCAAATACACCTTTCACGCATACACTGTACTTCGTATAAGTAAATAATGAGCTATATATCTTGTGTGTTATTAGACAGTTATGTGTGGGAAGATTGCACAGCCCTCTCCCTCTACGGTAAAAGGCAAGAAAATGACAAATTATGATCACACAACAAAGCAATAGTGATTGATAGTGAATCATTTGTTAAGTGTGGCACGCAGACAACAGGCTGCTGCTCACTGGCTGTGCAGTAATAGCAGATGGTGGAGAGGCAGTGAATAACTGTCCTCCCCAGATTGCTTCATTCAGGAGAATAAAAACCAAACGACTCCCAAGGTGCATGTTCATCACTCTGTCTTATGAGGAGGCAGTCTGTAAGACAGGACTCAGAGTGCAGACACAAAATGTAATCCGCTGTCTTTTACAGCCTGTTCTTCTGTAATTTTTTGAAACGAGCATGATGTTTAAGAATGCTAATGTATGCTGTGTGTGCACAAGTTGTCAAGTACAAAAGGATTATTTAAGGAGAATGGAAAGTATTATCTGTGGAAAGTTTGCTTATTTATGTTTCAATGGCCAAATCTCCTGACAACATTTCTAACTTTAAAAAAAGTTGTAGTCCTAATCCTTGTTTGGGTGTCATTAAAGATGACTCTTATCTCATCTGAAATTAATATATCTGCAGATTAATGTCTAAATAACAATCTTGCAAACTTGTATCAGACTTGGACTTGATATATTGTAATGATTTGCTGAATGTGTAAATCTGTACTGTATGACAACTAGACAACTGTATGACAATATAGGCTTATATATATCCTCATGAACTTTATATTTTGGACATGTATCATGTAAAACACACTGTCCTCAGTTAGAGTCTGGTTGGGGACCCTTGTTGTACCCCATCCCTCTCTGCAACCCAATTAAATCCATCATTTTGTAGGGTTTAAAGGGTCACTTACACATGAAGTTCAGTTTACTCATCATGAGAACTACACAGGAAGTAAAAACAGTTATATGATGTCTTCAGTCACTTTGGAGGAGCTTTTTAAAGTTTGAGAGAAAAAAACCCTGAAGATCTCTTTTCCAATTTCAACTTAGAGACTAAAAATGTATCACAGAAAGCCTGTGTTATGGGCTGAGGGTGTGGAGTTTGAAGGATGTGGACAGGGAGGCTTTAATGAATGACATTACAAAATTGCATTATACGAAATGTAGGATCCAGGGTTTTTTGGGATGTCACTCATAGTAGGGGATAAAAGTCACGATATCTCAGCCTCTCATGCTTCAGTTGCGACCATCAATTTTTAATCCTTCTCCTTACAAGCCCCCTAACTTTATGAAAGTGCAAAATGAATGGTGGTGTGCACCCTTTTAAACAGCTGCTGCACTTTTTGAAAGTGCAGCAGCTGTTTTCCACCCCGTCTCATGTATTGTAAATTACCATGTAACCCTTACCTAACATTCTCATGTCACAAGCTCTGTTGCATGATTTTTCAGATGATCTAACTGCAATTTCATCCAATGGCTAAAATGGGAAGTGTATCATGACTCAGTAGAAAATCAAATGTGCACAGTAACAGTGAGATCCTGGCCCTATAGACTCAGCACTATCACCACCAAATGACAGCTAAGATGTATTTGGACTGCAGAAAACAGACTCAATACACTGCAGCTTTTTTACAGTTTATCTTGGCTGACAGGGCAGAGTGGAGTGGTCCCTTGTGACTGTGCGTGCTTCTCTCAGGGCCAGTAGACTGGGTTAGAAAAGGTTAAGCTAAGCCAAATGTCTTCCAAATGGAAACAAATGGAGCGCTGACCTTTTTTCAGCATTTTGACGCTCTGCAGCCATGCATCATTTGCAGCCTCTGCACTGTCCCGCTCCTTTCTGGCCCTGTTAGCGGTGGTCAATAACGCCTGCTGGGTGTCTTACTGAGGGATATGGAACATACAGTTGCTTGTGTACTGTGTTTGCTTGTGTGTGTGACTGAGAGAAAAACAGAGAGAGATTCATACATGTCTCATGTGAGGGGGATTTTATCCAACTGTTTTAGCCCTGGGGCTATTTCAGTGATATTTGCTTCCTGCCTGTTTTCAATCATGTTGTAACAGTGCTTACTGTTGAGAGAACAAGGCTCACAACACAGCAATATCCCACATTAGCACGGCTATTGATTAAGGAGGTGGCTGCACAATAGCAGTAAAAGCACAGTAGGTGTTTATAACAACACATCCTCATAATTAAACAACACTATAGGTCTAAAATTCAGCAGGCAAAAAACAACCTATGGTTATGTTTATGCCATCTAGTGGCCATAATAATGCACTCCAGGACAACCTATGGGACCGTAATACGCCGCTTTCCAAAACCGTTACAAATGACTGTTAAAAAATAATTGTTTTATGGAGGCAACAAAATTAGCACCAGCCAAATGCTGCAAAGGTTATCTATTGAGTGGCTGGTAAAATTTGGACATTCTCTAGCCATCGACAAAAAAGTTAATTTTGCACCCTGATTTTATGGTGTGACAATGCTGTTGTTAATGTCTGGTTAGGTTTAGGCAAAAAAAAATACTTGGTTAGGGTTGAAGAATGATCATGGTTTGGGTTAAAATGATCACTTGAAACATGGTTAGTACTTTCTTAAAGTTACGCAACCTTCATCATTATGGCAACGGTCAACACCACAACGTTACCTTTTTTTTTAAAATGTCCTTGAATGACCATAGAAGTATAAAAGAAGTGAATATTGCTACAGTATCGTCAGGCATTGGTAAGTTGACTACTGTTTTGAAGCCTCAAGTTTTGGCTTTCACCATCTTAGATTTTTGGAGCCAGAAGGGCCATATTTGACATTCAACATGACTTTTTTAGGAAACCAAAATGTCACAATTAGCTTTCATTTACTGAGAGCACACTGTGAAATAGCAACAGCTCTTAAAGGGCTACTACTATACTTATAGAATCTGGGGTTATGATACGTGACCAACATTGTCGCTGTGGTAGCGACTTGTCAATCACAAGGTAACCACGCCCTAAAGCATACGCTGCTTTATCATCAATTTTACTCTAAATGGGGCCATAATTTACAAAATGAACATCATGCTGTATTAAAGAAGACTTGAAACTAGCGATTGAGACCATAAACTCATTAGGAAAGTGTTTACTGAGGTAATAAATCAAGTGAGAAGTAGTGAGAAGATTTTTTCATAGATTTCTATACAATCTGACTTATTTTTGGAGCCAGTGGAGTCCTCCCCTGCTTGCCATTAGAAAGAAAGCAGGTTTAAGGCACTTCTGCATTGGTCTGCATTTTCAGACCTGGAGCTAGCAGCTTGGTCCTGACTTGCAAAAAAAAAACATGACACTTGTGGTTGGAAGCCGGAGGCGAACATTGGTCTCTTGCAGCAAAGTCTACTTTCTGCCATCTGACATCCACTCAACTCGCCTCCTCCTAATAAGGCAAAATCATCTTATCAAGTCACCTTATATCGACGTCACCTGAACTGCCTCACTTCCCCGGGTTATAATTACTACAGCAGCTAGATGGCATAAACGTAACTATGGGTCATTTTTGCTGGCCTGAATTTTAGACCTACGGAATACTGTCAGTTTAAAGATGTACAATTATACCTTGGCTAACTTTGTGCTCTCTCCCTCTACTCCTGTAATTGCTCTTTTTCTTTCTGCATGCTTACCTCTCTCTCTCCTTTGCCATTTTTTTTTTTTAATCTTGCTCTTTCTCTGTCTGATGCGCTCTTTTTCTCCAGACTGTGCTGGATGTCGGGCCGAGATCAAGCAGGGTCAGTCTCTCCTGGCGTTGGAGAAACAGTGGCACGTCAGCTGCTTCAGATGTCGGACCTGCAATATGGTCCTCACCGGAGAGTACATCAGCAAGTGAGTGTGAAAAGAGAAAAAAAACATTTGAAGCCATTTGATTCTCATGTCTCACTCAGAAAAGACAAACAAATTGAAAACATGTCCTGCTGTGTTTGCTTTTGATGAAACAAACCACACTTTTTCCATATCCAGTTTCTCTTTAGAGAGGCTAAACTGTGCATTTGATACACTACAGTAGCTTCTTTTATATTTTCTATGTTGCAGGGATGGAGTGCCGTACTGTGAGGCAGATTACCACGCACAGTACGGGGTGAAATGTGAGACCTGCAGCAGATACATCAGTGGAAGAGTTCTGGAGGTGAGAATGGGACTGCAAAGAATCAGAATCAAAATCTATTTTATTAACCATGTATTCAGCATACAAAGAATGTGTCTTGGCATTTGCTCGCAATATCGAAATGAAATGTATGAAATATATGAAGGTGACAATGAGACAATCCTAACAAAGGTTACACTTTGCTGAATTTTACAGCAATACAGACCTTCTCAAATGGGAGTTGACTGTGGTAACTGAGTGTAATCAGCGTTATCAGAATTGAGCAGTTGCATTTTATCCTCGTCTCTGTTTAAGCCCCACTGTGCTAAGGGAGTGAGCGACTTAAGATTGGAGGGTGATAAAAACAAAACCAAAACAAATTCAGCTGCCGTGTGTCAGCCGCCCGGTCGAACATTGGTGCATATCCACTTTTTCCGCTGTTTTCCTCTAGAAGCACAGTTTAGCAGAACATAAGCCCACCTGAACAAAAAGCAAGATTGAATTATAACAACCTGTAAGCAGTCAAGAGGAAAAGGGAGTTATAAAAAGATCAGTGTGAGGAGTGAAGGGGAGAAATGGAGGGAGGAACGACGCAGAAAGCCGAGGCAATTTTAAAAAGAGATGGATGAAGGAGTCAGCGGTGGAGAGAGGAGTAGAGAGGGAAGGAGCTGAGGCGAACGGAGGAAGATGGATTTAAGTAGAAGTGAAGGGAAAATAATGAGGGGAGTATAGGGTTGAAAATAATGGAAGTGATAAAGTGCAGATGCTAATTAAATGTTTTGGAAGAGTCTCCGGAGGGCGTCTTTTGTCTTTTGGGACCTAAGGAAAGGGAGTGGACGTAGTAAAATTTTGTCACACACACACACACACACACACACACTCAGGGCCTTGTTGTCCCTGTGCTCATTTGCTTGTCAGAAAGGCTGGTGTAAAGTGCTTTGTTCCTGACTGTCAGTCTCTCTGGGCTATTTATAGACATGGGGACATGTCAGCCTTTATCTGTGAGTCCCCTCTCTCTCTCTCTCTCTCTCTCTCTCTCTCTCTCTCTTTTCTCTATGTCTCTCTCTCTCGCTCTCTTAACATGTGTGTGTGTGTCTCTTCTGTCAGATTTTGATATCATAATGGTTCACTTCTTTAAGATGTAGCGCGCAACTGATTTACAAGAAGTCTGATCCAGAACACTAACACGCCAAAAATACAGTAGAAATGTAAGACAAGAATATTATATTAACTCTATCTGGGTCCTTTCACAGATACTAATAAGTCCTCCATTTATCTGTTTTAAAGTAAAGTATAGTTTTATTCTAAAATTGGTGAAGTTTCTTTCATTGAAAATATAATGTATCTAAATGTAATCCGTCTCTGTTTGTGTCTATGTCGATCATTAGGCTTGTTCGAGTGCTCCACAGCAGCACAGAGCTCCTCTTCTGTCCGACTTTCCAGAGACAAACATTGTTAGTGTAATGAGTAGTTTAGAAAAGATGGAGACAGGGAGAAGTAAGGAGAGGAAATGAAAGTCATAGGAGCACAAAACTTCCCTTTATTTAGTTTCACTTATTTCCTTTCCCTTCCTCCCTCGGTATCTCTGTTCGCCAATAAATATAGCATCCTATTAATGCCATGAAGAGAATGGGGGCCTCATTAGAAACAGTAACAGCAGTTGCTGTACTGATACCATATGACCACAGACGGTAAACGCTCTGCTGCTCGGAAAGCACGAGATGGAAATGCTGGCGTGCAGCATCCTCTTCTGGCTTTCCTTTCAGAGAAACTTGAGACAGACTGTGAGAGCAGGGATTGGTTAAAATGCAGCTTAGATACAATTAAGAACTATACATTTGCAGTTCTTGGAGAGAGTACATTCATTTCCTGCAGATCACATATCAGTTTATTAAAAAGCCGGAAAAGCCTCTGCTGTTCCGTTTGTTTATACATGTTTGCATTAAATGACTCACCTAACACACACAAAACACACATGCTGGGTGTGTTCAGATGAAACAGTTCAGGTCTCCTTGACACACGCCACATGTCAGCAGTGCTTCTATAAATAGAAATTCTCTAATGGTGTGTCAGGAAGGCAGAGGTGACGGGACAGGGCCACGCCTCAGCTGTCAGCCCTGCGGAGACACATGTGAGAAACATCAGGACCGTGAACTGGACCTGATGAACAGATGAACCCGGCACAATGACATCATACTTCATCATTTCACGTGTCCATTTTCACCTGCGCAACATGAGTTCGGATGTGTTCCCTCGGGGTATTCAGGATGTCCAAGGACATGTATCGCACTCTTGTGTCCTTCACTTCCACAGCCACCTACTTCCCTCTTTCTCTCTGTAGCACACACACACACACACACACACCCACTCCAACACATTTCTTCATGTGACTGACCTACAGGGATCTTTTGCTCTAATTAAGGCATGGAGGAGAATGGGTGGTGGCTATCATGTCACTGCTGCATGCTGATGAAACAACTACAGGCTATGCTATGATGTCTCAATACATTATGAGGCCATTTGGGGTCAGGTGATATACAGTAGAAAACATATGGAGACAATGACCTGCTCAAGATGGGCCCCCAAATTGTAGATTAGCCCCTACTCTGTGAAACTGTTTATGATGGTAATTTATGTTCCCTCACACCTCTCCTCTCCTCTACTCTCCTCTCCTCTCCTCAGGCGGGAGGGAAACACTACCATCCGACCTGCGCTCGCTGCGCCCGCTGTAACTTGATGTTCAAAGAGGGAGAGGAAATGTACCTGACAGGTGAAACTTGATGCCAACGGATACACACACATACACCTGCACACACACACAAATAGCTTACACTGGCTCATGTAGACGAATGCATGGTATATAGGAACACCCAGCACCAATCTGTCTTCTCTCCTTCTCTCGCTGTTCTTCAGGGTGTGAGGTGTGGCACCCATTATGCAAGCAGGCAGCGAGGGCAGAGAGGAGACTTAGGGTGAGATAGAATTTGAAATGACAAAGTTAAAATAAAATGAAAACTGCAATTTCCTCACGGTGTGCTCTCTCCGCTCTCTACTTTTCTTTGTGTGTCGGTACCTCACAGCACAGACGCCTGTCGGAGACCTCCATCTCTCCTCCAGGCTCCTCCATTGGCTCTCCCAGTAGGGTTATATGTGTAAGTAACCTCTGACTTTGCAGCAGCTTTTAGCTGCTACTGCACTAACCCTAAAATTGCTACACCAAAAACACAAGCACCAAACATAGTTTTGAATAGTTAAGCACCAACCTGAGAGGCTGCTCACTCCCTTGGCCTGTTCACTCCTTGTGTCCTTACCTCTGTCGTCATTAATGATGTGTCAGGATTAAGAAAGAAGAAAGAAACAACTTTCTAAACACTTGTTCTTTCTTTCATCCCATGTTTCCTCATCAAGAAATCAAGATTAACACAATATTTGTGTGTTATACTGTATTTGTGATGACAATCTTCAGGCATCAGTGCTCAGCAAGCATTAATTTGGTGATTTGTAGTTCAAAAGCCTGAATGTCTAGGTTAAAATTGGGCTAAATTTGCTTGAAAGGGGATTTTTTTAACCTTTAGGTTGCATACAGCTGCAATATTCCAATGGCTATATTTCACCTTGAAGAATGTTCCAACTACACTGTGAAATACAGTCACTGACATGCTGTCAAAACATGTAAAAAATTTAACTTTGTGGATGCTGTCAACTGTTTTCATAGGGACTATTTCTTTGATAGACAGTAGTTCCAATGAAAATTGTTTACAGTGGGGTACAAATGTGGGTTATCCACAGTAACTTGGACATTTTTCTGGGAAAAAAACACATTTTTCAAATCTGTAAGCACCACAAACAAATTTCTATTCACTTTCATTGTGTGTTGGGTTGCAGAAGAAATCTCAGAGACAGATATGTCAAAACCTGGACAGATATAACCAAAACTATCTGCATGAGTAGATACACCCAGAGGTAAATGAGAAAATTTGTGATCCAATCATTTTTCATCTCTAGATGTCCTGCAAAACAACAAATCAATGCCTTCCAGTTGACCATATTGGTCAGAAAAAATATATATAAATAACTGGAAACTAGTTAACATCTCAGGTTAATGTGAAGGCTTTCACTCAGCCTCCTGCAGAGTTGGACCAGTTCCATTTGAAAAAACGAGACTTCAGCCAGAAATGAAACAGTGTCCAACTGTGCTGCTTGGCAGACTGCTGAGTGTTGCTGCTTGTTGGCAGTATTAGCATGTCAAGGGTTGTCTGCATGCAAGCAGGAGTCACTGCTCTCTGCTCAGCCCTGCCCTACTCTGCTCTCATCTCATAATCAATGACCTTTCTGTTTAAGGTGATGGATGAGGGAGAAATGCTGTGTAAGCACGCTTGTCGTCCATACT
Organism: Thunnus thynnus; assembly: GCF_963924715.1. Taxonomy (NCBI): domain Eukaryota; kingdom Metazoa; phylum Chordata; class Actinopteri; order Scombriformes; family Scombridae; genus Thunnus; species Thunnus thynnus. Next base: position 10,990,798 of record NC_089525.1, on the reverse strand, counting down.
GTCTCCTCTCCCTCACTCTCTCTCTAGTTCTCTTTGCTTCCTCTGCTCGCTTTCTCACACATGCTGAGCTCCTGAAGGTCAACAACTTACATTGCTGTCAGGTTTTTGCAGCGCACATGTGTACTTTTGATGAGTGCACACACACATACACACACACGTGTACTACATGCCACATCAGCTCTTTTGGCGCTTCGCTCCTCTCACCGCCCGCTGCACGTTCTGCTCGCTGTCACTGGTGGAGTTTCCATTCTACTTTGTTACTGTGCATTGTCCATGTGGTTGATGTTGGGTCTCGTTGTTGTTGTCTCTGTGTTTGGTGGGTGTATGTGTGTGTGTGTCCTCTCTCCAGGCCAGAGTGGAGAATGAGATCCTAGATTATAAGGACCTAGCTGCCCTGCCAAAGGTCAAGGCCATATATGAGGTCCAACAGCCAGACCTCATATCCTCCTCATACCAGCCCTTCCACAGATACAACTTTGATGACAGGCTAGACACTTACAGCTATGGGGAGGTACTACTGCTACACACTCCAGGCCAAACTAAGCACTGGTCTCATTATTGGTCTGTTTTTGGGAGAAACCGTTTTTTTAGTTTTCGGATGGTGCATTGCTGTAAATAACACCTGACATTTGAACTTATCTGATAAGAAGTTGTGTGTCTTTATCAGATATAAGTCATATGGTATTTGATGGGCTCTTTATTTTCAATTTTTTAGACTTTTTTAGATTAAACTCTCATAAAAAAAAACAATAAAACAAAAATCTGGTCAAATATGGGATTTAGAAACTTACATACTCTGGTGCATAATTAGGAACTCATTTGCATTTTCTTACCATTTTTATAACCAGAAGCATTTACTGAGCTGCCAACATCATTAAAGGACATTGTTTGCTGTAAACAGCAGTGAACTTTGTCCTTATACTGTACTGTATGTGCAGGGACATAAAATCAGCCAATCTTTTATATGTATATTAAAAATTTTGGGTATTTTTCGGTAAAATGTGTTAACAGTTGAAAATGATGAGCCTTAAGTATGTATGACTATGTTGTAGTATTTGTTTGAAGTTCCAGACCGGTGGATTTTACTGCATGCATTCAGGAAATTCACATTATTTTCTGGTAAATGTACAAATACTCCATACTTAAAGGAATAGGTCAACATTTTGGAAAGTACACTTGTTCACTTTCGTGTCGATAGATCGATACCACTCTCCTGTGTCCACGCCAAAAGATTGGTAGTGTGAAGCAACAGCTAGCCTGTCTATGTCCAAAGTAAGAAAAAAAATCTGCCTACCTGCACCATTAAAGCTCACTAATGGACATGCCTGACGAAAAAAGTCCCAGCCCGCAACTCCCTGTAAAACCACAGCTTGATGATTTTACATTACAGTTTGTGTATGTTAATCAGAGAACTTCAACCAAAATGTCAAACTATTCCTTTAATTAACTTTAAAATGATTATAAGTCATTACTTTGTCCCATGCAACAAACCTCACTAATCATCCATCCAATGTAGGATAAAACAGAGCATAGATCAAATGTAAAAAGACAATCTGGTCTTTCCTTGTGGTCTTGTAAATACATGATATACTGTATAACATATTATTTTTCTTACACCACTGTGCTCCAGTATAAATAACAGCTCTTCTCTCTCCACTGATTCTCCAGTCACTTGGGACACTCTCTCCCTATTCTCAGGTAAGAACACTTCCTCTTAGCGTGAGTAGCAGCTCACTTAAAACAAGTTTAAACAAGTGTGATGTTGTCATTTCGACCTGTCGTAAAGCTATTTGTCTCTTCTTCGCCCCCCTGCTCCTCTCTCACCTCTTCCGCTTCTCCTTTATCTCTCTAGGACTACGACAGCCTGGATGTGAAGCAGAGGCGATGCTCCAGTCCAGGTTATATTGACTCCCCGACATACGGTCGTCAAGGCATGTCACCCATCATGCCTCGCTCTCCGCAGCACTATGGCTACCCTGGTGAGTCATATGGCATTCATTCCTGGTTGTCTGCTCATATTAGTCAATTGGGGGGAAAAAATTAAGTCAGTCATGTTGCGCTTAATGTCAAATGAACATAAACTAAAGAGTTTGTGGAGTTTCCGGGCCCAAGAATGTTTTAATTTTGTAGATTCTAGTTAAGTGAAGTAAAGAAAAGTTGGACATTTTACAAATAAACATGCTTTTTCTCTGGCAGAGAGTGAGATGAGAGGATCGATACACCTCTCCACATGAGAGCGTATCGATCTTCTTCATCTAACTCTCAGCGAGAAAGCAAATAAGTGTATTTCCCAAAATATCGAACTGTTCCTTTAAGAGAGATCAAAGTGCTCGTCATCTCCATCTGTTTTTCATCGCCACTATTATACTGGCAACAAATATGCCCTCATTTAATATCAGCGGTGACAAAAGATTAACAGATTCACCACCTCAGGGCAGAATGTCTTTCACTTCACTTCTAATACTTGTTTGGCTACCACACATGTTGCTGTTGCTCTTTGGCTGTCATTTCATTTAACTCTTACACATGTGCATTGACACTGTAAATACTATCATAAGAAGCCTGTTACTACTGCTTTGTCACTACACAAGTGGAAAAGTTAATGTCAATATCACTTTGTAACTTGAGTGAATGTTTGGGGCTCTTGGGATTTCATCTGTGTGGATGAGACTTGTGTTTAGACTTTCCTTCATGCTCATGTTTCCTTTGCTGTGATTGGCTGTGGCTGGCTGCAGGCTCTGAGAGTGGCAGAAGCTCACCTTATTACGGCCAAGAGGGGCGGTCAAGCACACCCACCACAAACCAGCCCCCTAAACATTTTCATGTACCAGGTAGGACTACTCATTGCACCGCTCAGAATCTCATAGATTAACTCCAGAGAAGGGGGTGGGGGGATTTCATCAGCCATAATTCACTAATACAAATCATTCAGCAAGGTTATTTTAAGTTCCGTGGGAATGAGGGGTTGTGAAAATGTGGCTAAGTCATATTTTTATACCGCACATAATTGCTCTGGCATATTCTTCCCCTCATACTGCACCTTTATCTTCCTTTATTGCCATCCCTCCTACCTCCTCCTTCCTCCCATTCCATCATCCCAATAGAAACTCACCTCCTCTAGCCTCTCCTCCTTTCACTCCTCCACGTTTCACCTGTCCATCTCCTCTTTCTCTCCTCAGCTACAGGGGACCCCAACATCTACAGGAAGGCTCCCATCTATACGAGAACGGGTACAGTGCAGTTAGCCCCGCCTTAGCCTGCCTGTCCTCCTGTCAGTTTAGTCGTGCTGTGTTTGAGTACCCGATATAGACGTGTTTACTGACCTATTGATGTTTTTTTCAGCAGCCCCTCGTGATTTAGTATCGATTCGTATTGATGTTCCAGTTATCATTGAAAGTGAACCCATCACAAACAAAAACAGATAAATGGAAAGGACCAATACTGTGTTAGAGAAAGCACGAAGGAAATAGAGTTTGACTTGTGCAACTTGTTTCAAATTTGAAGATAATCAATCAGACTTATTGCATTAGTGGCTGATTGTAAAAGAACCATGTTCAGTGTGCATGCAACAAGCTTACTAAGCGCAGGCCTGCTTCTTCGTGCGGTTCCCGCAGCACGACAGGTTACTGTCTGCAAATAGGGTTGGAGCAGGCCATGAATGAAGTGAAGGTTGCTCAGGCGTGACAAGTGTTGAGTACATGGGACTCTGAGGACACACAACTCACTAGAATAGACCAGAACAATGGAACAAAGCACAATGGCAAACTGAATTATGACTGGAATTTATATTTGCTGTGGAGACTTCTTTTTTATTTCTCAGCCTGGACTTGTTAGCCAGCTGTCAGTGTATGATTTAAGGAGATGAGATGCTACTCGGGTTGTTTTCAAGCAATAGGCTGCTGTTGTGTTCACTTTTGCAGAAAACAGAGGGAGTATGTGAGAGGGCAGTCTGATTTCTTAATTGTGTGGATTTATGTTGTCGCTCAGTCAAATAGCACAGCGATGTGGTCAGCACAGTTATTTTTGCCTTTTTTACAAGTAATTAAACTTAAATGCACTTCAGCCATCTGGGTAGCGTGCTTCAGTATAAAAATCCAGAAGAAAAAGATTCACCACCCCCACGTCACATGACATTAGTAAAAGGCTTTTAACTCTCTGAAGAAGATAGTTTATCTGTCTTGTTGTCCTGCATGTTCCTCTGTTCTGTTTGTGTTGTTCTTTGTGGGCTAGTTAGTGAACTGTGCCGACCTGTGAATAGACATTTTCACCCTTCTATAGTATGTTTCTCAACTACAATTAGTACATCACTGGCCGTAACGACAGGTTTTTGCATATGACGAAGAAATTCAGCATCTACTGTCAATGACAAGTTTGAAAACCCTTCAGCTTGCATTGTTAGAACACTGACATTCAGTAGACACTTCAACATCAGTCACATTGATCCTTCTGGTACTTAATGTCTTCCTAAACAGCTATTGATTATTATTTTCTCTTATTTCAGCACTAAACACGATTGATGTGAATCCAAAGCCACAACAGACACATGTGAAGTCGTGTTGGCCTTTTATGTACTATTCAGCTAACAAGTTTGCTACCTGTATAGACTAGAGGCTGTACAATATTAAACCCCTGTCTTTTGGCTTTGTCCTTGCGCTCTGTATGGGTAGCAAAGCTCTCACATTGTCACATATCCCATGGGGACGCTCCAATAATCTTTCCCTTTTCTTTTCACCTCTTTTTTTTTATTGCATCCAATCACTTTTTTTCACACCCCTCCACAATTCTGCTCCACTTTACCCGGTGACCTTGCCACTGTAAGTACCTCCCTCCTCTCGCTGTTTCGTTCTCTGTCGGTAGATAGATATTGTATGTATGTCTATGTTTGTGTGTACAGTATGTGTCTCTCTTCTTGTGTTGGTCATCCCATTTCAACACTGTACAACTGTACTGTACTTCCCCTGACAGAAGTCTCAATCAGCTGTCACTATGAACGTGTGTGTACATGTGTATAGGAATACAGTGGGTCATGGATCGGGGCAGGCGTGGCTAATGGCTAACAGAGTGAAGAGCGATCTATCTGACATTACACTGCATGTCACCCCATTGACTTCCATTGACTGTGCTTTAGTGCAGAGTGACATCAATATCATCGCCTTGCACCACTCATGAAATGACTGCGTGCCTCAGGCTGAGCAGTAACTGAACTCATTTTAATGCTGGTTATTTTCATGCTATTGGCTGAAATATTGATCTCCTCTGACAGGAATAGTGGGAGGATGACTGTGGATATGTGGCGTAAATGTACTCCTCTTGCTGTACATCATGAACACATTTTTCTCCTGAGCGGTGCGCTGTCTTAAAGGAATAGTTTGGCATTTAGGGAAATATGCTTATTTTTTTCATTGAGAGATCGATGAGAAGACTGTTTTTTACCACTTTCATATTGTATCTGTCTGTTAAGCTGGAGCCAGGACACAGTTAGCTTAGATTAGCATGAAGCCTGTAAGCAGGGGGAAACACCTAGCCTGGCTCTGTCCAAAGTTTTTAAAAAAATCAATTAAAGCTCACTAGTAAACACAGTGACTCTTCGTGGTGTCTTGTCATTACTGTGATGTTGCCAGGTAGCTAGCAGAAAATACAGGAAGTGCTCCTAGCCAAGGAATAGTGTGGCATAAACTACAATTTGATGTTTTTAGGAGATATAATATGTTGAATAGTGACACACAGATATGAGAGTGGTATCAATCTTCTCATCTAACTCTGGGCAAGAAAGTGAATAAATATATTTCCCAAAATGTCATACTGTCCCTTTAAAAGAATTACCGGTTACGTTGGTCCTGTCTGCTTCCCTTTTCTCTCCTGACTCAATCCATTCCTTCACAGACAATCATTTGGACTCAGCCACTAAAAGCAGGACCAGCGAGGACATCCTCAGATCCTCCAGACTGTCCACCTACTCTCCTGAGCCATACACCCAGTCAGAGTCTGACTACTACCCGTACACCAGCTCCCCCAAGGGTAGGAAAGACTTATTTCACCAATTTTGAGCAGCAAGCTGCATTGGAAGTTGCATTTTTTTTTCATTTTCCACCGGGCCAAATGCATAGGAGTACAGTTCATTTTGTAACTCTGTGTTGTCATATTTATTCACTCTTCCACTCTGTTACTGGGTTCCACTCTGAGCTCTATATTCACACGAGGGAATCTCTTTTATCTCTTTCCCCTCTCAGCCTATCGGGTGCCGAGAAGACGGTTCTCGACAGGAGGAGATGAAGAGAGTTGGAGTCACAGTCTTCAAAGAGTAAGAGCTTCATTATTCTCTATCTCCTTTTCTTCAACATCGGGTACCAGTCCCCCCCTACCCCCACCCACCACCCCCCTTACCTCAGAAACACCCATAAATAATGCACTTTTTATGGTATGGCGCCTAAACTATCCTCCATTTCTCTATTTGCTTCTCTCACCATCTTGCATTCACTGTACAATAAATTAGCAGTTTTCCCTAATGTCTCTTTCTTCATTCTTCCCCTATTCTGCCCGTTCCCTCACTCCCTGTGCCTCTCTCAGATTGGGAGTGGCATCGGGAGGATGATCCTAAAGGAGGAGATGAAAGCCAGATCTGGTTCCTATGACAACGACCCCTGGGGCAGTGCGAGGAATTCTCGTAGTGGGAGCAAGGAAACACTCAATACTACAGGCTACGGCACCACGGCGTACAACAACACTGTCAACGGATGTAAGGATCCACCCTGCCCCCCACGCATCTCCCCCCTTTGTCTCTTGTACTTTGTGTTTCTGCAAGTTTACGCACCTCTGACTGTATATCTGTCCCAGTAACTGTGCAGCCATGTCTGTGTCCCTCCCATTGTGTGTGTATATGTCACCACAAGAGCTTATTATGAGTTTCAATATCTGCTGTTATCAAGGTTTGGGGCGAGGGCAGTGAGGTTGTGGATGCAGGTCAGGGAGGAGGTCATGGCTGCTGCAGGGGGTGGGCGGTTTATAAGATGGAAAGATGTTGAGAGGGGAGAACAGCTGCTGTCAAACCTGTTGTAGACCAGCAGCAGCAGCAGCACATGTGGCCTGTCATTGTTTTGGGGATATCTGATCACACACTGATCTGAACGTTTCAAGCTACTGAAAACAGAATGTTCAACCACGTGTGCAGATGTTCGAGATGTGATGAAGCAGGAATGGAGGGGCCTAAAGCTACCAGACTTGTTTCTGTTTATTAGGCCAAGCTTCACTGATCATGCAGCATACTGAGACTGTTATTTTAGCCCCTGAAATTCAGACACCAGCCTCCTTGCTTCATCTCTTTGCTCCCTTTTTAGGTGCTTCTTTTCACTTCCTTGCTCCATCTATTTTGTCATCTCCCTCATCGCTTCGCACGCTTTTTCCTCCTCCTCGGTCTCCCGATATCGCTCTCTATATTCTACTCTGTTAACTCTCTGTCTATCCATCCATCTATCTGTGTATCTATCTCACTCTCGCGCTCTCACAGCTGGTGTCCCATATCCTGGTTTATTTATGAGCAGTAAGATCTCTCATTAAAGCTGTTTCTCAGATGGGAGGGGACACAACTGAATAGCACTCCGTTGGCTACACTTGAAAGGCAACAAAGGCTTGTAACCGTACAAGCTGTGTTGTGATGGTAGATGGTGAAGCGTGCAATGTGTCTCTTTCTGCTTTTGTGTTTGTATGTTGTTTTTTTATTATGATTCCTCTCCTCCTTCCCTAAACCAGTCTTGCCTGGCCTCTTTCTGCCTTCCTGCACCTTTGATGTTTTGTGTTCTTCGCTTCATGGGTACCCAGTGCACTCCTTTTCTTGTTTCTTTCTCAATCCTTCCTCTAACTAGACAGATGCCTGTCAAATATCTATAATAATATTCCTTGAATATGTTTTGAGGAATTTCGAGGAGGGCAGGTTAAACATCCTGTAATATTTGTTTGGTTTTTTTGCAATTAGAAGGTGTCATGTAACTCTATGATCTTTTTTTTCTTTAACAGCTCCTCGATCTCAGTACAGCACTGATAGCGGTGAGTTCATCATCATTTCATTAATATCCTGAAATGCCAGCACATACTGTAGATCACCTCAATTCACTGGTCGGCAAGTTTCTAGTTCGATTAAATACTCGCTGTTTTAAAATGTTTTTGAGTGGAGGCTGTGATTTGTACTCAAATTATGTATTTGTGCTGAATTCAAAAACCCAACACCCACAAGGCTCCAGTTTTATATAGTGGGCACATCTGGAATTTCAGAAACATCTTGTTAGTGGTTAACGCCATCTTCTGGCGCTGACTTGGCACTGATATATGATTTCAATGGGCCAACATGTGCATGTGCAGCTGTTTGAAAATAACTGGAAATTTAAGTCACTGTTGGCTTGACTATATTAACAGTTTAATACCGTTTTCTGTATTTTAGATTTTGTTTGTAAGTCAGCTTCGCTACCAGGATATGGACGCAACGGCATCCAGAGGGTGAGACATGGCATGATTAGATGTTAATTTATCATACGTGTCTGGGGCTTTTGATGGATCTGTTTTATTAGGCAGTTGAATAATATCCTTCTGTTATTACTCTTTATGTTTACATATGTATAAGCAATATTTTAGTCTAAACTATGCCTCTTTCTATTCTTGTTTAACTCATTGTCCCTCTTTGCACCTGCAGCCTCAGAGTGCAGACTGCTACCAGTACCAGTATGACAGTGAGGTCAACTGGGGAAGCAGAGGTAATTTAATATGAATTTAAAACATGTTCTTCACATTAATGTAAGTTATTAATCTTTCTCTATTGTACTGACTTAATTCTCTTTCTCTTTACTCCCAGCAGAATACAAGGTAAGGTTTTAACAGAATATCTTAAATAATTCATTCCATGTAAGTTAGCCTACATGTAGCGTAACCCCAGTGTTATTTTTAGGAAATCTCTGAAGTGAGATAAAGCATGACTTCCTCTCTATTCCCTGCAGATTTACCCCTATGAAGCACTTATTGTCACCACCAGGGGGCGCAACAGGCTGCCCAAAGACGTAGACAGAGCCAGACTAGAGGTAAATTATGAATGTGTCACTTAACTGTGGTGGGAGGAAGTCGTCCCTGGTCGAAGTGTAAATAATGGTGAAGTGGAGGTATATGAAGTTGGTATGATCTTTTAACAGTGTGTCTTCTCTTTGTCCCCGTGTCTCCCAGCGTCACCTGTCCCCAGAGGAGTTCGTCCAGGTGTTTGGCATGACCATAGAGGATTTTGACCGGCTGGCTCTGTGGAAGAGGAACGAGCTAAAGAAACAGGCCCGTCTCTTTTAATAATGTACTGACGTCTGTTGAATACTGCCATAAGTACAGCAAGAGACTCGACTAACTGTAGGGAGGAAAGAAAGACATAGGAAGACTTCTACTCAGTTTCACTGCCATGGCTGAGAACCTGTTCTAGATCTCCTCACATGACGAACCAAATTCTGGTCACACCAGCGTGGACCTCTGGGATACAGAGGGAAGGCCACAGAGACATTATGCACAGACAGACTGATAAACTGTTACATGGTTGCCAGTGCAGCTGTGTCTGTGTGATGGAGTGGTGTGTAAGCAATAGGCGCGGATGCCATGTACAGTAGTGTTGTGCTTTTCTTAAGCCTGAAGGATGGGTGAAGGCATGACTGTGCCCCTATAAGGCCACATGAGGGGATGTATGTGACCAGAGCCGCAGTACTAAAACACAATGAGGAGAATTTTGGCTTTGCCTTATTTGTTATGCTCTCTTAGTTATGAGTGTGCAGCACCAGCAATCTGAATGAGTAGAATGTAGTTACAGTATATCATTTATGACACTTTACCAGTGTGAATGATTAGATGACAAAAATGAATGAGTGAGAACACATTTTGCTTTGGTTCATAAGGATGCATTTTGTTTACCCATTCCCCTGTTTTTGCTCTCTCACACTAAATACTGTGTTCTCTCTGGTTTACATTGATTGATATAGAAACAAACAAGAAGCAATGGGAAGTGGACAAAATTTTTACAATTGTATGTGTGAACTGCATTGATTTATTTGAACATGAAAACCAAAGTGAGAATGCAAATATACAGATTAGCAGATCACTTCCATGTAATGTTCTGGTTACATAGTTAAAGGCCACCAATAGATACAGTCACTGTGCAGCTGTAAGGTAACCTATAAGAATGTGCAATCCAGTAGATTTAATAGATAAAAGAAAACACCAATTCAGTCCTCTTGTTCATTTTCCAGCTCATTGCAATAGGATGGTGACTAAATGTTTTAGAAGACAGTAGTCACCCATACATGTACATTCATTATTATTTATATTCTTTTAGAATGATAATCCAATAATTTTGTAGCTACAGAGATTATAATCACTCACAATGAAATGTTCTGCAAGGTATTTAACACACTGACAAAGATCCAGGGTTGTTGAAGACTTTCCTTTGAATACTGTTATTTTTGATTTTGTCACTAAAAATTAAACTTAAAAACAAATTCTGCCTCCTTTGTTCTTATTTATAGTTGGGAAACATCACCACACGTAATATATACTGCATATTGGTAAATAGGCTTATTCGTTTTCTTGCTGAGTAGACCTTTTTCATGGCAGACATTTAGACTTTTCAAAGCAGGAAAAGCACAAGTGGAATTATTATCATTAATGATGGCTGTATTGCATTTAGGTGAGCCAAATTTGTAATTAAAAAAATGTAATTTAGGGTCTTATGTACACAATAGTAAGCATGTAAAAAGTATTAGAAATTAGTTTCAATCCACATTCGAATTATTGTCATTTAAGTTTTTGTAAACTTTCCTGACACTGGGTTAGGGCATGCTTCAATATTTATTATGAAAATTACGAAATAAATTCCACGAACCAATCATATATGACATGACGTGTTGTGGTAAGCGCATTGTCTTATTTCGGGTTGCCAGAGTTTCTGTGTCACTGGTAGTGTTTCTGCATCTCAACCCAGTTAATTTAGCTATATTCTTTGTTACATTACATTTAAATGTACACTAGCACTCTTAGCTCTCTCCTTCTTTTAGCGACTTTCTCGCAAGTCACATACTTTTCAGAACTGCTACTTACTTTAGCTTAGCAGTTAACGATGGCTTCCCTCTCTCCCTCTCGCTCTCCTGCTCTCTCTTCTCGTCTTATGTTTAGATATTCCCCTACATGCTTTACTAATAATGGTACATGTAATAAATGTAGAATATTTACCGTTTTGGAGACGAGGCTCAGTGAGTTAGAAGTGCGGCCCCTCATGGAAACCCAATTGTTAGCTACTGTAGTTAGCCAGCCCCCAGTAGCCAGTGCGGGTGTTAATCTAAATGTGATCTGCCATGCCTACATAGTCTTGGGAAATGGTCTAAACGGTGAAAAGTGCTGTTTTTTGAACTAGGTTTTCTAGTAGTTATGGACCTTTATTTTCACTCAGATTTTTGTGGCAGTTTATGAGACATTCAACTTTGATATCATATGCATTTTTACTGTTTCAAGCCAAATTTGCAGAGGCTTTAATGGTATTAATTACACCTCTGTTTTTCATGCTCAAGTCAACACTTCTGCCGGGAAAAGGGTCTGTTAGATGAGAAAATCAATCACTATATATAACTGTTGGTGCCAGCAGTTAGACTAGCTTAGCATAAAGACTGGAATCAGGGAGGAGCAGCTATCCCAACATAACCTCCCTAAATGTCAATTTTTTGTTTTTATGCTTACTTCTTTTATTAATTTTGTACGAAATAAACAAACAAGACATTGTGTGCTTTCAAGGTGCTGGTAGGTGTATTTTGTCACCTTTGGAGCCAGGCTAGCTGTCACCACCCCGGTTTCCAGTCTTTATGTTAAGCTAAGCTAACCTTTTTACCCAACTGACGTGGGAGTGAGTGGACCTTTTTGTCTAACTCTGCACGAAAGCCAATAAGCATTTGTCGTTGTTTTTTGTTTGTTTGTTAGTTTGTTTACAAAATGTCGAACTATTCCTTTAACTTCATGAAACATTTAAAGCTGTATACCCACCTAGCGCTGAGTTTTATGTAAGCAGGTACGTAGAGCTGCGGACTCTAGGACCCAGCGGCGAAGCAGCCTGCCTGAAGTTCCCGACCTGGCTGCAGATCTGTGATGTATCGACTGTATCTGTCAGCAGGAGCCTCACCACACACGCATTCACACACTCACTCATGGGCTTACACTAAGTTTGCGGCAGCTCTCTCATGGACAGCATCACCGGCAGAATGGACACAAACGGCACCAGGTGTAAGTTCACTCTTAACCTGTGACACCAATGCAAAAGAGATTGATAGTAGGGCGAGTTCAGAGTGTTGTGCGTCCCTCCATTCAGATTGAGTGGATTAAGACATGCATGCTTGCTTTATGTGTTAATTGTTCAATGTTTGAACCCTCACACACCCACTGTGTGTGTTGCTTTCCTCTCACATCTCTGACTGCAGCACCCCACTGTCCACTTGTTTTACTGGGAACATGGGGTTATTGCTGGGAGTAGCCTATGTAACAGGTTTTTTTCAATTTCTGCTCTCATTGAACTTAATTACCTCTTTAATTTTCTGTGTACCCTTCTGCATACCCTTCTTTCTCACTCTCATAGGGCTGTACATATTATGTGACTCTCACAATAGGAATCAACTGTCTGAGAACACCCATGAAGGTGTACAACATCTAAGAAGACACAATGGAAGAGCACTTTAGAAATATAAATAATGTTGCTTCAGTCTCCCTCCAGCTGCTTGGAGAGGCAGAAAACCAAGTGCTGATCTAAAGCTTGATTGTTTTTCTAGAAAGTGAATCTCACTCATCCCGAGTCAAGTCAAATATCTGGATGTGGAGATGAGATATTTGGAGATTAGGCGGTCATGGTACTCATTGTTTGATATCGGATACCACCAGCAGTGAATTCTTTACAGAGAACCCTGCAGAGCTACAGTGCGTTTGTGTTGAAATAGTTAGAAATACAAAATGTGTTTCCGCCCCATGTGTGTGTTTTCTGGGAGGGGTGCAGTCGCCCCCCTGCACCGTACAACATTTTTCCACATTGTAACTGAAAACAAATACACTTGCTCCCCTTTTGTGAGCTTTGGCTTGAGGTGAGAAGCGAAGGCTTTAACAGGGTAAGCTGTGACCCAGCTCAGGCTTTCAAATATGAAGTTATTATTTTACTTTATGGCTGATTCAAGTTTGTTTGATCATTTTTTTACATTTCAGCTGATGTTGCTGTATCATGTTACTGCTTATAGAGCCATAAAGACTTAAGTGCTTAGACTTGCTGTGAGCCGCCAGGCAGGTAAACATGTGATAGTGATTATAAGGCCAAACTTTATGGAGGTGAAGGGAAATGGGACAAACTACATGCATGGTACTTTATCTTCTTCTTCATCCTCATATTTCCAGCACCTTTTTAACAACCTCATGGTCTGCTAGTAAAAAAAAGTCTTCTTTATAGTCATGTAGCTATACTAGTCATGTGTAATTTTGCCATTTTTGCTGATGATTTGCCTCTTTTCCATCTTTCCTCACCTTGTCAGTATTGTGTGGATTATGTGGACGTTATGTAGACGTGTGGATGTGTTTGGTGTGTACATAAAATATCTTAAGGAGGAAGTGTCTTTAGGTCTTGTCCAGGTTTAGAGAAATCCTCGTCTGTCACTCCCATCTCCCTCAACACACACACACACACAAACACATGCAAACACTCACAAGCACAGAGGAATTTTGCTTGACTGACTCTATCTGAGCTTTGTGTTTGGTTAAACACCACAGGAGAAAACACGCAGTGACGGCTGGTGTTCCCTTGGGGGAACCCTACTGTTTATATGGTCCTTGAGCTCCTTGATTAGCTCCTGCCAAATTACTTTTCCTTGGCTTGTTTTAAATAGGGCTGCAAGTATTGATTATTTCAGCTATAAATCAATCAATGAATTAGTTGTTTATTCCATTAAATGTCAGAGAATAAGAACAAATGCAGATTACAAGCTGGCCCTTTGTTTTTGCTTATTTTGTCTGAACAACAGTTGAAAAACTTATTGATGTAAAAATAGACGATTTGACAATTTAATGTGAGGTACGACTTGAAATAATGACTTTATTGTTAAAGCAATATTAATTGGTTTTATTTTGGCGGGGTTTGGACAGCAGAACAAGGTGAACAAGGTGATATGGTGAACATGTAAGCATACAGTTGCCTTTTTACTCATTCAGCAGATGAGGAGCAACATTAGCATTCATTTGGAATTGTTTTTGTGTCCACCTGATGAATGTGAGTTCATTATTTACTCTCCTTATCTCCCTGGTTTGGTGTGTCCCAATTCCTTAGGAAAATATCTGGCTCTTCAGCGGCTGAATGCTACATGTTCACTAGTCTGTTGCTAAATTTGTCTGCCTGGTGTTTGAAGCTGGTTAGTGTAAAAGTGGGTGTAGCAGAACTTTTAGCCAAAAAAACAACCACCTCCTGCTGCTGCTGGTGACAAGGTTGATAAGAGCAGTGAGAGTGAAGCAAACAGTAATGTTGCTGGGCAGACAACCAAAACAGTGAGCTAAAAAAACACTTAAAAGCTCTATAGAGCTGCAGAGTCAGGGGATCATTCTCTCTTGGTTTGTCATTACAGGCGACGTCCTGACCCACTGTTAATCAAAAAAAAAAAGTGATTATTGCAGCTTTAAAATTGGTGTCGATTAGTTGTCTGTTCATTGATTAGTATTGATTCTATTAGTGGTTTCAGCACTAGCTTTAACGTTTACTTTGACCCTTTTTTGATGATAAAAGCTTGCATGTGACTTAAGATATGAAGCTTGGTAAGGTTGATGATAGGCAGGTATGGGCTTGAATAATGGGAGCTTCTTAAAATGCACTACCCGAGACAGCTGGAGAAGAAGCGTGATAAAGGTTTTGTTGCCTCGATGTGCACTCTGAGAAGTGGAGCATCAGGTGGGTGTGAGAGGGGAGAGGCTGTCCCCAAAGTGATGCATTGCAGTGCTGGGATTGTTTGTGATTTAGCCCAGCAGCTTCGATGAATCGTAGCTATTGTCTGGATGTCTGGGAGCATATGGAAGAACTTGTGGACAAAACAGTGATCCCCTATGGACTTTACAATGATGCATAAATGAAACATACTGCTCATGTAAGCACATGTCTACTACATGCAGATGGAATCCTCACCCCATCAATGCCTTTTCCTCTAATGAGATGGTCGGAGTGCCCCACATATCCACATTCCACCGAGAAATCAGTGAAAAGAGAAGCTGTGTGTTTGTAGGCATGAGCGTCTCTGTGCTTGTGTATGTTTGTGCCTATGGGAAGAGACTTTTTTCCCTCAAATATGTTACTCATATAGAAAAGTAGTGGCTTTGAATTCAAATGGGTAGCATTTAAATAAAACATCATAGGCTAGCGGGGCAAATGAGCACAATAATAATGCAGTCTGCTGTCGTCATCGTGCCAGTGACCTCACTGTGTGTGCATTTATGCCATGTTTCTCATTATTTGTGCTGTGATCTGCATTTTCACATAGAAAAAGCGTTGTTTGTATATGTATCTGGACTCTGGACAATGTGAACAAGGAAACAGGAGCCTTAACAACAACAAATCTTCATCCTTTTATTTAGTTTAACCTCTTCATTTCACATCCAACTGTAAACAATACAGCATTGCACATCTTAGTCAGCCTCTAGCTTGTCCTGGAAGTAGATCTACCAATCATAAGACATTCATCTAGGCAACAAAATATTATCACCTTCATTTAGATGTCCAAATAGCTGCTTTTTGATAGTCGGACTATGATTGAGACTGTTTAAAAGTATCAGAGGCTTCCATTACTCCTGTCCACTGTCTCTACAATGATTGATGAATGCAATGTTATTCTAACCAATTGGAACACCAGCTACAATAATAAGACCCAGGATGTACGTAAGCAGAGGTAATCTCCCTTCCATATATTTTTTATTTATACATGTAAAGTTCATAAGTTCTAGTTTTTTGTTTGTTCTATCAGACTTTATCATAAAAAGTCTGCAGACATGCTGACGCTAATACATATAGTACACGGTGTTATATATAGCATGACATATATGTGCCCCATCATGCATGAGCTGTAAATCATGGATGATTGTGGACCAGCCTTATAAGAAGTGGAATTCCCCTCTTTAACCCCAATGAGATGAAGAGATCACTGTGATTCACATGGCTGAGATGCATGCAGGGTATTTTGTGTAAGTGTGTGCACGAGTGGGTGTGCACTAGCGCATTGTGTGGAGGCAATGGTCATTCTCTGCTCGGCTGTTTATGTAGGGTTTCCATGGAGATATGCTGCACAACATTACAGCAGGGGACCATAGAGTGTATATGATACAGAGTTGTGGTATTTTCTTCTGTTTAAGAGAGTGAAAAGTGACTCAGGCGTGTGCATGTATGCAGGTAGATGCAATATACTCACAGGGACAATTCAGATTTATTGGAGAGACTTGGCAGAATATGAGAGAGTAGTTAGAATAAGAACCTGTTATCATCTAGGTTTACTATATATTACTTGACAGAAGTCATAATTGAACACTGATGCATGCTTCATATAAAATATACAGGTGTAGAAATGGTATTTTTTTGTCTTTGGGGTAAACCCAGATTATCAGTTCAAACAGTATAGTGCACAAATGGTACTGACAAAATAGGTGTCTGGTATGTAATCAGAAGATAACAGTTATTTTAACAGTCTGTAGTTTAAAGACAGTTTATAAATGTATTCATGTCTAAAACTACTCAAAAAACATTATTTGGCACTTTTGAAAAGACATACATATATCAGACATGTGATAGGATGGACCCAAACCTTCCATGGTCTAAACCCACTCTTTGCCTTTTCAATTTAGTCCCTTCTTGGATGCAGTTATACAAAATGCAGTTCATGTAGTGTGACATAAGATTATTCTTCAGCAGAAAACTCTCTTTTTTTTTAGGTGGTTACCTGACACTGCACTCCAGTAAAGTGTGTAAAGTTTTCATTGATGCTTCATTGATGTGATTGGGAAGTTTCGTCTGAACAAAGTCCGGCGTTCAAATCTTATTTGTTTAGCATAACCTTATAATTTGGGAATGTAATGAGAAACCTTCATTGTTACAGTAAGGTGTAATGCCTTCATATTCTATCTCTAGTCATAACCCTGTGAGATGCCTTTTCATGCCACCACTGGTCCACCTCCAGGTATAACAGTTGGCAACAGATGCTGTTGGATAACTTTTTTTCATATCATGTCATGAGACCAGATGACTTTGTGATGTTTATTAAAGACACTGTGTAACATTTATCTTTTCCTATTGGTAAAATACAACTTGCCTTTTCCTTTGACACTGTCAAGTTTCCATATTTGCCTTATGATGTAATAATATCTTTCTGCAACAATTGCAACTTTGCAAATTTGCCACCTTTTTTCCTCATCAAACTGACGAGGAAAAAAATGGCTCCTTTTTACCTCTTTGTTGCTTTTATTTGCTTCATGCTGTGAAAATTTGCAATACAAGTGAAATCGCTCATTTAATTTAAAATTGTTCATTTGATTGAAGTTTTATGTCAAAATGAAATGCTCTAAATCTGCTCTGCACAACACAAGGAGAAACGCATAAGGCACCTCAGATCACCCTCAAGCAGAGCTTATTGCCTTACATGATGGTGAGATTCAGATAACAGTCAGAAGAGAAGAGAGAGTATGTCGTATTTTCTGGAGCACAACTGAAGACAGCACTCCAGTCATAATCCCATTAACATGAAACATCCCTAATGGAGACAAAGCAGTCCCTTTTCCCCCTTTGTGTGTCTGTGTGTGTGTGTTTGTGGGAATGCATGTGTGTTCTGTGTATATTACCCTTGTCTGTGCAACATCAGTAATACAGTGCTTCCACTTGCAGAATAGCATCTTTCTCAGTTTGTGAATACTTTTCTGTGAGGGAGACATAGCATTGTGGTGATCTCATAGGACTCAGGGCAGATAAGGGATCTGAATAATACTGACTGCACTGTAGGGTCTTTGTCTGGCAGCAGGCTGAGTCAAGCCCTCTTTGCCATCTTGGACCTGAATAAATCAGAGAGCAAAAGATGAAAAATGAGAAAGAGTGAGAAGAGGTTTCACAGACAAAACTCTTCCAAGTTCTGTGACTTTTGAATTTTGACCTGACTTTATATTGACAAATACCCAGATGCAATTGCTGCCACCTGGCCAGTTGTTTTGGTACAGGGTCACTGGCCTATCCCATAATGCAATGGGAAAAGACAGAGGAATCCCCCCGGAGAGTTTGCCAGTGTATCTCAGCGCTAAACAGGCACACTTGGTGTGTGTGTGTGGGCTATCAGATTTGACACGATAGGGAGGAAGTAAAGGATTTCAGGAGACACAAATCTGAGAGTATAAACAGCTTTTTTTTTTTGGAGGAAGAGGGAACACTGTTACTTGAGGCAAACAATGGAAACATTCTGACATGCTAGTCTTTGTGTTGGAGCATTATGAGGTGTAAAAGACTCCTTATTGCCTGTTTTCCTCCATGGCACACAATACACAATGAAATTATTTCCACTGAATACATCTTTGTTTGTCATGCTTTGTCAAATTGGGCCATTTTTTGGCTGATAACATGTAGTCTGGTCCCAGGCCTGAGCAAACAGAATCCCCAGCAGCTCCCTGCTATCACTGCTGTTTTCCAGATTTTAGATATATTCAAGTGCTGTGAAGCTATGTTGCGTGCGTGTGTGTGTGTGTGTGTGTGTGTGTGTGTGTGTGTGTGCTCAGTAAATGGGAACATCAAAGCTTCAGTGCTTCGTGGCCAGCCTTCAAAAGCCAGTTAATGCTTAAACAGGTGAGCAGGAGTGCACAAACCCATAATTCTCCCACTCCATCACCATGGAAACATCCCAGCCACTTAAGAGGCCTAATGACTGAGTAGATTTCTCTCTGTGACAAGCTCATTAGAGTGGCCTGAATAGAAGGAGTGAGGATGGACATTCAAGCTAGAAATTTGTTGCAGACATGGACACACAGGATACACACACACCCGTCTTTAGTGATGTCTACACATATTTGCAAAGAAGGTTAATTTAACCTTAGCCTTGTCCTACTTTAGGGAGATTAAGTAATTGCGCTGTGGAATGTGTGCTCCAAATCCTAATTTGAGATCATGAAATTGTGTTTCTGTGTCAGTCAATGCATCAGCCAATTATTTCTGGTTCAACTAAACAATTCGGACAGAACCTACTGCACCCACAAAGCATCTACAGTATTTCCCTGTTTCCATCTCTAGTGTAATTAATGTATTTGCATGTACAGTTGTGAGTATCACAGAGTGTGGGATCATTTCTGTATTTTATGATGACCTGAAGCATCTTCCCGTGTATAATAAAAACAGTGGGAAGAACATGTTTTTTCCCCTCTCTCCTTAATTTGTATACCTTTACGACTTCTCCAAACCAAATAAATTTTTTCCACATGCTCGCCTCACCTGCTGCTCCACTCCAGCCTGTTTTGTAAGTGTGCATTTGGTATTCATGTTGTATGCAGTAGTTACCATATACCAGCTTTGTTCTAAATGTCCAACCATGTGACAAATGTGCAGGTTAAAGCCATGAGAAAGGAATTTTAACTCTCTCGGGGAATACCGAAGCTAAATAAAGGTTTGTAATGATGGTATATTCAAGAGTTCCATTATATTGTCACTTCTTTGAAATACAGTTTTAGCATTGCATTGAAAGCAGACACATTCAATGCTATCTTTTGCAGGATCTAGTGTGCATCGAGAACGGGGTCACCAGAGACAGTACAGTAAAAGTGGGCGTAAGTCAGCTGACAGGAAGAGGAAACAGAAGGCAGGAGGTGATATTTGATGTCATCAGCAGAGGGAGGAAGTCCATCTCTATAGGGGGCATATGGGACATCCCCATACCAGTTGGTCAGCCCATTAATAAAGTAGGACAGGAAAAACATTTTGTTGGCAGCATGCAGAATAAGATCAAAATCGGTCTGTGAGGATCATAGAGTTAAAGGGAACTGTAGAGTTGAGTGATAATTCTCTGCGGGTTCATCAATACGGGTGCGCCCTTTCACATGCACCTTGTCATTTGATTCAATGTTAATATAAAACTATTGATTATAGCAGCTTTAAGAAATCTACTGCATGAATCAATTCAGTTCATCCACCTCATATCCTAACCAAAATGATGACCACAAAGGCCAAACAGTAGCAAAAATTCTGTTAAGTCACAATTCTTATCATCATACTGATGTGTATCATCTTCCCAATGAACCAATACTGTCTCAGTTTACTCATTGTAGGCTCCACAGATATCAGTTGATGAATGCCCAGACATGTTTTCTACCGGGGTGAGGAGAACCGTCACACATGGGAAATGCCTGGAATCTTAGGAGTAGAGTGGGAGGGGATCTCATCATGATAGGGCACAGGCTGGTGAGAGAAGACATTGTTGGCACAGCTCTTAATGTAATTAAAAACCTTAAGCACATCTGGCCATCTGGTTTACCTCACCTTTGTTAGCATGTAGGTTACACATACACCTCAGTGATCTACATGGGGTGAAAGGGTACGATAAAGCCTGTTTTTTCTGAACAGCAGATATGACGTCTGTTTTTTTTTCATCTGTCTTTTAAACCTTATGAATCAGCTATTTTCTGTAAACATGCATTTCCCAGCTTTGATGACTGAGTAGGATGGTGGTATTTAGATAACCCTCACACGGCATGAAGATAACATTCAAACCCTGCTGTCTCTTAACTTAAAAACCTCTCTTGTGACTCACTTGACGTAAGATAAGATGATGTGTTTTCAGGAAAATATGCTTTTCTTTTCTCTTCAAAAAGGTTGCTGGGTCATTGCATACAGCTGGCTTTAGTGGATAGAGAAAGAAAGACTCCCACACTAAGTTTCTGGACACCTCAGAGTCATCAACCTGCAGTGCTCTTTCATGTCAGAATAAGATTGGGAAATGACTATTACCCAACATGTCCAAAGACAATAAGGAAGGGGAGACTTCCAAGAAAAACTCAGCAGTTTTCATTAGATACTGATCTCTTGGAGAGTCACAGATGGTACAGTGCTTTGAGTTTCTAACAGCAGCTTTGTCTCATTATGGTCATACCTATGTTTGGTATTGTAGACTTAGTTCCTGAATACACATGAGAACTAAGGTACCCAGTTGTGCTTCAAGGTAAAGCGATGTGTGTTTTACAGCATGTAGTGTGCTTTCCCGTCCCTCCTTTGGCATCCGCGCTCCTGTGTGAGTTCACAGCTTTACCCTGGAGGTCAGAGGTCACATTTAGTCACAGTGCGGAGTGGTTTTGTAAGGCCATAACTAAGCCTAGCAGGGTGTGTCTGTGGCATTTGTCACAGCTAGAAGATTGGGAGAAAATTGGGAAACATTTCATACACAGGCAAGACCTTGCTTCATACACAACACAAGGAGTGTTGTGTGTATCACATTAGACACTAGAAGGACTTCCTGTCTACATGATGTTTCTTGTTTAACACTAATGCACCAGGAAGGATTCAGATATTTTGAAACCTTGTATGGTTTGTCTTGTTTTTCTGATAGTCATTATCTGTCATTCACTGTCTCATGCTATTTTTTCCACTGTACTTACACATATGTACACATATTTTCACTGTAATACACGTTGATTTTTGTGATATCGATATGTGTATTTTTGTTGTTATTGCTGGCTCTTTTTCCTTAAAACTTTTGGTAAAGTTAGTTTTGGTCAGTCATTCTAGAGGTTACACACCAGAAAACAATGGATGAAACATGGAGACAACTTTGCTATTCTTAGTTTAATTGCAATACATCCAATACTTATTATGAAATTTAACGCTGTTACTGTTGCGGATAAATGTACAGTTACACTGAGTGCACTGTTTGCACCAAGAAACGTTTCCAGTGAGACAGCTACCTTATATCAAAGCATGATGAACTAGCTAGAAGCAGGGATGTTTTGCTGTAACCTGTTAGGGGACCCCAGGTAAAAAATTTGCTGTTGGGCCCCTCCTGACCCCAAACCTTCTGCTCTGCTCTGTTTCATGTGTATGTACCCTGATGCCTTCATGTTCCTGTTATGTCCAGTGCAACCAGTACTCCTATGCTGGATTTAAATGTGTTAGTTTGTGGTTATTTTATTGAGCACAGTGTTATGCAGCAGGATGCACCATGTGGATACACTGTAAACTAAAATAGCAGGGCCCCAAAAAATAAGCTATTTCCAAACTCGCCTTAGTTTATATTGGACATTAGTGGTGTAAATTCCCAAATACATTTCCAGTTAATCAAATTACCAAAATCAGTTGACATGCTGTGATTTTTTGGGGTCAAACATGATCAATATATACTTTTGTTATCCCCTCCCTTTATTTATATGTATCTTTACTAAAGTGTGTAAATAGGTGCAATCAAAAAAATCCTATGGGGTCATCCAAGTTTCAAAACAACAGATGATCCTTATATTTTGCTTGCTTAGTGAATCTTATCTGGTAATTTAACAGTGGTTTTTGTGCAGTGTTGTGCACCAGGCAGCCCCACAGCCGGCCTGACATTGTTTTCATTCAGCATGTTTTGTCTGTACGTGTCAGTTTTTGCATTGTTGTGCATGTGGTTGTGTATTGGTCCATGTGTGCTTGAGGGTTTGTTGGTGCAGCATTAGTGCCAGCGTGATTGAAGGCAGCATGTTGTATCGTGTCAGGGCTCATCAGTCTGCCTCAAGGCAACGAGTCATCCACGTGTAACTCTGTAAAGTCTCAACTTGCCTCCACCACCTTTACTCAATCTCCTCTCTGTGTTTCACTTTACATTTTCAAGTAAACGCATCAAACAGAAAGCAGCACTGAGAGCACCAGCCTTCTTGGTATCTTTTAACAATATATCATATTGGTAAAGATGTTCTAATGTAAAGAAGCAGCACAATGCCTGGTGTGTCCATAGGTTTATCTCCTGGATGGCAGACTTTGTGGACAGCTAGTTAAAGGTTAATAATGCACGCTGAGGGAAGGTATGTGAAAGAATAAAGAATGTGAGTTAGCTATTAGTGGACGTGTGTGTGTTTACACAGCAAGCCTTTCCCAGGTGCTACACGATCCCTAGGATTACAGCGGAGGGGGATCCAATAGGCATACACACACACACACATACACACAGCACCACCATCTCCCTCCCTACCCCCCAAAAGAAAAGAGAGGAGGGGAGACAGAGTGTGGGAGGGAGGCAGAGAAGAAGATAACAGATCAGAGGGAGGAGGGAAGAGGTAGGAGTGTGAATTCAGCAGCCGGCAGACTATACCTTACCTCCACAACAAAGACTTCACGGGACAGAGCACACAGGGAGGCTGTGCCTCTGGAATACCTCTGACAGTATCTGCTTGGTGTATGAATGAACCAGTTTGTCTCCTTATCCTTGAGAAATGGTGGGACTCTCATCCACTGCTGTTGAGGGTAAGTGTTTTCTGTATATTAGAACAGCAGGTATCTAAAGTGAAAGAAGGTGCAAGGATTTGTAAAGATATGCAAATATGCAGAACAAAGTAAAGATATACAAGCTGTGGAGCTGTAAAGGTGTCATAAACATGAGACTGAATATGAGACATCGGGTGATGTTTTTACTTCATGTCTGAAGCATCACGCCAGCTTGCTGAAATAGAGGAGAGAGGCAGTGATGCTGAATTGTTGAGAAAGCAACTATTTGGCACTCAAACTCATAGTCAATAGTGAAACATTGTAATTTTTCCAACCTCTAGAGACTCTTTGTGAGATGCAAATTCTTCTGTGATTAGCTGGAATGTCTGCCTGCAACAATATTGTGAAACAGAGTCGCTGCTCAATGACTGAATTTTGTCACTTTCGACATACTGTGAAGTTGTGTGTGTAAGTGTGTGTGTGTGTGTGTTGTGTGGCAGAAGTGAGCTCAGCATGAAGAAAGCCTTTTGGCATGAAAAGGAGTGAGGAAAAAAAACCCTGACACCCAATTGAGGTCACATTATTCTTCATATCAGGGTTTTGTTGGACATGTTAGCACAGGTGCTCAACTCACTGACATTATTCACCCCCTCCGCCCCCCCTCCCGCCCCCGCCCCCTACTTCCCCCTCTTCTCCCTGTCCCTTGTAGAGTTTGTACAGACCGTCTGCTAATGTAAGCCTCTTTTAAAGGTCTGAGTCTGCACTGTTAAACAAATGACTCTCTCCGCTTCACAAAAGTGTACACATGCACACTCACAGACTTTCGCAGAGTCATGCACTATTAACAAGGTGAGGAATGTGTGTGGTGTTTAACAGCAATTGTCAGACAAGTGTGAGGAGGTAAATGTTGTTGAGTGAGTTCAAAGCTTTGAATAGCATTACACATTCCTGCAGGCATGGTGCACTGCCTGCACCCATCCTTTGTATGTGTATGTTTTTAGGTGAACATTGCCCTCAGGGTATTTTTTTTCATAAGTTTTTAGATTAAACTCCTTGTAGCTGTAAATATTTCAATATCACCTTGGTCTGACTTTAATTAAACCGCATCCACCCTGTTTTCATGTAGCATTATTAGCATATGCAAGCTTGTGCATGGTTTCCCTCAGGTGCTGGGCACAAAGTCGGTTTAATCTGGCTTTGAAGGACATCAAAGACAAACAGAACCTATGAGCAGTTGCAGCACAGATTTAAAGGATCATGTGCTGCTATAGATGTGTGAGAAACCATGTGGGTAGTGTGGTGTTGATTATAAAGGCATGACTGGGGACTTACAGGTGGTCTTTGGCACAGGTGGAATAACGCTGTAATCGTCAAATTGGATAATCAGCTTTTCAGAGCTTGTGAAATGGTGAAATAGTTTTATGAATGTTATCTCCTATATCAGGCCAACTCCTCGAAAGCACTGCCTTGATTTCTGTGTTCTGTTTGATTTAGTGCTGACTTGTGTAAATTTCAATTTTCTCGCTGCAACAAATGACTCATGCTGTGGTTAAGATTTTGTCTTCCACAAGGTTAGGGGAAGCCCAGTTGTATACTAGAGCCAGAATCTAAACAGCTGGAACCTCTGGCAGTGAGACAGCATTCACCAAGGCCAAGTGATCCCACTCTCATAAGTTTCCTCCCCCCCTCCTCTCCTTATTTCCCAAGGGTGACTTGGATCGTAATTAGGAAAATAGACGTTCCAGGACCCTGCATGAATCAGTTCCTCATGCCCACTTCTCGGAGAGACTATCTGCCAGCATGTCTTTATTACAATAGAAGGAAACCACACTAGTAAAGAAGACAAAATGGTTAAACAGATACAGGCAAACACATACACACACACACACCTACTGACTGTAGCCTTGGCAGGGCATTGTTAAGCCCATAGGAAGACCCACCTCAGGAAAATATGTCTTTCTTTAAGGAGTGGGAGCAGCTTTCTCTCTCTCTCTTGCATGTAGAGCACACATCACTAACAAACACCAGATACATCTTCTACTTTTCAATGTTGATTACATACAAAATCTCTGTGTCAGGGTCATGAGTCTAACAGTCCAACTTTCTGCCAGAACTCATTAATATGTAAATGAAACCATCACACACACACTATCAGGTACACTGAAGTTCACTATCAACAGACCTTACTAAATACACAACATATAAGCGCCTCTTTGGGTCTTACATGTTTTGTGCACGTCTATGTGTGTGTGTGTTTGTGTTTGCTTAGTGCAACAGGTCTCGTTGCCATGTGACCGCCCACCGTGCAAAGACTTTTCTGGCTCAGTGGCTGTCCTGTGGCTGACCCCAGCGAGATGCATGGTTCAGCAGGTCTAATGTGGCTGGACTGTGAAAATGGTGTCGGGTAGGGTAGGGGGGGTGGGGGGGGCAGACAAGTGTGTCAGCAGTGCCTCAGCCAGTTGTTAGATTTCTCTGAGGATTTTCGGATTATAGAGGTGGAAAAATGTATTCTAACATACAACAATTCGGAGGGAAAAGAATATAGAAGAAGTGATGAACACAACATAGAAAGAAGGGAGGGATGTGGAGGGTTATTGGTAGCACACACACACACACAGGTTGCGGACCTGTTCTCAGGGTGTCCAGCAGCTGGGGTGCTGTGAGACAGTTTATTTAAGTTCTGCTCTGAAAACAGGGAGTGGACCGGTCCCACCTCTCAGATCAACATATGATGTGAATCATATATTCCTATAAGCTGAGTCCTCAAAGTGTTACAGAACCAGGAGAGCCCTGTGAAACCCCATGTGTGCATGTGTGTTTAGCAAGAGGTCTGTTCATGACTTAAACTCTCCCAACTGTTAGAACAACATTGAGCCCCTGTGAATGAAAATCTTGCTTGCTGGTACATTTGGCCTGCTCGAAGCACTCTGTAAAGAGGCCTTTCAGTTATTCTTGTCAGAATCTCATATTCCTGCCAACATCTTTAGTGTCTTTGCAGGGCTTTTAATTTACGTTCTCAGCATTGAGAGCAACCGTTGATTGAAATTTGGCTTTATGCCCATCTGTCTGTCTGCTCTCTGCCCCTTGTGCAGGATTTTCCCTTAATATGCCGTGTAAGATTTGTTATTTTTAGTATCGTCAGTTCCAGTTTTCTTCTGGGTTAATGAGCAATTAGCCAACGTGTTTCCTGTCACTCTATCCTTTTGTTGTTGTTTAGTCTGGCTACTGACAGAGAGAGGGGGAGAGGAGGGAGACTCTGTGATAAGGTGGCAGATTGAGCTTGACAAACTGTGAGGCAAAGTGACAGAAAATGAAAGGACACAGCAACAGCAAAGCGTACTGCTGGGGTTAGACTTGTCATACTGACCTTTGCCCTCTCTGCTGATACACTGAACCCGTGCCCTCTGACCTTTGCCCCCCTTGTGCAGCGATGGAGGTCTTGGTGAGTGAGCTGGGCGTACTGCTGAAGATGCTGGACCAAGAGAACCTCAGCTCCTCCACTCAGGAGAAAAAGACCTCCGTGTGGAACCTCCTGCAGCAAATACAGCCCTCAGGTTAGAGAGGGGACAAACAGGGTCACTGAATTTGTTCTAACATGAGTTTTAAAACAAAAGTTTTTACACATAAAAAACAAGCAAACTACACTCACAATTTTACTGACATAATCTGTTTGGGAACCATTGCTCTAGATTGCTGTTTAAAGATTATAATGTCATAACTACAATCAGTTTGTTACGGTGTAGTAAGTGTGTATACCTTTTCCTCTCATCTAGTTTCAGGAACAGACTACATCTACATGAACTCAGCAGTGTATAGAAATGGCACCAGCTTTGTAGAGTCCCTCTTTGAGACATTTGGTGAGTTTGAGCTCCAACATGGTGCTTTATAAATGTGTACATAAGAGCTGCATTAACAATTATGTTGTCTCCATACATATAAATAAAGTGTGGGTTGTTGTCATTTATAGACTGCGAGCTTGGAGACCTAAAGGACGTGACAGATGATCTGAAACAAGACAAGGACACACAAACCGAGACTTTAAAACAGGCAAGTTGCCAGATTTCCTAATTTATCCCTTCCATAAATATGTGGGACAATTACCGGTACACCTCTAAATGACTTGTGGAGAAAAATAAAAGAAAAACAGCAAGATTATATTTCATGTTGTGGGGGTTTTCCATGCACACATCTCTTTGTGAGCTGTTGGAAGAGTTAAGACTTGGGGATCCACCCAGAGCCCATGTGTCTAATTTATGGATATAATTTAAAGGGTTATACTCTCTGTCTCTTTGATGAAGTTGCTCGTTGGCTGTGAAAAAAACCTTTAATGGTTATGGAGGAAATTTGTAAGATATGTTTGTGTGTTTCCGTAAGCAGAGCTGTGCAGACTCCCCAGCTCGGCACTCAGCTGACCCTCCTCCCCCTCTGCCCACAACGCCTCCTCCTGAGGAGTACTATGAGGAGGCAGTGCCCCTCAGTCCTGGAAAGATGCCCGAATACATAATCACACGAGGTCAGCATCTTCCCGCCTTGTTGCCCTTAGTGTCATTTTTCTGTAAAAAACTACTCCAGTCACTAAGTACTCTGCACTTATATGATACAAACATAGTCATATATCACTTTTACATACACATAATTAGAAAGTATAATAAAGTGTGTGATGGAACTCAAGGACTAATTAGAGATTTTCTTTCATGTCTTTAATTTTCAGTCAGGCCCAGCCCTCCCAACTCTATAGAGGACGGGTATGAAGATGCTGAAAACAACTACCCCACTACCTGCATAAACTCACACCGCAAAAACTCCTGTGAGTTAAGAAGACTCGTACACACAAATTAATCTGATTAAAGGAAAAGTTTTATGCATGCACATATTTAATATTCTCTCTGTCTGCTCTCTCCTAGACAATGATTCTGATGCTCTTAGCAGTTCCTACGAGTCGTACGAGGAGGACGAGGAGGAGAGGAGCCCTGGCGTCACTCACCAGTGGCCCTCGGATGAGAGCTCCATGCCTCCTGCCAGGGACTGTCGCATCTGTGCCTTCCTGCTGCGCAAGAAACGCTTTGGCCAGTGGGCCAAACAGCTCACCGTCATACGGGAGAATAGACTACAGGTGAGAAATTGCACGTCCACAACAAGACACACACAAACAGCCTCTGGAGTTCCTTCTCTCCTTGAATCTTCACATGTATTCTCCTTCCTGCAGTGTTACAAGAGTTCTAAGGACACATGCCCCTATGTGGACATGCTGCTGCCCCAGTGCACTGTGGTCTACGCTCCTAAAGACAGCAAGAGGAAGCACCATGAACTCAGGTTCACCTTACCTAATGGAGATACACTGGTGCTGGCGGTACAAAGCAAGGAGCAGGCCCACAGATGGCTCAGGGTGAGCTGTTCTTTGGCATGATATGTGTGCATGCAGAAATATCCAAAATGACAGTCACTGGAAGTGGGTTTGACAATGAGGAAAGACAACATTTACAGTCGGGAGTGACATATATAAAACATCTCTACAGGTCGTTAGAGAGGTGAGCGGTCAGAGCACAGGACCCGAGGAATCTGTGTCTCCCATCATTCCAAGAAAAACTGAACTTGACAAGGTAAGTGTACATCTCAGCACATCCCTGTCGATTTCTTTTTCATCCTCGAGACATAATTCATTTTCACACCTGAGGTGAAGAAAAATCAGTGGCAAGCAGCAATTGTGTTGTCACCGTCAATTTTCCTAAACAATTGTTCGGCTCGACACAGTACACAGTGATAGCTGTATTTGCTTTGCAGAACAGAGAGGAGATGCGTGGTGTAACTGGGTGTTAAGACTGCAATTATATGGGTGGTTCTGAGTCAGTGTTGAAACAGGCACATCCTCTTTAAAGCTCACCAACCTGTCAGAACATAAACCATGCTATAAATGAAAGCACAGGAAGCGAAGGAGGCAAGAAGGAGGAGATAAGAAAAGGGAGATTGCCAGTATGTTTGTCTCATTATGTCACGTCTTCATGGTTGTGAGACTGTATGTGAAAGTATCCAGAGGCAGATGCACAGGGACAAGAGGAGTGGAGCAGAGTCAGCTCTAGTTCGATCCTAGCTGGCATGCAGATTGTGCGTTTTAACTTGGATGCTGTTGTTGAGACTCTAAACCTAAATGTGTAAATGTGTTTGTGTGTGTTGATGTTTGTGTATTCTTCCCTCAGAGATTGTCTGCAGAGAGGAACACATCAGATTCAGACAGTGTTGGTGTGTCAACAGGAGAGAACTGCAGAGAAAATGGTGAGATAGAGACAGACAAGCACACCCTGCTATCATTACTGCAGCTGTTTCATTTTCATTGGGTAATATTTGCAGTTTTAGCAAGTTCGGCAAGACACATTACACAATTTAAAGCAACAGTTCGACATTTTGGAAAATGCACTTATTCGCTATTTGAGAGTCAGATGAGAAGATTGATACCACTCTCATGTCTGTACGCTAAATATGAAGCTGGAGCCAGGCAGCAGGTTAGCTTAGCTTAGCATTAATACTAGAAACAAGGGGAAACAGCTAGCCTGGCTCTGTCCAACATTATAAAATCTGCCTCCCAGCACCTCTAAAGCTCACTATCAACATGTTATACCTCATTAGTTCAATCCATACAAAAACCAAAACGGCATGTTGTGGTTTGATGGAGGGGTATGTGTTGGATTATTTCTTGGCTGGGTGCTGTAACTTCCCGGAGTCTTGTCATCATCGCTTAAGACTTAACATGTTAATGAGCTTTACAGGTGCTGGTAGGTGGGTTTTCTTACTTTTGGCAAAAGCCAGGCTATCGTTTCCACTATTTTTCCCCAGTTTTTTCAATCTCTGTGCCAAGCCAAACTAAGCCTCTGCTGGCTCCAGTCTTATATTTACCAGACAAAAATGAGAGCTTTTTATTTAACCATGGAACTATCCCTTAAGTGTATTAATTCTCACATGACAGATAAATTTGGAGAAAAGGCTGCTGCTAAATCCTTTAATTTTTGGTTCAGGTAAGGTGAAACGGGGGGCTTTCGCTGCAGGCCGAAAGATCACACGCATCATCAGCTTCTCCAAGAAGAAGCCTCCTCGACCAGGAGATCCCCGGACTGCCCACAGTGACCCTCGACAAGGTCAGACCCCGCTTCACGGTCGCTCTCCAGGTCACCAAGCTTGCATACGCATCATTATTCTGTCCTTCCTTACCATGCAGGCTACTTGTCGGTGCTGGTGAACCAAGTGTGGAGGGAACAGTGGTGCTGTGTGTGCAGAGGCTCCCTGCACTTCTACCATGACAAAGGAGACCCTCGGACCTCCCTGCCCTCCCTTCCTCTCCATGGCTGTGAGGTGGTGCCAGGGCTGGGACCTAAACATCCCTTTGCCTTCAGAATCCTGCGGGCCAGCACGGAGGTGGCTGCTCTGGAGGTGAAATTTGTTTCATATTTTAAAGCTGCACCGATCAATATTATTGTATTAAGAATAGATCAAATGACCACATGTAACATGAAAAGGGTCACTCATAGTGATGAACCCAGTTCTCCTTAGTCCCCCTCAGTTTAAGCATTTTTTAGCTCAGTGTTTTGGCTTTATGGCCCGCACCTTTACTGGTTTGGTTCACTCTTAGCAACCTAATTTTGAGCATCAGTATGCAGCTGTTTTGAGCAGAAAAGCTCTGATAAACCCACTGCACTACCTATCCATCACCAAATGGCAGACAGACAAAGTTGGCAATCAGCTGGTGAGCAAGGGAGCATTTAGCTGCTAAAGAGCCAGATATTTACCACAGGAGTTGGAGGAGACCAAAACAGAGCTACAAGGAAAGTGAATATTGAATGTACAATTGTCAAGTGGTCAGAAGCTTGACTCCAAATATATGCTAATATTGGTCTGCGTCTGCTAACTGTTTGCTAACAGTAAATACCAATTTAATATTCTAATATTCAGATTTCAGGAATGATATTTGTCGTTTTTGTCCTGTGTGTTTTTAGGCAGCAAGCTCTGAGGAGCTTGGCAGATGGCTCGGCATCCTCTTGGCAGAGACCGGCTCCGCAACAGATCCAGAGTCGCTGCATTACGACTATGTTGACGTGGAAACCATTGCTAACATCCGCGACGCTGCGAGGCATTCCTTCCTGTGAGTGAGACAGTGATGGGGGGGATATTGGGATATTTGGACGAGGTCAAAGGAAGGCCACCGGCCAGAGCAGCGATGTTTTCACGTCACACAGACTACATTTCTGCTCTCTCTCTGATCCCTAGGTGGGCCACATCCTCCAGCAGTACCTCCACAGACTCCAGAACATATGATGAGGTCCCTAATGAGGACATGCAGGTGGGACACACGTGCTCAGACGCACGTACACACACATTTCCCTAGTTCAGTCAAACCTAATACGTGAGGCTTTACTTTGATGTGACGAGATTAGAAGCTGTGTGTCTGTGTGTGTGCAGCTGTTGGATGACTGTCACTGTCTGAATATGACACCCCTGATCATTCACTGGAACAGACAGACAGAGCTCTGTTACTTGCTTATCAATGATGGCTTTTTGTCGGCCGGAGGAAGACTAGTGTGTGGGCATGGGAGAGGAAAAAAAGGGGGAGGAAAAGGAAAAAGCGATCACACTGGTGACAGGAAGGCAAGAGGTCATGGCAGTTTTACAGCCTGTAAACCCCTTTCTTAACCTCACTGACATGCACTTAAACACACACCTCTCACCACCTACAGCTACAAACACACACACCTCAGCGGCCAATAAATCTAAAGATTACGTCACTGCTTAGAGTTTGTATATTAAAACTTTGCTTGTCTGTTTTAACTCCGTCTTTGCATCCCCCAACATCTGTCATGTATCCCCTCCTCCTTATTCCCCCTCTCTACTCCACCCAGCCAGTGGAGAACCGCAGGCAGCAGTCTGGGAATCAAGGGAAGCGGCGCTCAAGTTTCTCCAGCAGTGACTCTGACAGAAAGAAGCCAGTAGTCTCCCTCAAACGAACAGGCTCAAGTAAGTGCATCTGGTTTGTTTTCCAAAGCAACACTGCTGTGTGTTCAGTGTTGCTGAGCCTGTCCTGAACTATTTGTAGACCAAAAACTTTTCAGATGCTTCCCTTCTGTGTCTTTTCAGCATTACGCCCCTCTCAGCTTTCCATCTGTCTCATGAAGGAAAAAATAAGGATAGCAGTCTGCTGCCTTCCGAGGAAAACAAGAATACAGATGGCACCTCTTAATATAGTTGTGTGTCACACAGGAGTCGTGGATTGCAAAGCTGTGCAGTAGTTTCTTACACTCTTCATACAGTCCACCAGCAGTAATGAAATTTGAGCTTTCATATGGCTCGATATTCCCCTTCTTCCTCTCCCCTCTCAGTCATCTTCTCATTTTCCATCCATAATCTCTTCCCTCCTCATTCGCTTCTCCCATTTGCTCATTTTGTCAGTTGGCCTCTGCCATACAAATAAAGAAGATGAGCATCCTGGGTTTAGGAAAATGATATCGGTGTGTGTCGGCACTTCTCAGTGCTGTTTCTCAGGCCTTTGCCGTGACGGTTCTGAAACATCAAAGAGCCAGCGCTCTCCAGGGCTGAGAGCTTCAGGATGTAACCTGAGATTTATTGGACACTCACATTAGAGCCGCTGTCTCGCCTCCTGACCTCTCTCTCTGCATGAGTGTGTGTGTGTTTATCTTTTATTCACACGTCATATCGCTGTACTTTCCCAAATTCCTTATTTGAATTATGAGAATGGTCAAAATATGTAAGGTACACTTAAGTATGACCTGTAGAAGCAGCGTCGTCATGCGTGAGTCTCCTCACGTGAGGAGCATGACATCGATAAGCAGAGGCAGACAGATCGGCGTGAGATGTTTCGTCTCATTCCCATAACCCCTGCACATTTAACCCTTCACCTTTGCTCTCTCATCTTCACCCAGACTCCAACCAGTACGGAAGGTATGGGAAAACTCGAGCAGAGGAGGATGCCAAGCGTTACCTGAAAGAAAAAGAGGAGCTGGAAAGACAGAGGGATGGGATTCGAAATACACTCGTGACCCTCCGACAGGAGAAGAGAGAACTGAAGGAAGAGCTGAAGACGACTTCTGGTAAGAAGATACAGAGCAAAACACAGAGCACATCCTACACAAATCATTCTCGCAATCTGATATAACCCTAACCTGATGCGCCAGATGGTTTGTTACACAGAACCATCTGAGAAGTCGTCCATGCAAACTGTTTGGAAAAGGGCAGGTACTTTCAAAAAATACTTGGCAGGTGAATGGATGAACCATCTGTATATCAGCGTCTTATCTTGCGAGGCAGCTGGATTCACGACGCTGATAACAAGCTCATAATTGGAAGCCTGACAAGATGGATTCTCATGTGATCTCATGATGTCATGATCTCGCGAATCCAGCTGCCTTGCAAGGTGGATACAACCCTACAGCTCTTCAATGTAGCTACAACTTGTGTTTATGTACCTTGGTTACTACAGAAAGTCTTCAGGAACCACTCTACTACTAATGCATTGGCTATCGTCTTTTGCATATAAGTCATATTTTGGGAGCTGGATGTCTGAGAATTTGTCTTCAAATCAACCAGAAGGCTTGCATTTCTGGTCTACATACTGCATCCCTGTGTCTGACCCTGAAGTCTGACCTCCATTATTAGATGGTGATGTGAGAAGAGAATTGCCCTACAGGGATAAATAAAACATCTAATTGTTATTAAAATCAACAACATGGCTATGAAAATTCCTCCTTAATCAAATTAATTTCCTCTATTTACACATATTGTAGTTTGCTGACAGCGATGGAGGGAGAAGTATTCAGATCGTTTTTTAAAGTAAAAGTTGCAACACCACAATGTCAAAATGATCCATTACAAGTGAAAATTCTATTGTTGTGATATTGAAATATTTTTTTAACAGGTGTATTAAAATGTATGCAACATTTTAATGTATAAAGCAGTAGCCCAAAGGTGTACCCACAATAAGTACAGCACTTGTGAAAATGTACTTCTGTTTTGAAAGCCATCACGAATTTTGAGACTATCACCATCTAAAGGAGGACATGAAAACATAAATTCTGTATGTTGTATGTGTCGCTGTGTTCCCGTGGAGCAGAGAAGAGGAAGCCCTCTCTGAACAAACGTGTTTCTCAACTGGAGGAAGCATGTCGGGCTAAGGAGGCAGAGAGGGTGGACCTGGAGCTCCGACTGACCCAAGTCAAAGAAAACCTCAAGAAGAGCCAGGCAGGTGGAGCGCTTGGTGCACCAGTGGAGGCTAAACCACCTGTCAAGGTATTTTGGGTGCTTTGAGTGGAAAGATAAATATATGCACACCTGCCTCTATATACATTTTTATTGATTTTTTTCTATTTGTGTAGGGTTCCAGCAAAAAGACCCAGAATATCTACATGGAGTCTTTACCAGTTAACTGTGCTCTAGAGATGCGTAAGAGACCTCCATCTGTGTATGCTTCTTCTACAGGAACTGTCATGCAGAAGGCAAAGGTAACAGTGATCTAACTCTTACACTCACTTCCTGAATAACTCCTCAGCCTCATCTGTCATTATGGACAGATTTGTCTGTCAGGCTCCACAAAGGTTTAATACAATCACAGCATCATGTGTCATCATATAATTGATTTTCACACTTCCCATATAAAAATAGATATATAGTCAGTGTGTGTTGGTGCTTTAACATTGAATATTCACAATCAAGTATCTGTAAGTGTGAGTGAACTTGACTGACAATGATGGAACATGATTCTTTCAGCGCACACAGACATTACATATCACTACGTTCAGCTACTGCTGCCTTTTTGTAGTCACCCTGATACAACTCACTCAGGATGGTGGAGTTTTTAATTGCAATATATTTGCAGTAGTTTTGTTGGAAATGCAACTTGCAACTTTTGGGTTCTTTGGGTTTGTTGTCATTGTCACAGTGACTTTACTGTTTTTAAGCTCTTTCATCTACATTTACAGTACGTTTTTTTTTGAGAATGTGTGAACATATCGAACAAAATGTCAGTGAGGAAACTGGAAAGCAACAAAAAATTAATAGATGTGCTCCATGTTCTGATTATTGACAACCTGCTTTGATGATTTAATTCATGGTCATAACAGTAATTTGCATTGCTATACAGCCACTCAACCAGAACCTTAACTTTGCCTCTAAATTTCCAATTTTAAAAAAAATTTTTCCTTAACATCCATTGATTTAATAACTAAATCATTTTCAATGAAACTCTAGATAAATTGAATCTAATGGTGTTTAGATTTCTTAATTTCATCAAAGCTTACAAATATGGAGACATTATGTTTTAACAGTATTGTCCAGCTCTACCATTTGCTGTATTGAGATGGAAATGACTCATCTACAAACATGGGCTTGTATAAATGAAATTTTCTCATTTGGTTCCATTTATTTTTGTTTTACCTGCAATCATTTGAAATAGAACTTTTGATGCCTTATTCTCATGTTGTTACCATCACTTGCTTCTTTTCTATTTTTACAGGAATGGGAGTCAAAGAAAGGAACCTAAGTTCAGTATCATGGAAAGGACTGTGGAAAGATATAATGGATATCAGGATGTGACTGTTGCCACATTCAATCCTACAAAGGATAACCTTCCTTTTCGACATCCCAAAGCACAAACTTCACTTCTTTCATTTTCGATTACTGAGGAAATTATGTTGTAATGAAAGAAATCAGCCACTAGGTGGAGGTACATCTTACTAAATATTTACCCTTCTGTCCTTCTAAGAGGTCTCCAAATGCCAGAAATCCACAGACAACAGTCTGTCTCTATATCATTGTCTGAAATAATGTCTGAGATTCAAATGTGGCAAACAGAAAACAGATAAACTAGGGCTTATGGAAGAAAGACACAAGAAAAGTGTATTGAAAAGCACAGTGAGTACTGTAATGGAAAGACAACACAGGATTGTGTTGGCACCAGTGTTGCAGTAGGTGAAATGTTGATTTTTTTTAAGGTTCCATGTGGGAATATAAAACAATATAAATGTGATGTGTGAGGATGGAAGTCAGTTTAAGCCATGATGTGTCTTTATATGACATAATGTAATTTTTTCTGCCTGTACATAGTGAGCCATGACTACTGTTTTGTATGTTTTATACTTTTATACTGTTCAAGGTCTCATTTCTCATCATTATCACAAGACAAACCTGTCAGGAGTATTCAGTGATGTGCCTTAGGAGGGCTGACTATCATTATTATTTGACTGCTCCTAGCTGTGCTATTCTGCGAAAGCATCTGCTGAATGATTTGGTTGGAAAGAAATCCTGCATCCACTTGACCCTTTTGGCACACAGTTGAGCTCTCTTGCTAAAGGTAATTGAATGACTAACAACGTGGTGCTATTCAGTAATGCAAACCAATCTTTCTTGAGTGGGAAAATCTCACTATATGTCATTTTTAACAACTTTTCTGCAGAACCTGTGGTTGACTTTTGCACTTTACTGTTCTCCTACCTGGATAAGGGAATAATAAATATGTGTCTTATTTCCCAAACATTTGCTCTTGAATGCTTCTTAAAATTATTTTCATCATTTGTCATAAAATAATACAATGCAACAACACATTCTCAGTCACTGATTTATTCTTTTAATATCACATGATATGCTGTGACGTAAACCTACAGAATATGCTCTCATACAAACGTATGAAATCTAAAACAAGAGAAAACACATCTACATCAGTCATTTGATGAAGGCAATTCAATGCAGCACAGTATAGTGTGATGCAGTTCAGGCAGCCTATTCTTTGTAGCTAGTTAACTCATCCTCATTTGCTCTATGGATTTGTCAGTAAATAGGCAAACACAGGCTTTGTGTAATCAATTTTACATGTTAATATGTTGCTAGCCATCCATTCATACATGATCAATAATAGTTTTCAATACAGACTGTGGTACCAAGATACATTTTTGCTTTCTGATCCTAACCAGCTGCTTTTCATTAATTTGTAGCCTTATCTGTTAGACAAAACGGTTTAATATGTGTGGTACAAAAAGGCTTTAACCAAAAGTTTGTATGGTCACTTTAGATCCAGGCAGTGGCGACTGGTATTGGGTCACAAATAAGGAGGTAGAGCATCATTAGGATGAAGAAATTAACTAGGCAGCATCTTGGAACCAGCATTCAGAGGAAGAGATAGTAAAGCCAATAAAGGATATTGACAAAGAGGAATGCAGTGGGGAAAACAGTGCGGGCATGGCGATCAATGTTGTGTGGATTTTCCACAACGAAGATGGATGCAGCCCTACGTGATGCATCCTTCACTGATGACAGGCCGCAGCCCTGTCGTGACATGTTCTCCTTTGATCCAGCATCGTTCTTTGTGTTGCTGTTTACTGACTGCTCCGTGGGCTCGTCAACGCTGGAGCCCATCTCCACAGAGTGGTTTGGTTGGGTGGAGCTGACAATGGGGATGGAGCCATTTCCATTGGATTCATTTAACTCTCTCAAAAGATCCTAAAAGATAGATAGATAGATGTTGCAATGATCTTTTTTTATTTCATGTGTAAATGTAAACTTCTTGCTCACCCTGTGTAAATCCTCTATGGTATGGTGCTGCATGGTGTAGAAGTGAGCGCAGGCGTACTCCAGCAGTGCACCAAAGATGAAGGTGAAGCAGATGCCCAGGTAAACATCTATGGCCTTGATGAAGCAGTTGGCATTGGGTAGGGAGGTGCGGGCTCCCATCATCAGAGTGGTCATTGTCAAGACTGTAGTCACCCCTGAAGAACAGATCACAATATTGTTGTGTAAGATTGTGTTTGAATCGGTAATCAGTCTATTGGAAATCAATTCTGATGTAGAGATGTATCCAGGTCAAGTCATCCTCTACTGCTCTCATTTCCCACCCTTAAGACTAAAGGTCTGTTTGATGCACTGATGATGATGTATTGACATGTATGTTTTGTCCATGAATACACAACAGTAGAATGCATTTCTGAACTTGGTGCACTGAACTGCATATTTACAGTTGATGAGTTCAGGAGTTGTCAAGTGGCTGAGGTCATAGTCATCTTTTTGTTAGATACCACATAAACACACAATAAGTTATACATTAACTCCAGACATATTAGCAACACCAGGAATACGATTTTCAATTAAAATAGTGTCAATAGAGTAAGTTATATATTCCTTGAAGAGAAAATATTTGTTCATTCCTCTTAATTGTACCATAAAAGAATTGGTCATAAAATGGTTCATCCACCAACTGGGAGCTTTTTCAGTGTTAACAGTTGTCCATTTAAACGTATGACAAAGTTATAATATAATTAGGCAGCTATACTGTGCGAATCAATACATAGAAAGGCAATATTATGATGATATGACTGTGATAGTAATTCCAGTTTGTGCTCAAATGTACCAACATCAACATACATAAACCTACAGTGAAATGCTGTACTAACCAATGCAGGTTCTGGCTGGTACAGAGGACTGACTGATCCAGAAAGAGACCCAGGAGAGAACCACCAGCAGGATGGAGGGAACATACGTCTCCAAGATAAAGAACAACACATTTCTACGCAGCGTAAAATGCAGCACCAACTTAGGGTAATTTCCTGTGAGGAAACACATAGAAACACACATCATTCTTAAACCACAGACAGAAAAAAAGTGTTGTGCTTTACGAGACATATTGTCATAATTCCTTTACGTATATTTTATTTTCATGTCAACTGGAGTTCTGAAAGTTGAAATATTCCTACCTGTCTCATACACAGCCTCTGACACTGATGTATAGTAGCTCTCTACACTGTACTGAGCCAGCCTCAGTATGTCCAGACCCTTCACTGAATCATTCCCTCTAGTCCAGTAAAACACCACATCCTGCAGGTTGTAGCCCCCTGATCACATGCACACACACACACACACACACACACACACACACACACACACACACACACACACACACACACAAGAACAAACACACACTGAGTTTTGATGATTCTCAGCCCCTACGCATAACATTTTGTATTCATTTTGATACTCACTACACTGATGAAGATGATGATGAGAATAATATGGTGAAGGTGGTGAGGAATGGGATGATTTTGTCCACCAACTTGGCTTGATGAGGGGTTGATGAGGGGGTGGGTGGCGTTCACAGGTACTCACAGCTCTCCAACTGCAGGGTGCACACCTGTCTGTCCATAGGGTACTTGGTCAGGTCCATGTTGCAGGCAATCGTAGCAGTGATGCTGTTGTGTATTCATAGCGAGATCATTAACAACCACCAAAAACTCCCCCCAAAACACTGCTACTCCTTTGATGTAAGACAGGGCAATTAATAATTTGTGAACACACAAAGAACTCTCTCTCTGAGCAACACTGCAATAATCACAAGAACAAAGACTAACATCTGAAGTGTCAACAATAGATATTTTCCATCTATCTTGTGCATTTATTATGTATAAGTGGCTGACTTATTAGAATTCATGAATAGCCTCTGAGCTTTATAACTGAACTTCTTGTCCTGATATATTACTTATATCATTAGTGGAAATATTGTTCAGGACATCATAGTGTCCTGATATATTGCTATATCAAATTATACTAATTTTGTAAGAAAACCAACATGTTCATTTACATACTAAATCCTCTGCAATCAAGGCCAAAGTGAGATGGATCTCATGTATAACAACTATTTATGCAGTTATGCAGTGAGGACACTGCAAATCAAAATGGTATTCTGCACTCCAGAAGAATGAAGAATGCTACTGTTCAAAACTGCCCTTTCTGTCCTCAATAAAGCTGTCTAGTCATAATAAAAGTCCTGCTTTGGTGTGACATGAGAGATTAGACGTCAGGTCAAATTTTCACCATGGCCTCAGGGGACACGGCAACTCTTATCTAACAAAAAGTGAACTGTTTGAAGGGCATGAGAAATTCTGAATACAGAAATTCAGTGGCATTTCCCTAAGTTATATGACTGAGTGATGATACATAACTGCTTTTTCTTCTTCTTTCTTTTGTGGAACCCGAGGGCAGTTCATGGTTGATTACCACAGCAATCACAAAAACAACATTTCATGTTGTTTTTGTGAGTACATTTTTCCTTCCTCTCATGTATCTTTTTCCTCATAAATTGAGAGTCAGCTGAGTCTGTAAAGCTTATTCTACAAACGCAGTTACAAGTATGAGTATCAAATGTCAGTAAATGTCAAATCAATAAACTTAAACCTTTAAAAAAAAGAAAGTACCGAAGAGCATAGAGAACAGTTCCATTGCTGAAAATGCGTATGAGGCGGTTTTCCACTGTGACGTCATGCAGGAAGGAACGCTTGGAGTCGGGGATGAAGGTGTCAGGGATCCAGAGCAGTGACACAAGTCGTCCATCCACACTCACGCTCTCATTCCCCGGGAACACCAGTCTGGAATCACGCCACCGCTGACGGAGGAAGATAGTTGCAGTGTAGTCCTGAAAACAGAAACCTTCGTTCATTTTACCAACTCACACACTCATTCACCTGCTCCCTCATTCACACACTGGTCTGATCTGCCACTCAAAAATAATAGCAAAATGTGCTATACCATATTTATTTCAGAGATGGCATCGATGCTGGCAATGTCAAGACTCATTCCGATTTCCACAGGACCCTCTATCAAAGACAGAAACAGAGTCAGCTTACATTAGCACTGGCTGCTTTGACAAAGAAAAATGACCACTGCATGAAATGTTTGCAACGAGGGCTTAAACTCAACTCTAAGATGTTTTAATGAAACAATTTCTTATCAAGCCGCATCCTACCATTGAAATTGGGTCTGAGGTAGCGGTTGTATCCTTTCATCAACTTCTGAATCGTTGGCTGAAGCTGAGAGCCGTTCCATTCTCCCCAGTGATGGCTTGGGAACATACAACCGCTGATAACAATGGAGAGATGAAAATGAAAGGAGAGACCAGAGATGGAAAATGGACTATAAAAGTTGTCGCAGTATGCAGGAAAGGATTGTTATTGCACGCAAACATATTCAGCAGCATAAACACAAGACGTGACTATGGCTGACCAGTGTATATCTGTTTTTAGTGATTGTATTTCTGCTTTTAATGATTTTAAATGACTTTTAGTGGTGTCTCGTTTGTCGAATGTTGCACTGTGAAAGAACAACATTTTGCTTCCATGTTTGCCAAGTGTAGATGTAACGATTTAGAAACCTGATAAATATCAATATCAACATGTATCCTTAACCCTGTGTGTGTTTTTGACTTCAGGTCTCTCACCCATGTGTGAAGGTCAGGCAGAGGATCAGCAGTGTATACAGCTGGACAGGCATTGTGGATCAGCAGGCAGAGGTCAGCAACTGAAAATGTGACAGAGGCCAAAATATGAGCAAATTATTGCTTTCCACAAATAATTATCCTGCACATTTACAGCAGCAACACATGTTGGTTTCAGTCGTGAGCGCAGGATAATGCAGTTTCACCATAGGGTGGCAGCACCTAACTGAAAGTGATTACAAACCTTAGGGGAAATGTGTAGCGCAGCAGCCACTCTCACTGTTTAATGTTATAAACTGCTTTCTTCCTGCCCTCATACTTGTAAAATACAGCAGAGACTTGTATTGATCTCCGCCTCTGTGTTTCATGAATATCTTATTAGCTGCTCCATTTGGCTTACACACACAAACACACACACACGCACGCGCACTAATACACAGAAAGAGATTAAGACACTGTCTTGATAAAGATACACGAGCCCACTTACATATTAACATGTTTGTCTTTGTTCTTGTATGCAAGTGTGTTGTAGAGTCTGTCATCTGCTGATTTATGTGGCCACCACCTCATGGTTTATTCACAGAGCCTGCCAGATAACTAATCCCGTCTCTAACTCATCAAGGATTCAGCAATAGACTTCAGCTCTCCTTACCACTTACTTTCATCAAAAACAATCTAAATCTATCATGCAGCGCATGTGTTTCCAGCTATTCCCAAAGTAATGTTTGAATGCAAATTATATTAATCAGACATGCCAGAGAATCAGCAACCAGTCCTATTGAATATTCAGTTTATTATTGACACAGTGGTGACATTATGAATGAGGATGTATGAACACATTCCTTTTCTAATGGGCAAAATGAACCACAGATGGTTGTTAGTTGTATTTGTTTTCTCTACACTTGCCAAATATGATTAATTAATTCCACCATTTTTCATGTGTTCATGCATTTTCTTGTAGCTCAGACTAAAGCACCTTTGATTCTTTGTGTTACGAGCTTCCCTTTATTCCTTCATTCCTCTTCCAGTCCACTTTTAACTTGTCACCGCTTTCCCTAAAGCCATGTATTGGACTACAGAGCAGCATAATAGTCTGTGGTACACAGTATATTTTTTCTGTTCTTAACCTTAGCTCAGAGTTGCCTGTGCATGCACTTCCAAATATACATTTGACTTTAAATTTCTTTTTTTATTTTTACTCTAAAAAATTGCATACCTGCTCATTTTTTATGCAAACAAATTTCAGGTTTGTTCTCCTTCTCTTTTCTCTTACCTATTCCAGTGATGCCA
The DNA here is from genome assembly GCF_963924715.1 of Thunnus thynnus. Taxonomy (NCBI): domain Eukaryota; kingdom Metazoa; phylum Chordata; class Actinopteri; order Scombriformes; family Scombridae; genus Thunnus; species Thunnus thynnus. Next base: position 10,947,815 of record NC_089525.1, on the reverse strand, counting down.
CACTAATCTTCTGGTTTTCTCTTTCCACCTGCTCCTCTCTTTCCTTTGTTTCCTCTTCCAGTCTTCTGCCTCTCTCTGCGTCCCAAGTGTTGCCAGTGCCAGGGATTGCTCTCTTTCCTCCGCTGTGTATGATTATAGCCCAGTATTTACTCCATCTACCGATAAATCACTGTTGCTTCTATTATTTGGTCCTGGTGTGTGTGGAGCTAGTATTGGTTGTTCTACTGTTTGTGCATCTCCCTCTGTCTCTCTGCACAGCTGTATTCATCTCCCCACAGAGCTGCTGTGCAGCCCCCTCCTCCCTCGCTTTCTCTCCTTCTCTGTTTATGCCACTCACCCTCTCATTTACGCTGCATCTCTCCCCTTTTTCACTGCCCCCCCATCACCACCTCCATACACACACACACACACACACACACACACACACACACACACACACACAAACATGCATGCACCCATTTACTGTATGCATGCACACACATTTAGATCCAGCTTGATCCCCCATATCACTTCTTCTTTCGCATTCTCCTCCTCCCACACGTTTTTTTATTCTTTTGGCCCTTAATCTCCATCTACCCCCCTCTCCTCCAATTTACACTGACACTGCACCCCCTCCTGGGCGTCTCACCTCTCCTCTGTCTTATTCCCCCTCCTCACCTCTGTCTCTGTTCCCTTGTATCAGTGTCATCATCTGAATTAGTTTCCTCTCAGCTCTGTCTCTCGTCTCTAGCTTCATTTCAGTAAAATACCTATGTGGCTCCCAGTATGAGATGAAAGGGCTGTTTTGGAGCACTTATTCTTATCGATCTCTCTTTAAAAAACAGTTGAACATCATCTTCTTGTCTTCCCTCCTCTATTGCAGCTTAGAATGAATGATTCATTCTTCTAACCCTATTGTTATCCAACCTACAGTAACAGCTGCTGTCCTGTCATTTTTTTGTGGACACATTGCTGTTGAGGTTGCGGATGGTGATTGCTGGTAATAACCGGGTGCAGAATCCTGGTATTGGTAATGATGATGATGATGATGGTGATAATGTCTGTGAAGATTCTAAGTCATCCAGGTCAAGGTTATTCAAGGAGGGTTGAATCAAGGGCAACTGGACTTGGTTATAGATATTTGAAAACATTTCACCTCTCATCATTTTAGTGATTTGCAGAGAGCCATGTATTTGTATTTGTATTTGTATTTGTTGAGGCAGCAAAATTATTTGTATTTGTATTCAAATAAAAGTGGAAAGAGGCTTAAAAATCCTGTTTTTGTTTTTATTACACTTTTAATTTTAGAAAATTAAAGTGTTACAATAAGTGTTCATGAATAAACTACCTTACGAAGTAGGTCCTCACATCAGGTCTCAAACCGGAGTCTCCCAGATCATAGACGACTGCGCTGACTACTGAGCTAAAACTTTACTCATCGCCTCATTACAGACAGACCTCTACCTGTATATACACCCATAATACAGAGACAGCACAGCATGTAATGTGTAGAGAAGAACATCAAAGGTGATTTTTGCTTTGCACTTTTCATTTATTGCCTATTTTTTACAACCTAACTTTGTGGAAAGGAGAAGTGGAACAACAGGTTAAGGAGAGTCCCTTGGGAGCACTTCCTGTGTGTCAGTAGCTCAGCTTTATCTCTGGGGAACACCCCCAACTCTGGGAGTGATGTCCAAATTAGGAAATGTGCGTCATGTAAAAGGTGGATGTGACTCCCCTCATCGGAGCAGAGGAGAGAGACTGAGATAGCGATGTAACCGACCTGTGCGCTGGTATTAGACATGGGCTTATTTTTCTTCCCAAAACAAATAATTTTTAAAATATTAGTATGAAACAAATATTTGTAAAAAAAAAAAAAAAAACCCACTATTTGTGCTTTGCTGAATAATGTATTTGTATTCGGGCACACCCCTACATCATTTGCCCTCGATTCAACCCTTCTTGGATGGTGACAATGATGATGTAGTTCATCTGCTCACAATCAACAGACAACCACAGACCTAAGGTCTTTTTGTGCAAAATGGTCAATAATTCAGCTCCAGGACCAGTGACATCTTGTGATTAATCTCCATTAGCTCTTTGTTCTCAGGCTCAGAAACTCAGCTTTAACTCTAATTGTATGGCCTGACCTGCAAGAGCCCACTAGTAGGAGCTTCAGCATGTGTGAGAAAGCCCTGAGGATACACTGCCTAATAACATCTTATGAGATTTCAGTGCAGGTGTTCGATCTACATTCCTCAGTACTGACTAATGATGTTGACTGATCGCTAACAAGCTGATACGTTGCTACTCTGGGTTATTTAGTCATTCAGTGATGCACTGTAGTCATACCTTTATTTAATTAATATATTTCTGGTAGTGATATGTTATGACTATTTTAAGTAGAAAAGCCTTACCAGGGACAGGGGTCGCAAATTAGCCTTGGCTAGAAATCCTATATGTAATACATCTGTTTCATGTTATTTTAACCTGTTACGATGTATTTTTGCATCGTCCCTGACAAATAAACTAATAATAAAAATAAATAAAGCTCTCTTATTGTTAATTTCATGCTCTGATGGCTGTATTCTGTCTTTTTACCCTTAATGATTGTGTTAAGGATTGCTGTGGAATGAACATACGATAATCTGATCTGCATCCACCTCGAGAATCATGTGAATCAAAGTGCACACAGTCACTGACAGTGAAAGAGACGAATGGAGACATTTGTGAACCACCTGAAGGGGAGGATGTAAATGTTTGATTTTCGAGTTAGGGGGGATAATGAATAATTATAGTCAGAGCTGCGATGTCAGAGTGGCAGACAACTCAGTGTTAGTCAGCATCCACCTGGCTGCCTCTGTCTACCTGTCTGCATTTTAATTTCTCTTTCTATACGCACATCTGCCTGTGGTTGAGTATGTTTATCTTTGTATGTCTCTCACCGCCTAACTGTCTGTGAAATCTTTGTTTATCCAGATCTGTCTGCATGCCAGTTTCTCTCAGTCATTTTTTATCCAGCTCACTCTTCATATTCTTTTGTCAGTTGCTCTGTAGCCGCCTCTTTATGACCATACATCGTTTGTGTATTTATGCGGTGGTTTCATCTTCACCTTCCTTGGTCAATGCTTCATATATTAGAAGTTTGATTGTGTCTGCAGTTGAATCTAAACGTCCAGGCATTATGGATGTGCCAAAAGCTGAAGTCTGAGCCTGGCTGAGGCACAACTGGCACCAGTTGGTTTCTCAAAGCCGAACAAATGGTGTTCTGGACCAAGAGCTGGTTGCACCAGCTGTTCATATGCTCGAGTTTAGCCTACTTAAGTCTTGACTAAGTGGAGATTTATACATTGCTAAATTAAAACAGGTTTCCCCACAAATACTGATATTTATGTAGAGATTAGTTGCCATTAAATGTTTTCACTGACTAACTGCCAGCTGTTACTGTTACATAGCTTACTAAGCCAACTGACAAAGCCAATGTTTGTGTAACTACTTATTATAGTGAAATAGGTTAAAAGCCAGTTAAATAGTTATACACCAGTGTCTTTAATCTAGGCCCTGTAAAGAGGATGATAAGTAAGATACAAATACTACTTTGTAAAAAATCACTTAGATTGGCTGTATGAAAAAAATACAGACCCTTTAAAATAAGACAAACCAACTTAAATTTGTCCCTTTCATTCAGAGCTCTTATTCAGATACCAAACCAAAAAGAAAAGATATTAAATTGTCCACCTTTCAGTCTCTGTTAATACCCGGGTAATGTTACATTTTGAGTTCAATACATTTTCTTTAGTCCTTGTTTATTTCCTCTTCAGATGCAAGTTTCATTTTTCTTGAAGTTTAGTTCAGTTCAGTTCGGTCAAGTAAATAAGCTTTTTTTTTTCAGCAACTACGTAGTTTCAGTTCAGTTAGGGGCCCACTATATTTTGTTTGAAGGTATACTATGCAGGATGTTCCTAAAAAACAATGTATAGACTCATGAAAAATAATCCCTCTCAATCCCCTTTAATGAACCACCAGAAGTGTATGGCAGTGACTCTGCCTTCGGCCTGTATTTTCTTATTTTCTTATTATTTTGCTGTGTTCAGGATGCTTCTGGGTGCCAACCTTTGGGCAGTGGGTGTGTAGTCCCGAGCCAATAAAGGTACACGGGGTTGAGATTATATAGGTGATGAATTTTTATATAACTCAACTGTTTAAATTTTATTGGGCTTAAAGTTATGCATGATTAAGGTTGTAGCCACTTTGCGTGACCAGTGGGTGCTGTCACAGGCAAGTCGCTGCCACAGCAACAACATTGGTTAGGTAATGTAACCATTGTTATAACGATTCACCGAGTATAGGGGTAGTTGTACCTATTTCAGTGCATATTCAGTTCATAAAAGTCAACTGTAACATTTTGGTCACCTAAAAAAATCTTCTTAAAAAAGTTTAGCATTTGGTTGTGCTAAAAGACCCTCTAAGGAGTTGGATGGTCAATTTTTTTCCAGTAAGTACATTTTGTTTCAATGGTTTTAAGCCTAGTTTTTGCTGGGGAAAATTAGCATTAGCATTAGCATTATCACAGTTAACCATAGACTGTAATTGCACTATGCTAACCAAGCTAGTAGCTAGTAGCTTGCGTTAGGTTCAGCTCCACCCTCCCATCCAAATATGGTCACTTCTGGCTCCAAAAATCCAAGGTGGCGAAGGTCAAAATGCAAACTCGAGGCCTCAGAACAGGAGTCCACAAACCAATGGGTGACATCACATTGGCTACGTCCACTATTTTTTACAGTCTATGGTCAGGACTCATAGCGTAGCAACTAGGTCCCCGGCTGTCTCAATCTCTCTCCTCTGCTCTCTGTCTCTGTGTCATGGATGTAAAAAGAGCTGCAGGTCTATGTGTCTGCTTGACTGAGAGTGGGGCTGATCTACACTCACACAGAGCAGAGAGGCCACAGCGGACAGGATGAAGCTCTGCATTCACACAAAATCTGGCAATGTGGCACCTTCCTGCAGGGATGTGTGGAGATGTGGATTTGTTTATTTGTGCTTTAGAACGTAACCACCATGAAACAATCAGAAAATAATGTTTTATTTATCTGATTCACAACTTCACGATTCAGGACCTTGCTCTCTTCATTTACTTTCTAGCTTGCTCGATCACCGCTGCACTCTCTCTCTCTTTATCTCTCTCTGCTCTCAGGTCGCTCTGAAAATCCAAAATCCATCCAAAATCCACATGCAGCAGCGGCTGTTGTTGTGCCTCCCGCTCGCTGAAAATCCTTAGTCATCCTCTTTCAGAAATCAACCATAGAAAAAAACCCAATTTTTTTCAATGAACACATGCTACATTTGGCTTAAGCTGGCACAAAAAAATAAAATACACTCATCGGAGAGTCATCATCATCATCAACCCATCAAAGTCTGGTCTTCCAAAACATTCTTGTGAACAACAAAATAGCGAGGTCAATAAATACTTTAAAATGTATTAACAACTTTTTCTTCTCTCTGTAGCTAGCTTGCATACCGGACTCTGCTTGTTTTTCTTCTTGTTTTTCTCTCTCCTTCCAGTTTTTTCCCTTTGACCTCGCCTGAATATGAACCCTTTCTGCAGGCACCTAGCCTGCAGAATATTTTGAAAACTGCAATATTAACCCCACAATTGAATTTGAATGTTTTCTGTTAAATTTATGGGGGTTACATTTGCTTTTTAATATATTACTTTTTAGAGTGAGGAATAACAATGCACTAATAATATTAGAATGAATGACCAGTGATCAGGTTTGTTAGGTCAGCATACTCAGTCTAAAACACACTAGTGTTATACTGTTTGTATGCATATACACAAAAATCATACCTACAGGGACCGGCAGTTACATTCATTCATTTCTTAGCAAGGGAAGAATTTTAGCCACTGCTACTATTTGTAGCCTTTGTGGGACTTGCTTAAGCTTGTAGGATGAATAAGAGTTAAGTGACCTTTCAACTTGCTAAGTTAGGTGGATTTTGTCCTTATGAAAGTGGTCACACTGTAATGCGAGCCTGACCACCTCCAAGTGTGGTCTGGCTGATCTGATCACAGTCTGCCTTCTGTGTGTATTTACATCTTGCATTAACATTTTACTAGCTGTAAATGGGGTATAGTAGTCACTAAGAAGTTAGGAGGGACTTTGTGATGGATTTACAACTAGCTGGTGTAATCCATTCCTGTTCATTCTTGAATATACATTCCTGTATTTAGTGCTGAGGTTACATTAAGTGTTTACGTGTACATAAATAAGTATGTAATGCTACACTGCTGGGCAAGATCATTCCAGTGTCAGCCTCACTTGTTAAGGTCCATATTTCAGTATCTAGTCTGTTTTGACCATGCCCTTAGTTCATTTTTCATTTTTAAATGCAGTCAGTTAGCCTTGTGTAACGGCACCCCAACACCATATACACACCTCAGTGACCTTCCTTGTGTGTTGTGTGTCAGCTCACCTTTACAACCCTCGGCTTCTTGCTTTCCCTCCCACCATCCCTCATCCATCCATCCATTCCATAAAACATACCAACACACATCCTCCCCTATCATCTCCTGTCTAGCCAAGAACACTTAATGCTGCACTTTGGTTTCTTTCCCATCAATCCCCTGTTGCGTAACCATCTTTCTTTGAATCTCTTTTCCTCTCTGTCTTAAACTCACTTTCTATTTCTCTCTCTCTCTCTGTTTCTCTATCAGTATAAATAAGCATTGTGATGACATCATGTTTCAGGTGCCGCTGCCCTTGTCTTTGCGGCGTTACCAGAAAATAGAATCATTACTGCCCACACATAGGCCCGGTGATTTGCTGTCATGTGACAAATGAAAATGTCACAGGACTGCCCATGAGAGGGACAGAGATAAATCTCTCTTAAATGACTGTGACAGCTGCCATGTCCAGGAGGAACACGTATGAATTAATGTGGCGTAGACACTCAGCCCTGTGCACTGGCTTCCACTCTGAGCCAGCTGACATATCTCCCCATGATATTGTGTCGACCGGTGAGGTGGTTAAAGTGTTTTCTGTTGTCTTTCTTCAGATCAACAGATATGAAATTGTAATTTAACATTAATCTCAACCAGCCAGGCCCTGTTGGCTGGTGCCCTAGGTATTACCTGTGGCAAGGCTCAAGGCACTTCTTTTGTGAATCTCTTTCCTTTGTGCAGTCTGTCAATTTGTGGATGAAGTAAATCACATCCTCCTTCCGCCACTGTAGTCACATAGTCTCTCAACTGGCTCCAGTCCTGTACCCCATCATTCTTGCCTCAGAGGTTGCTTAAAAAAATAACTTCCTGTCAGGCACAGAAATCTCACAGAGAATTTATTATTATCAATCCCCTTATCATTTACATCACTCTTCCTTTCATCTCTTTGCTGTTAAAGTTTTGGTGAAATGTTTTTATTCTTTTTCCTGCATATGATCATGTAAATAGCTACCCGGTCCCTCAAGAATAGAATATTCACAAAAGTATAATTAAAATGCTTTGAAAACATTGTTCATAGAGCATGGCATAGCATTCTGTTTGGGACTGGGAACAGAAAGCAACCTTCAGGACTACTAACCACAACTGCATTTGGTACACCAGTAGAGTACCTTATTAAAAATACAGCCCCTCAGGATTAGAAACAACATGACAAAATTATCGCTGGAGGGGACCTCTGGTTCAGAAAGCCTCTGGCTATTTGAATTGATTAGTCTCAGCCAGCATACTCTCTGCTAATAGATCAACTTTGAAATTAACTCTTATGTTTGCACTCTTAAGTCAGCAATTGCCCACAAAGCTTCATACAATAGTAAGTGATAAGAATACTGACAATAAATGTGAAAGAGCCAAGTGATCACTGCACTATCCCTCCACTTCAACAACACAACTATAAAATCAACATTATATTTTCTTTTAACATAATTTGATTTGCTTCTTCTTTGGTCTTTTTTTGTTTTTAGCAGATTTGCACTGACCTTAAAATATATGGTAGTAGGTGTAATTTGTTAGGTTTTTTAGGATCCTATTTTGGCTTTTTCTCCCCCTTTTTATTGGATGGTGAGTAGCAGTATAGAAGCAGGAAGTACATGAGTGGAGAGAGAGAGGGGTAAGATATGCAACAAAGGTCTCCAGCTGGAATCTAACCAGGGATATTTTGGTTATGTGGCCACAAGATAGCCTGGCAGAAAATTTCAGATATTTTGAACATGAACTTAAAAATCACACATGCAGTATAAATAAAGACTGAAAGGCTCTCTAACTAAAGATTCTTTGGCTCAGAATATTGTAGATTTAGGTGTGTGTTGAACATGAAAATCCTAAAATCCTAAAAAAACAAAAAACAAAAAAAAAAAAAACACCAGAGGTGAGGAAAATTCATTGTGAATTTCCTGGTCTGCAAAGTACTGCTTAAGTTATAAAGATAGAAAAGTTATAAAGTTAGAAAATGTCCACTTGAGGAAAACTTTTAGCCATCAGAACCACACCATGAACATTTTGGATCAATTAGAAGAGCAGCTGCTTTCCCTTGAGGACTTTGGGATTTGGATCTCTGCCCAGAGGGAGTGAAAATAGAATAATCCAGTAAGTGAAATAAGCTGCTTACTCCCTCGACATTAACATCTTATTTTCTGTCTTTACCCGGCTGCCACTTGAAATGGCTGGGAGGTTACTTAAGCCTCAACCATTGTATCCCCCACATTGGAAAACATCACGGCTGCAGAATGCAAAAAAAAAACAAAAACAACACAATAAGTACAGTTATTTTTTCAGTCCTGTAGCCAATGATGTGAGATGATTATCTTCAGGAAAGGCAAACTGACACTGTGACTCGCTATAAAGTTGGGCATCCACCTGAGAGTCACTCTTTGATCTTAGATATAGCTTGTAGGGAAGAGAAAATTTGCATGATTTTAACAGACTGTTAATCTTAGTCTCCACATAATAACACCCATACACATCTGCCTCCAATCTTATCTTTATCAAACTAGCATTGATCATTTTATCCTCAGGGATAAAGCTGTACAGTTTCTGTTGATACAATAATAATACAGATTTCACACAAATTCACACTTTTTATTTTGACTATGTGCATGCTCAGAGAAACAGTACATGGTTAGTATGCACCCTGATAGAAGGAGCCACACTCTCCTGGCCACAGAGCTCCTGCCTTTTCTGCCCTCAGGTCCACTTGGGCTGTTATTAGAGCTGTCAGCAACAGACTGAAAAGTCCTCCCTATGGACACGATGTATCAAGACTCACAAGGAAGGAAAGTCTTCCTATCATATCAGAAATTCAATTTTTACCATCCCCTAGCATAGCTGTGGGACTTCACTATTCCCTTAAGCCGTCACAGTGGCTAGTCACTTGGGATTCTGAGGCACTTCACCCCAATTAGAGTTTGCAATCTCTCATTCAATCAGTCAATCAGTCTTACCTGTCATGGGTTAACTCCAAAAGCAACGAAGGGGAACATAGCGAAAATGTAGCGGTAGGGTTTTAGGATTGCAATGAAATGCTTTTAATGCCCATGTAAACATTAAATTGCAAGGCACCGGTGGGACCAGTTAACTGCAGGTGGATGCTGTGCTGAGAAAAAGATAGAGATTGAGATAGTGAAAGGATAAGCTCTGAGGAATGAAGGGCCACAGTGTGAGAGCTGCCTATAGAGAGACTGGAGCGTAACCATTCCCATTAACTATGCTGAAAACTGTCCTCAACACCTCAGATTACCATCATTATTGTCTCTATCCTGCTTCTATATTCCTGTTTTCACTATCCATTGTTGACATCATTGTAGCAAACCTCTTTCACTTTCTCATCTCTATTTTTCCAACAGTGCCAAGCAATCTAATGAGACAACTCTCTTTTAAGGCTGAAGGAATAGTTTGACATTTTGGGAAATTTGTTTATTTGCTTTCTTACAGAGAGTTAGACGAGATGGTCGGTACACCTCATGTCTGTGTGGTCAGTATGGTCGACCTACCATCACTGTTAAAGCTCACTATAATTTCCATGTTATATTTTCTTTGTTTAGAAATTAATAAAATAAACTTCTCAAATACATCCAAATACATGTTCACGCCCAAATCCGACAATGCAACAACAACAAAGACTATGGAATGGGCATGTGTGAGTAATCTGACATCATCATAAGGAGGAAGTAGAGGTAACATTGCAAATGAAGCGTTCAGAGCAGGCTTTGTGCTGTATGCTGATGGGCTGTTGGCTGTAGCTTCATATTTAATTAACAGACATGAGAGGAATCGATCTTATCATCTAACTCTAGGCAAGAAAGCAAATAAGCGTATTTCTGTCAAACTATTACTCTCCACCTCCATATCTTTCTCAACTTCCTCTGCTCACTTTTTCAACTTCTTACGTGCCATCTTTATGTCGGTCAGTCCTCGCTTTGCCACTCAAGTGAAATGTTTTGTCCCCTGCTCCCTTGGTCTGAGTGCTCCGGTCTGTTTTTATCGAGCAACTGAAGTGTGAACCCATCAACCGGCCTGGTGGATCCCATGGGATCTCAGGCTGGTTCAGGTCAACTAATCAGCCATAACCCTGGCAACGACTGGGAAAAAAGGATGGGTCAAGGGTGTGAGTATGTGTGAACACATTCAGTTCTGAGTCACTAAGAACTGGGAGAGCCGTGATGAGCCTGTTTATTTGTCCTTATATATTCTATTAGATTACATCTCATTTTCTCTCCATTCATTGCCTTTTACCTAGACCCACACCTTTGTCTATTCATAGCATTACCTTCGCTGACCTCTCTCCTATGTAATTTCGTGGCTGTATTCTCTTTATCATGGCACCCCTTACCTTTATTGAATCAGTTTACTGACCCATAGACTCTCCTTCCAAAATTACCCCTTCTCCCTGGAGCTAGTCCTGTCTCTTTTGCTATTCTACTAGAAATTCAGATGAGTGGAGTGTCAGGAGTGGTTATCGTCTGGACCTGGGTGGCATCTCATTTAATTCCACAGGATGGAGGAGAGGTGAAAGAGGAATACGTTCTCCTGTCACCTTCATCCTGCCTGCTCTGATGGACCAATGTAAGTGAGAAGAAGGAAATAATGCCTATAAGGGTACCCATACTCCATGTCTGTGTGTTGTGTGTTTATGTATGTGGGAAGTCTATTTTTGTGATTTCATTTTTAGCTCTTGTGAGCTAACTGTGTTGTTCCCTGTCACTGTTAATGGCTGAGAGTTTGCTTGTTTTATTGTGAATTTGGTGACAGAAAATAAAGCTGGTCATTGTCAAGAAAGATGAAAGTGTTGTTGTTACTGAAGGATTTCATACAGTCTTATAAGACAGTTGTGGCTGCAATGACATGACGTGTTTATTTGATTACATTTTGGTTTAATGGAATAATTCGTCATACTGGGAAATAGGCTTGTTAGCTTTCTTTCTGAGGATTAGATGAGAGGATCAATACCACTCTCATGCTTACTCTGTGTGGTAAACATGACACTACCAACTGCAGTCAGTTGGCTTAGCTTATTATAAAGACTGGAAACGGAGGGAAATGCCTTATGGTCTCCACTGATTAACAGTTGTAACACGCTTGTTTGCTGTCTGCTAAGAATTAAATTCTTGAGTGATACCACTCTCATGTCTGTGTGATTGACGCTGGAGGCTTTGCAAAGAAATGTAGCATGTAACCTCTCTTAAAACAACAAATTGCTATTTTTACATTTCTGTTTCTATGGACTAAACATAGAGATTTGTGTAGACCTCTTCTGAGGTTAGGCTTTTTTTTTTAAATTTGGACAGAGCTTCCCCCTGCTTCAAGTCTTGATGCTATGCTAATCAGCTTCCAGCTCCAGCTCCATACTTAAAGCAGTAATTTGACATTTTGGGAAATATGCTTATTTGCTATCTTGCCAAGAGTTAGATGATTAGATTGATACCACTATTATATTTGACTGTCAGATATAAACCAGCAGTTATCTTAACTTAGCACAAAGACTGGAAACAGGGGGAACAACATTTCACAAAATGGAAAAGGTAGGGGCAGTAATTCTTGTTTGTGGACGGACTAAACCGAGGTCAATTCAGAGTTAATATAATGAAGACTGATAGTATCATTGACCAGATTTGACTGAACTCTAAATTGACTTGGGTTTGGTCCAGTTACAAATAAGAATTGTTGTCCCTACCTTTTCCGTTTTGTGAAATTTTGTGTTTTCTGTTTTTTTGTTTTATTTTGTCCACTGTTGTTGCATTTTGCACCTCAGGACCACTGTACAGTACAGCTGTTGTCACTAATAATATCTTGATTTAGGATCATAAATGCTACCTCCAACCAACAGTTCATGGCAATTCCTGCATCTAACAGAATTGACGTCAAATCATTATTTTATATAAAAAAAAAAAAAAAAGTCTATGACAACACCTGCATATTGTTATTGCCTTTAAACCTAAGTGATGAAAGATATAGTTGGAAGCAACTCAGATTTGGCTTCTTAGAACTGCTGGCAAGCACAAGATCACCAGCTATGTCTGGGAAACGTCAGTGACAAGAAAATGATGCATCCGTTCACAAATTTTTTTCCATCTGCCATTTAGAAATGCATCTGCACTCTGGAGTGTATTTGCCAAAGGTGTTTTTGTCGATTTTTATCATGGATAACATGAATGGACAGGCCAAAACTAAAATAAGTGTATTCATATAATCATCTGAGTGTGTGTATGTGCACGAGGGGACAGTGTCTAAATAGATCTACTGTACTGATGTGAGCTGTCGAAGGAAGGATTTTTCCTGCAGCAATTGCAGGACTCAACTCATCTGCATGGTCCAGTTAAGACTCCTACGCCCACCCACCCATACTCACACACACACACACACACACGTACAAACACACACACGTACACATTTACACACGTGCACACATGCATGCATGCACACTCACACTGTTCCTCCTGTTGCCACAGGGATAAAGATACACCAATTAGTATGCACCAGTTGATTTACTCAGGAATTGGCAAAAAGCCCAATGGGAAGATGAAGGTTTAGAGGGCCAAGGTTGTGCGCCTAGACTGGGCAAACATTAAAGCTGAACTGCAGTAAGAATAATTAGGGACATAGTTGTTTATTGGATGTGTAATGACTTCTGGGGGAATTACAGCTGAATAGCCAATTATTGGGTTATAGGCATTAGAACTTACATAGTTACTGTCAAGGCTCTCTTGCTCTTTGTAGCCACAATCTGCTTTCCATATGTTGAATGGATGCAGGCCTGAATACATGAACAAATTAATTTCCCCTTGCTGGCTCTCCCACATCAATGTGCTGAATATGTAAATTTTATGTCATACGGGTAATGCATTATCCTCTCTATATGAACAACGCTAGCTTTTCAGGAATTATATGAGACAGATAATATTGTGTCATTTACAGCCATGCATGTGCGTGGTTTGAATGAGTTTTTGAAACGTTTCTGTAGCTGCTCAGCAAATGTTCAATTTACTGTCACAAGATTTTTCCTCCAGGAAACTCAATTTCAACCCTACAAATGAGAAACATATACTCCACACAGTTTCACTTACTGTCATGTCAGACCAATTTCTCACTGGACAAAGTTAGAGGAAGTCATTTTCAAAACATTTGGTGGGAAAGAAAAAAGATTTTAAAAAAACATTTTTTTGGGTCATCGGTAGTATTTACATGTAACTTCCTGTCCAATATGATAGGAGATTGGATTTGTTAGATTTGAATAATCCCAAATTAATATACAATATAAGTGAATATATACTGCATATGTTGACTGATGGGGATTTGTGGGCTTGGTGAGTACTGCTTTTGGATAACAATGTGCTGTTTAAACAGTATATCCACTGACAGTCTACTCAGGTGTTCCCTGAAGTCCTTGGTGGTCGAGTGTCCTGGGAAAATATATTCTGTTTTAATGATTGTCATGTGGAAAATAAATTCATTTATTCCTGCTTTGGGAGCTTCTTGGGCTCCTTGGTGTTTTCTGAGTGTGGACAAACTTAAGTGGCTTTATCAATACAAATTCTCTCCTTTTCTTCTTTGTCTTTTTTTTCATTTGTCCCCATTCCCTCTTTCTTAGTTTAATCCTATTGGACATTCATGAATCATTTTCTTTCCTCTGCCCACACTTGTTATTCCTCAAGCCTCTACTTTGTTTTACCTAATTCCCTCATCTTTTGCTCCCAAACCTTCAGAGCCTATAGCCCATATATGTTGTAATGTTCTTTTTTTGACTTTTATTTGGTTAGACATATGCAAAAGATACAAATTGATATTTACATAAACAATAGAAAATGTGATGGAGAGGTGCAAAAAACCCTCAGAGGGGCTTGATCAGGGCATTCTCCAACGCATACCTTAATCCATTAGAAAAAGAGAACAAATATTAAAAGATTGGGAAAGTGAGAGAGATAAAAAAAGACAAAAGATAAGATTGCACATACTAGCAGACATCTATGTATATAAGTACATAAAGTAATTAATGTGACAGAACCTTTAGAATGTTTTGTGAATACAACTGCAGACTTTCAGTGGATTGATTATCAATCAAGATCAGCCATGTGTGAAATTCCCACTTGACCAGGACACAACAGGCAATTAATTTGTCATTGATTCCCACTTTGACCTCCAGAGATGTGCAAAGTAATGAAAAAGTTGACAGACCCGTAAAAAAAAAAAATGTCTTCATTAAGAGACCCATTGTAATATCTGTTTGATGCACAGTAACATTTCATAATGCCAGAGGTCATCTTAGATGAAAAAACACACTTATATGCAATATTGGATGTGTATACACCACATTAATACGCTGACATAAGTCTGAATGTCATGTTTTATTTTTAACAGAGCAGTTCTTTCAATGACCACTAGATGGGCTCTTTCCTCTTTAGACACCTGTTCCTGCACATGTATCACCTGGAAAAACAAGTAGCAAGGATTTGTTATATCATTGTCTTAAAAGAAAAGCATCCAACTAAAACAAACCACTGCAAGTCTCAAACAGTTTGACCATACAGTCTGTCAATGGCTATGTGCATATCAGAACAAGTATGATTCTGTGGTATGAATGGTAATATGTATGGTATCAGAAAAAAAAGATATATACATTGTGAAATAAACAAGGGTAAGAAATATGGGACCCCTTAGCACAGTTTCTTAAATGAAATATAGAAATAAACAGTATATTCCTGGAGTCTCTGCTGGTCACCTAGCAACCTCACAGTGGCTGGACTTTAAGAAAGTCACTGTGACAAAAAAAATATTCCTCTAAACACACACACACACACACACACACACACACACACACACACACAAAAACATTCACATTATTTCACATGTGTGGTTAACAAGATTTGAATTTGGTTCTAGTTTGTGCAACTGTACATAAAGTTCAGTAACTTATTATGTAACTGACTATTTCAGTATCAGAGACGTATTTCCTTAAATGATTCTTTATACGTAGATAGGAAAATCCCTGACAGGACCTAACTAACCAGTGGTGCCAGGAACCTTGTTATTGTCGTGGGATTTGGAGCTGTTTGTCATAACAATCAGGATATGGGGGTTTGGAGGACGTACTTGTCGGATGTTTTCAAGCATGCAGGATCAACAGTTTCCTCAGAACATCTCTGTCTAAATTATAGTACTTAAATGTTTAAGCCATGTAAAACACTTTGTAAAAGTGCTGTATAAATAAAGTTTATTTATTATTCATATTTCCTCTTATTCCTGCAGTAGGTGTGAAATGATGCTATGCTATTCATGTTATACTTTCAACTATAGTAGGACTTTAGACAACTTTGGGTGTGCTTAGTCATGCTCGATGTGCAGCCACCAAACAACATGATTTATCTTCCTCTTTCCCAATATAGAAGGCTATATGAAGCCTCAAAGTGAAAGAAATCTGAGGTGCAGAGCTTAAAGCTGCTGCAGTAACAGCTTTTCAGCTTGTTTACAACATAATGGAGTGTCAGTAGTTGGTTGCAATGATCTATTGAGCCTACACACTCTGGTAAATCCTTCGATTCGTGAGAGTGTGGCCAATGCTGCAACTCCAGTTTGTGCCAATAAATGTTCAGCATACGTGTGTACAGCATTTACAGCTGTAGCAGTGATCAGTGACAAAATGTAAAGCCTGTAGATTGCTTTCAAACAGAATAAAACTTCAATTCAGATTCAAGATTCAACTTGACAAAGCTGTTCTTTGAGTAGTTAGATAACCTGGTTAGTTGTAACACATGCTGTAGTGCATTGCTGAATGCTTTTCTCTGTGTCTGAATGCTTGTACAAAGAGAGGAGGAGGAAGAAGACAGAGAGCCTTACTTTCTCCTCACTTTTATGGACATCATCCTTAACTTAAAAACAAAAAAAAAGTTACCAAAGCCTCCCCTCAGAATATTAAAAACAGTGAGGTATTGTATGGGTTACATAGTTACACCTCAGCTCTGCAAGTTATTACATTATCACTTAAAATGTGATACAATATGACATTTTTAGAAAAACAACTTTCTAGAAATCACCTGCTATTATGGTTCTAATTCTGTTGTGTCTGCCTGAGGAAAAAATGCTGGATGACAGTCTGTGTCTGAAGGTTAATGTCCACATTTTCCGACTGGAATTTGAACCATTTTTGTTTGTTTTTCATTCTTTTTTTTCTGGTTTGTATTTTTGTCAAGCAATTTATCTTCTAAATGGACACAGTTTGGCTCACTCATGCTGTCTGCCCGAGTTTCAGACCTGGTTAATGGGAATAAATGTGAGTCTCTTTTGCCACATGGAGTGCATTAATGCACACTGCCCTCTAAAACAGTCCTCACCCCACATGCTAAAACACAGCATCACAAAGTCTGTGTGATTCAGCTGGCACTTAGCTTGTTATTCAAGCCCAGCTTTCATGTTGCTGCATTCAGGAGTAATATTAGGCAAAACTCCCTGTGAACAATAATAACCCAACTTGTTAGATCATATTTCCTCTTCGCCTACAGATACTTTTAATGTCCAGAGATGAGTTGTGATTACTTGAACTTTTCTACTGTTTAAGTCACTTTTAGTCACTTTATGTGATGGGGAAAAGTTGGTTTCTTGTTATCTTTTAACTTAATCAATAACATCTTCACAGACATTTTCACTGACTTATTGCAGCACTGCACGTCTCCTATTAACTCCTGTGAGGAAGTATAAATAAGATGAATGACAGTCCTCAAGGTGTAATCAGTTGATAAATGTTAAAATGAAAAAACAAAAGGAAAGAGGGTCATTACTTCCAATATCTGAAATCCCACACTCAGTTCAGCAGATGTCCAGTAAGACGTATACACTTTATTCCCCCCTTCTTCCTTCTCCCTCCCTCTCTGCAAAGCCCTGTTCATATCGCCATGTTTACTGCATGTTGACATGGAAAATATTTTAAGGTGAAATAGCAATGATTCATATATACACACACTCTCACTGTGCTCTGTGTTTGTCTTTAAACTTCACTTTTCCCCAAATCGTGTATATAAGCCATGTTTAGGAAGGGGAGATCACTCATTACCTTATTGTCTGGAGTCTGAGCGGGATGGGATACTACACTATTTTACAAAGGACATGCTGCATTTTTTATACCTTTACATGGAAAACTTGAATGGAATTTGGCCTAACTGGGACATTATCTACGGACTAAGACAGTTGGACATTGGTGATGGCAACTTTGGTGTGATGTGTCTAAGGATTTAGGCATTATCAAGAGTTATATTGTCAAGCAATGTTAGTAGGATCAGTCATCACATCAAAAATGGGAACATTTTCCAAGAAAGAGCATTTCATTGGCATCAAACGTCTGCAGACAGGACTTGGATACAGGAGACAATATGAATTTTAGTGTTTTCGGTTGACCTCTAAAGAGCACAAAAAAACTGAAAGGTTGTTCAATGACTTCCAGACTAAGGGCAAGGTATTTCATTCCTTTCATCACCTGTATGCGTGTGTCTGGAGTGTGTGTGGGTGTTTACACATAACAGCAAGCTGGTAATGCATGAGCCCAATCCTCGCTGGAGCACTGGGCATGATGACATGTCTCCAGGCTTGACGTTCTCTGCTACCGTTTACTAAACAGCCTTGATAGGACATGACTGTTTTAGTAAATACAGAAGGCGCGCGCATGTGTGTGTGTGTGTCCTTGTGTGTGTTTTGGGTTGATTTGGTATCAGGACAGTTAGCTTTCTGTTCAGGTAGCAGTTCTCCAAAGTGAGGTAATACATCACCTCACATTAGAGGAATAAACTTCAACAGATTCACTACCTGTCAGACTTTTCAAACTCTTTAACAACCACACAGTGAGGTGTGAAATCATTTTTAACACCGCTATAATCAGGACTCTTCTTATACGGTAAACACAAATCCCTCATGCACAGCGGCTCTGGTATAATCGTTCTCTGTCTGAGTTTATAATGTAAACACCACACACTTGTATCTTGCACTGCACAGACGCGTACACACAAGCACACACATAAACGATATATGTGTGTGTGTGTGTGTGTGTGTGTGTGTGTGTGTGGGCGCGTTCCGTTAGTTCGACAGGTGTGTGGAAGACTGCCACGAGCCAGGCGGCAGGTGGAGATGAAGATTTATAGATTTTAATCGTATCACTCTTGAGCAATAATTCTACTGCCTGAGGGAAGGAAGGTCCACAGCTACAGTACATGTGATTGATGGATGCTGTGCTGGGTATCCTTGAATCATAGCGAAACTAGTGTTTTTTCACAATATATATGCAGACCGGCTTGTGCTTCAGTAATTGCAGGTAGCAGAAAATCAAACAGTTGATGAGTTTTCATATAAACAGAGCGCAAGTCCACTGGGGAAAAAAAAGATAAAAGCAGAGCAGAAGAAATGCCAGGAGGGGGAAAGTATAATAACTGGATGCTATATCAAGTTAGACAAGTGTGAAATCCATGGATGAGGTAGCTATCCAAATAAAGAATATATTCAGTTCAAATAATGAAAAACAAACAGAGAAGGGAAGTTCCAAAATATCGGAATGTGTATTGTGTTATGAGTTTCAATAACAGTAAATTGACCCTGGTTTCAGGGAGTCGGTGAGGTAAATCCCTCAGGTTTTACCGTTTCTTATCTGGAAAGCTCCATCTGGAACACTACATTCTCCCCCTGACGTTGTCATTCCCATCCATGGCATGATTAACAGTTACAAATTTGCATCAATTTGAAACTGTCTGAATAAGACAGTGGGAGGTGATGTCTTCTGTTAATGAAATCTCTGAGACAAAAGCCCTATAATGTTTCTGTTGGCAGACACACTTGAAAAGAGCTTATGCTGGATAGACAAGGTAACCCCTATTCTTGATGTCACATCTTTCACCTGCCAGTGCAAAGTCTGAACAAGATATGGAGAAAAACAAACAAACTAATCGGTTGCACAAACTATTGAAAGTGCCAAGACAATTTGGGATGGAAGTGTGACATGTTGGGACAGTAATACTTATGATATGTACTGTACTATTCTCCTTTGTCTCTTCTCTACTCTGCTTATCTCCTGCTATCCCCCCCCCCCTCCCTCTCTCTCTCTCTCTCTCTCTCTCTCTCTCTCTCTTTTTACAAATGCTTCTAATCCACTCTATAAGCCTAATATCTGCAGGAGAAGATACTCTATTTGCATATGAATTTGGCACAGTCATAATTCTCCTGAATCATGACTGATGAAATGAGGTTTATAGCGCAGACACAGTTAAATCAGATATGCTTGTAAGTCTGACAAACGTAATAAAGCAGGACTTTATGATCCATCTAAATGCAACCTCATCACTTGTTTAGAAATCAGTTATGCAAATTTTGACAGGTTGACCCCCTTAACCCCAGTTACTAATACACTTTGTCATTTGTGCCAAGATGTTAAATTCCACTTGATCTGGGTGTCGTGTTTTTCTTTCTTTCTTTCGTTCGTTCTTTCTTTTTTCTGTCTTTCTTTCTTTCTTTCTGTGTTTAGTGTAAATGGATGTCATGCTGCCTGTGTTTCAGGGTAAATAAAGGCCTAAGGCTCACACCGATCAAAGGATTTATATTTATTTCAATAACACGTGAGCAGGACACCTAAAGAATAAAACAGAATGGAATATTACCGGTACAGGTGAAATGATTGTCAATTTGTATGAATCTCAGTTTTCAAATTAATGAATGTAGAACAACATTGGTTCATTTAGTTGATGATGAAGTCCAAATTTATAGTTTGGCAGGGGAAACGTGGACTGTGATGTGTAAATAATCAAAAGGTGCTCCCAAGTGTTGGAAAATGAAATGTTATATGTGGTGTTATATGCACCATGGACTATACTTTCTGCCACTGAAAAGCATGTATCAAGACAGACAGCAACATATTACCGCTTTACTGTTAAATTTGCACATCAGAATCAACTGTACAGTTTCTAGTTACTGCAGTGCATCTGTCTTATTGTACACATTTGTATTACTGTTGGACATCTGACTAAACAAATTAACACTGCTGTCAAGTTTTGTTTCTTTATATTTCCAATATCTTTATTTTTACTTTACTTTAGATCATTTAATATCCTTCATTATTACATTATCATCTTTGCTAGTGTCTATGTGTTCTACATATTATTGTTTTTTTTAAACTTTTAAGTATTTTTTATGAATGGCACAAGCGGCAGCAAAAGTTGTTTCTCTGTTCATAATCCAATAAAGCTTTAAACTTTAACTTTTGACTTTGACTCGATTGCTTGTACAGAATGTTCTTGTTTATCAGTTTTGATGTTGGGTAGCTAACAATGTTCAATAACTACTTATAATAGTGGTGACATTCATCCTAACATTCTGCTTGAAGGGCAATTATGAATCAACAGATGATGTGTGAACTGTGCTGAGTGACTGTGTTTATTTAACAGTTCTTTCACGCTTCAGCATCTTTATAGCTTTTTACAGTTGGTCCCTCTCCCCTGATAAAGCCGCTTGCATCCAGTCAGCAGCATCTGTGTATAAATGATGTGACAGAGAGAGATTTCAGTGTTTAGGGTAAGGAAGAGGGACAGCATGGGAATGTGGCTTTTCACCGTTTAGGAGAATCAGTTAACTATCCATCACTATCCATCACACAAAGATCAGGTTTCACCGACATGCAGGTTTTACTCTGCTGGTCATCGCTTTCCTGACAGGACTGTTTTCTGTCTTTATGTTTGTCTGCTTTCTTTTTTTGGGGGGGAGGGGAGTATAGCCAAGTGCTCCTAGGTAATAATCATTCATTATTCTTCATAAAAAAAACTGAAAACTGAAACTGGAGGACTCTAAAACATTTTATTCATATCAAAAACACAACATAAACATTACATTATGAATCTATTTTATACAATAACAGTTGTACCAACAAACCAACAATATAAATGTCTAACATTACACAACACAGACATATTTACAAAGTAAAATGTGCATCACTCCAAGACTGTAAGTTCATCAGATTGTTTAGTTTTAGCACTACAGAAAAAAAACATGACAAAAAATCTGCCTTTAACCTTTTGTTGATTCTATAAAGGCAGCACCAACACAGTTTGTAGACAATGGTGTAATTTAACTACTCTTCTAAATGTGCTGTCTGAGCATTGCATGGGTGATACCATGAAAGAATCACTGATAGCAGTGTGGAATGACCTGATGTCAGCAGATCAGATCTGGGATCTGTTAATAATGAGTCAGATCTGATAGAGACTAGCTCCGGTTAGAATAAAAGCTGACTGTGGATCTGATAGTGAGGCCGGCAGCGGTTTCAGGGAGTGACACTCGTAGTTTTGCTGCTGACTCAGCTGTTCCTGTGGGAATCAAAGCCTTTTTACTCCACTGTCACACGCTATAGTGATCTCAACTGTCTCAGTCAGCGCAAACATACTTTGTGTGTGTGTGTTTGTGTGTGTATTGCCTTTCACAACAACAACAGAAGCTCTCTAACACAAAAGTCATCAGACAGGTAAAAATTTTCCTGTAAAGAGTCTTGTTGAACCACCCATTTTCCCTTCTTAATGTCTTATTAAACCTCTGTGCCCTCGCGATGGTAGATGATTCCTGTCGAACCCAGTGGAGGATAGAAATGCCCACTGGACCCGCTGTACTGGCTGAGGATGGGGCTGGTGTACGCTAGGGAGGAGTGGGTGGGTGAAGAGGAGAGCACGGTGGGAGCTGGAACTTGTGGTACCCACTCTGGGCCGGCTGAGTTGGGGGAGTAGCTACTAAAGCTTCCAGGCTGTGCGTGCCTATGAGGCCCATCTATAGGAAGGTTGATCGGCAGTGGCCTGTTTAACCCATCGCCTCCCACCTCATTAGCTGCTCCAGTGGTCACCCCAGACATCTCTGATAAGAAGCTGCTCAGACAAGGTGCGGGACCTGACGATGAAGGAGAGGGAATCCTGTCCGGCGTGGGAGAGATGTTAAGGGCCGGGTTGCCAGAGTGTTTAGGGCTGCCCCTCTCGCTGTCACCTGACTCAGGGGCTCCTGAGCCGCCCTCACCACCGGAGAGGGAATCGGACTTCCTCTTCCTTTTGCGGCGGAAGTTTCCATTGTCGAACATCTTTTCACAGTTTGGGTCAAGTGTCCAGTAGTTGCCTTTGCCTGTAATATCAGAATGAGAGTTAATAAGATTTAATTTATGTTTAAAAAAGGGTAAAATAGCTTATGTATGCAACACAATCAAACTGTAAATGTAAATGTAAATTTATTAATCATATACTGTAAACATTTGCTTGTTAGAGAGAAACAAAACACACAAAAAATATTTTAAGTGTTACCTGGATCATCCTCGTCTCTTGGTACTTTTTTGAAGCAGTCATTGAGTGACAGGTTGTGTCTGATGGAATTCTGCCAGCCTGCTTTACTTTTATTGTAGAAAGGGAAATTGTCGGCAACATACTGGTAAATCTGACTCAGTGTCAGTCTCCTGTCTGGTGCTCCGTGGATAGCCATGGCGATGAGAGCGGAATAGGAATAAGGTGGCCTGACAAGCTTCATCAAGTCTTCTTGTGAGGGTAGGGAGAACCAGCTCAGCTCCCCTCCTGGACCTCCAGCACCAGCCGGACCCAGGTAAGGCCTCTGCATGCCGTAGTGCTGAGGGACAAAGGGAGGGCCGGGGTTCCCAGGCGGGCCGGTGGTAGCCAGGTATGGTGGTGTGTTGATCCCGGAGCCGTTGAACCAGAGGTAGGGGTTTGGGGAGGAGGTGGTGTAGTCGCTCAGGTCGTAGGAGGTCGGTGTGGTGCGCTGAGGGCTCGGCAGCGAGGGAGGAGGGTAGTAACAGTCACTGTACATGCTGAGTTCAGGGGGCTCCTGGCCGAGGCTAGGGAACTGCGGGCCACACCGAGGAGGAGACTGGCCCTGGGCCTCAAATGACGACATTGTCAAGGCAGAGTTTCTTCTCACCTCTACCTTTGCCTTTGGTTGTCCTTCCTTTCTGTGTCAAAATCTTTTTGCAGCGACTTCTTTCAGCCAGTGAAAGTCCTTTGCTTGCTCAGTCCGTCACAGGTATTCAGTGCAGTTGGTGAGCTGATCCAAATGAAGGTCTCTGAGCTTTTAAGCTACTCTTTTCTTCTCCTTTCTTGTCTGTTTGCCCTTGGTTTATGTCAAGATGTCACCTGTCATACCTGCTTTATCTGTTTCCCTGGTAACGCCCCCAGTCTCGTTTGATTGGTTGTTTTCTCAGGTGAGTAGTCTGTTCCTGCTTTTATCTGTTTTTTTCCTTCTGTCAGCTAGTTCAGTTCCTCCAGGGGTTTTGTTCACCCTCAATTAAATAATTTTCCACTCAAGCTGTTACTGCAACATTAATTGAGTTCAGTCATCTGTAATTTTTTGATGATTATGATGCAAATTTATACAGACTGAAATAATATAACTTGGCCTTTTCAGATTAGACATTTTATTTTTTTCTTTCTTCTGTATGCTTCTCTTGCAATCACGGACAGCTTAGTCATCATGAAGACGGACAACCTTCTCTAAAAGTACTGAGAAAGAGCTCTTGGCAAATGTTTTCTTATTTATTCAGTATATGCTCTTTGTACTAATTAATATTACATT
Organism: Thunnus thynnus; assembly: GCF_963924715.1. Lineage (NCBI taxonomy): Eukaryota > Metazoa > Chordata > Actinopteri > Scombriformes > Scombridae > Thunnus > Thunnus thynnus. The sequence goes on along the minus strand of NC_089525.1, from coordinate 10,923,778 downwards.
ACATTGATATTTTCTGTAAATATTGGGCCACACTTAGTTTGAGATATAAATGAACAGAGAGTTAATTAGAGCATTATTCTCTTTCTTTCTATTCGGCTTCTTTAAACCAGGTTTAGCGGTAGAAATATCACAAAAGTACGAACAGCCTATTGTGGTAGTAGGAACAATAGGTTAATAGCTAGCAGCATTGCAGTGACAGCAGCCTATATAGTTTGGCATACATTTTTATATTATTTACTCTTAACCTATTTCCCTTTAATACATAGCATTAAGCTAACATCTTTTTAGAGGTTCTCATGTTTTCCAATAGTCGGATACCTATAAATGATAATTTTAACAATAATGTTCTTAATTCTTGTCATATCACAGTGTATCTTACTTCCAAATAGTAGCAGGTGATGACACGACCTATGGATACAACAGGTTTATGGGAAAAGTTTGTTAAGCAAAGATTTAAAAGCGTGACGTTAACTACGTCATCCCTCTGTACGTTGAGAATACGCAACACGTCATTTTCTTAAATTAGCGCGAGAACTTTCTCCTCTAAACATCTAATTTTGTGAAGAAACGCCTCTTATCGTAAGTTTTACACACTTTTAGATTTAATTATAGCTTGTTATCCCCATAACACGCTAATTGACATCCCGTGTAACATATATAAACATGGTTGTTCCTCTTTATTAACAGTATATCAGTCAAAATATTAGTTTTGGAAGAAGTCAACATGCTAACTTTCGCCGGTATGAGAACACAGCGTCGTAAGCTAACGTCTACCTTGGCTGTCCTGATTCAGACATGGCTTTCAGGTGTTAACTGACGAGAGTTGACGTTGGTTTTGTGTGCGGTTACTGTGACCACAGCTGATAAGAGAAATATGCCGGTTTGCAATGTAGATGGCCGATTCATCCTCACCAGCTGAGCCGCCGCAGGACAGCGGCGACGACGTGTTGGAGCTGAACAAGGATTTGGAGAGAATGATTGAGAACGTTGAAAGTATATCAGGTATGTTTTATTTGAACTTAGCGTTAATTGTAGCTCGGTTTCAGACAAACAAACATCAGTTACATTGGGATTCATTTTTAGTGAGCTGCTGTAGTTGCTAAAAGCCAACATAAATGTCTGTTAACTGCATTTTCACCCTCCTCCTCCTCCTGTACACCTGTAGTGCAGCTGACTTGGATGGCTTATGACATGGTGGCACTGCGGACCAGTCCCGAGCTGGGGGCCTCTATGCGGAGACTGGAAGAAGAGTATCACAGGTGCAGAGTTGTTGTCAGCGGAGACCGAGACCAGAAGCCAGAAAGTGACACATGTCCTGAGCCTGCTGCTACAACACTAAATCAAATGTGATGTCGTTATTAGATTTCAGTTTATACGGACTTAGATTAAGGGATTGGTTTATGTCAATGGTTGTTAAAGCAGTTTTACATTACATTTTATTGTGTTCAAGTAAATGCTAAAACACTATGTTCATTTTTATTTTGCTATGGAGAAGCAGGAGTTTGGAGGGATCTGCATCTGCCTTCTGTTTGCATTAAAACAGGATTTTTCATTCAGTAATGTAAACTGCAGTCCCACAGTATGATTGTAATAAGTTGTTTGTAAAGTGGCCTGCAGATATTGTGTGTTACGTAGTTACTAAAGTGGTTTGTTAAATGCAATAAATAAAGACAATTTTAAACAAGAATGTGTTCAGGTGTTTTTTTTTTTATAGACTGACATTTATCTCCTTCACTGAAGTGTGTAATTAGACTAATTCTATTTTATCTTTACTTTTATATGTAATATTGTATCAGCATTTAGAACTGTTTAGGTTTTTGTTGGGGGACTGCTCATGATATGTATCATCAGTTGACATAGCCTGTTTTTGTTGTCATATTATTCTTTTTTCCAGATGGAAAACACAGAGAAGAGCAACGAACAAGCTACCTCCACCGCCTGCATTGATCTGGAAAACATACTGAAAGGGCTGGACTCCTTGTCTAATTGCATGGATCAACTGGCTTGTACGTATAACTGTTTATCTCCTTTCCCACCCTTCACACCTCCCAAATGTCAGTAAGCATCAATTATGCCAGTAAGATGACCTTGATGATCGATTTGCAAATATGCAAAGCGCATGATGTAACTGTTACCCTAGATCTGCAATGTGATAGCCAAGAGTGGATTATTGTACACCAACTGCTATGCAAGTTAGCTTTGCTTGAAGATGTCAGTGGTGCAGTTACTTTATGCCACATGATGTCTGTCAGTTTGCACTCTGCTGATGGACAGATAGGAGTAACTGAAGGATTTCAAAAACATGGCTATCCATCAGGCCATTTGATGAGAGGTAAGATGTTGCAACATCTCTGCCAGGGGGGACAGTTACGGGCAAAACAGCAATCAATGTAATCCGTTTACAGTGTTGTCTTACTTCTGTATACCTATCTACTCATGTTAATAGCTCAAAGCCTTGAATTTAGGAAAATATCAGAAGTTTGTTTGTTATTTTATAGATGGGAGGAGCTGTGACACTTAGTGATGTGTCCCCTCTTTACTGTTTTTGCAGGCAGTAAACAAGAAATGAACCTACTCTACTATTTGATACTAACAAGAAATGATAAAAGACGTGCATTAACAAACGTGTTTCAAATATGATGACCTATTAAGAAAAAGAAAAGTATTTTCCCAAAGGTTTAATACTACTACTACTAATAATGCTAATAATAATAATAATGATAATAATAGTAATAATAAACTTTATTTATAGAGCACTTTTCAAAACAGTTACAAAATGCTTTACATGGTTAAAACATTTTAAGTTCTACAAATTAGCAGTAAAATCAGACAATTAAAAATAGTATAAGTGATCTATCATTTAGTTTTTTTGTGCTTCTCACTCCTCAGTGGTCACAAACATCATTTTTGGTATTTGGGATCTTTGTGTCAGTTATACAGTGAAATACCAGTATGGCTTTAAAAAAGCAGGGGAAGTAGAAAGGAATGTATACTTTTGAGTTTACAAATCAGGCTGTTTGCCGTTAAGTCTGATCGCTGGTGTGGAAACTCATATATTCTGAGATGTTGCTTTTGGACATTTCAGGACTGTGTTGACCTGAGGCAGATGTGAAACAGGATATTTGTTTTCTGCCTGCAGTGCAAACCCAGCTCAGACAGTGTGATCTGATCATTTGTGTTGGCCACCCTGACAAGCTGGCGTTCCTGAAAGTCCAGGAGGCGCCAAAGCAGCCATGGCAAGCTTGACCTGATTCTGATGCGTGAAGAACAGAGGTAATGCTGCATATCTGGAAAACATAGTTTAATAAAATCTACAAACAGCCACTCATGTAAAAATCTGCAAACAAAAGTCAAGGTACCAACAAAGGAATTACAAGACAGTGACCATTGCGATTTTGAAAATTGTAACATTTGTCCAGGTGTTTTTTAAAAGGTTTGAGAACAAACCCACATATGTGTGCACAAATTTGCACACTGAAACAGCAGAGACAGACGCGTACACACCCACATTAAGCTTGGTGTTGGTTCTGGTCAGAGTCCTGCAGGGTACAGCAGACAGCTTTGGTTGTGCGCTTCAGAGCTCGGGTCTGTGGCATCAATGAGCAGCAGCGGGTTGAGTGTGTGATGGGTAATCATCTCCGTCACCCCAGGGAAAATCTACAGCACAACAGCACACAAAAAAAATGAGGGACCTAATGACGCAGCGCAGCACAAGTCAGCATCAAACATTCCCTGAGGTGTGTCGCTAGATGTGAACTTTTCAGTCTACTCAGAGTGTGCACACTTTTTCCTCTCATTTTAACATTCCAGTTAATGGTGTCATCATTTTCAGTTTACCTTGGAGTTCTTGAGGCCAGTGCCAAGGGAGTAGGCGTTGCCTTGGTAACGGATCTTAATGTTGTAAACTTTGTCATCTTTTAGCAACATCAGGGTGTAGGGATGCTCAGCAGAGCCTTTCGTGCTGTCTCTCACCACAAATGTCCCGTCCTTAAAAACATGCACATGTTATATTAACATTATATTGCAACAACAAAATCCTGTAAAATTTCAACTACATGTTTGTTTATATGTGTATGTTTGTTATTCTGCTCCAGAGACAGGAGGGTGAGAGATGTGAGAGGCACCACCGGACCTTGTTCACCTCCCTGAGAATAGCTTCAGCTTGACGTCTGGTCACCTTTCCTCCATACCAGCTGGGATCCAAATCCTGGATGAACCATAATAAAACACTCATAGTAAGGACTAAACAAACTAACTCGTTCTATTAGTTTTTCTGTTGCAATGACTGAGTATTTTGGGTAAATAAATGTAACACAAATAATAGTATATGGCCAATTTAGTGAACAAGTTCTCATAGCAGACATAAAGCTCCCTGTTGTTGTGTTCTTTTTACAACATCACCATCTGCTGTTTCCCTTCTGAAAGTGCTCAAGGTGCGTAATTGCACAGAAAAGCTCACCCTTAACATCATGTACGTTCTCCAACTTGCACAGTATACATTCTAAGGAAATGGTGGCTCAATTGTGATTGCACTTTTCAATCTCACCTCTCTTGGTCCTGGTTTTGAATGGCTAATTATAGTACGTTGTGTTGGCACTGGAGGAGCCGGAGTGAGTTTAGTCGCTCTGGGAAGGGAGAGATAAAATAGAACAAGATTGGAAGAATTTAAATAATTGCATCACCCAGAAGTGAAGAGCTTGCTAGACTCATAGATTGTTTAGGTTGGCTTACTTGATGAAAACATCTGTTGGCTTAGGGGCCTTCGGTGGACGGTACTTGCTGCTGGATGAGCCAGGAGCCTTGACAGCGCTGCCCTCTTGTGGACATGATATGATAGTTTGAAATAGAAATGTATAATATTGTGACAACCTGTAACAACAGTTACAACCACCTCAAACACTACACAATAAGCAGCTCATACTTGATTTTGGAAGGTCTTTCAGCAGCGGGCTGGATTGTCCAGGCTTACTGCTCCTGTCGATATGTGGACTGGGTTGGCCAGCTGCTGTTCAGGATGAGAAAATAATTTTTAGATGAGGATGATTTATCAGCGTCTGACACATTATTTTTCTGCCAACAAAAATCACCATCATCATCATCAATAAGGCAGGTGATTGTGGAGTCATTAAATGTACAGTGACCTGGTGCTCTCAAAGGTGGCTGAGCGGAGTGGTTCGTTCTCGGTAGGGGAGGAAGTAGAGGTTTTGAGGTCCGTTCAGCAGGGGTGGGATAACGCACAGGATCTACACACACATACATGAAATTCTGCTGTTATACTGGTATGTTTTAGCATGTGGTTACATTGCTTCGTTCATAGCACTGTTATTGTAGTTGCTTTCTGTTACCTCTGGACTGACATTTCCGAGGTGTTGCCGGTCTCGGGTGTAGAGGTGGCTTTGATGTGTGCGGAGAGGAAGGCAGCTCAAAGTCACTTTCGGACGACTCGTCACTGTCTTGTTCCTCAGCTGTCGGTGGCTCAGTCAGAGCACAGATGTAGTTGTCTTCCCCTTCCTCTTCATCCGGACCCTCATAGACATTATCGCTGTCGTTGTCCTGACCACAGCCCAGATGTGTGACACAAGTGCAACACAGATCAAAGAAGGCAGATTTTTGAACTATTCCTTCTGTAATATGCTGCAAATTAAATAACATTGTAATTTAATTTTAATCATTTAGTTTGACACTGACATTTGTGCTACTAAAAGTGGCCAAAAAACAAACAAACAAACAAACAAACAAACAAACAAAAAAACTTGCGGTTTTTACTTACAGACTCATCTGAGTCCCAGTTCTCTTCCCTTTGTGCAAATACTGCTCTGTTTGCGTACTTATTACCGAAAAACCTCCTCTGCTCTCGCTTACTGACTTCACTGTGGATCTTAGTGATTATTCTGCCAAGATACGAGACCAAAACATTACCAAGATATTATTATACTGCAACTTTTCAATTGTGGCGACAACTACCACTCGCTACTGCAGCCTTACGGATCATGTATCGATACTTTTGGTTGTAAATCTGTTTGGTGTCAGTGGAAAAAAAAAAAAAGGACTCACGGAATGTAAACGCTGGGGAACGCTTGGAGGTCACACTCAGTCATATGCTGGATGATGTAGAGTTGCACATACAGTAATGAAACAGAATAGAAAATCAAGGACTGAGTATTTCAGAATAGTAAAAGACCTCTAGAGGTTTACACACACTTACTATGAACTGTGCTCCACTTATGCTTCCCTTCATCACCACTTTGTCACAGCCTGGTAAGTTAAGCTGAAAAGATAATAAGATGTCACACACTCAGAGAAGGGAAATAAACTTTTACTGCAGTTATTACATAAATGTCTGAAAAAATCAAGTAGCTCAGTCAGATTTAGTGTTACGAAATGTACTGCATTAGATCGTAGACAAGAATAAGGCCAGACGACAGTTACAGGTAAAGTGCTTGGCTATTACAGAAGATATAAAAGAGTTTTATAGTGTGAAGTCGCTACTCACCCTCTTCATGTAGTCAGCTAGAGTTTGGGGATTCCATCCCATCACCTCCGATTTAGAAGGAACATTATTTAAATTCATGCTCGCCTCCCGTAAATATCACCCACTGAAAAAATACAGGGTTTACTTCAAAGCAGGGCCTTTCTGTTTGGCAGTGTTGAAAAGTGATGAAATCTTACTCAATCTACCTTACAAAATGAAGAGTTCACAGACTTCTCAGTCCTTTAAATAGCCATACTTGTGGTGTGTCATCTTCTTACCCACCTATTGCGTAAAGGGCTAAGATAGAATGCATTTGTGGTCATAAAGACTTAAAATGTTTAAGTGTGTTCACACTGCAGAGTATGTGTCTCTAAACATAGGCGCAGCTGATTTCCTGTCACGCACCAACAGCATTTACCTACGTATTGGTTCATCATGTTTCAACTTGTGTGTCTGATTTGTGACTTCTTCCGTAGCTTGTGAGACAGACATGTCTTAATTTTAGATCTCTTTAGATCTAGACGTTAATGTTGCTCAAGCCTAAATGTGGATAAACATTTCTAAATTGTTTTATTCATATACAATACATATATTAATGTAGCTGCTTAGAAGTATTTGTTGTAAGCCATGTTCTCACCTCACACATGCTTTTTATTCAAATTCGTAGCGCGGCTTGCAAACTGATGTCGAGGACTGTGTCAGATCTTGTATCCCAGCCGCAGCCTGTCCTGAGTCAGGCCTCTTGGTATCTCACACCCAGGTGAGAGAGGAGGGCTGCAGGGAGAAAGGATGATCAATCACGCTCAGATCCCCCCCTAGACCCCCAGGCCTGTCTGGGTGAATACAGGAGTCCTCCTGGGGGGTCCTCATGGGATATCACCCCCTCCACTGTTTTCCTCTGCTCTCCTGATTGGGAAACATATCCCCCATGAAAGACATGATACTACCACTGTAGAGGAGGCACCAAATACAGTGTAATTATATAGCAGCAATTTTAGCTAGGTGTTATATCAGTGTAAAATAATGTTCAGAATATTAGGTTGATTTTTTTTTATGGTTTAAAAATACTAATTTCATAAAAATGAAAAAGCCACAAAAGACAACTTCTCATCTCTTTTTTTCAACATTTCAACAGACAATAATGGAAGAACATGTGGTCATTACACTTCTAGAGCACCAGTGAGCATCAGGTCAGACTATGCTCAGATGGGACCAATATGGAACCAATATTTGTACCCAATGGAGATTAGAGATAAGGGGTGGATCGGTGAGGGCCTCCAGTGGGGCGAAAGCTTCATTAACACACAGCAGGACAGCATGGGAAATACAGGACATCCCCAGAAGCAAACAGACACATGGGAAGGGTTGGAGGGAGTGTTTTTTGGTCTGTGAGAGTGTTTACTTGTTCTCCCTACAGTTGAGATTTCATTTCACTCTGGGTGAAGTCGTACAGTTTCACAGTTTCTCTTTCTTTTCTGCCTGTGCCAGACTCTATAACGTAACCACACTTCTTAGGGATATATAGTAACACATGTTGATCTAATATAATGATAATCCATGCTGTTCTTATCTTGCTATTTACTTGCTTCTATAGTAACTGCTCAGTAAAGACAGTAAAACAGCCTTGTGACCTGCCTTCTTTTCTGTTAGACTCCCACCCCCCTCTCCCCCAGGCGTGGACCCCCTGATGAAGGTAATATCCATGCCATCACTCATTTAACTGAGGCAGTGGCAGATTTATGACACATCCAGCTGAGAGGAAGATTTCTGGAGATACAGGGGGTAGAGGAAAGAAGGGGGTGAATGAATGGCTCCTTAGAGGCAGACAGGCCGGTGGGTGGGGATCGGGGCCTCTCTTAGACCTAATTACTTGCAAATTATAAGATTAGAAATTATCTTGCTTTCAAAGTGGAATGTGAGTCGCCCTTATTTATAACTGTCTCTTCTCTGGCTGTAATAACTGCACCTTAGAGTGACCCATTTTGCTGAGAAAGTCTGTAGCAGTCTGTCAACGCCCCCCCCCCCCCATATGCTTTGATGTATTGTGAAACATTTGCATTGCCTGTGGGATGTGACAAAGACTCGGATAGGCAGCGGTGTCCCAGATTATCAGTCCCAAATACCTAACTTGTAGTGGTAGAAATACTTCCCTAATTTGTCTTTCAAAGCCTCACAGCTCTTTGAATCAAATCAATACACGTTGACATCAAAGTAATACGGGATCAACGGTGGATCAACACCTCGGCTAGGTGTGAACTGCACCATGTTATCCATGTAATCCTCTGTTAAGTGTATTCAGTCCATTCTTATTCTAATGGACGTAACTTTGGTATGTGTGCCTTGTCATAAAATCCCCGGAGTAAAATAATGCGATTTTTCCTGGAAAAAAAGACTTAAATTGACATTAAGAAATCTTTATTTCATGTAGACTCAACAAGCCCAGTTCAACCATTTATTTTCAATCAAACAAACAGTATTCATAAATAGACATACAACACTGAAAAATAAAACAAAAGTGCAAACATTAGACATTTAATCTCAGCTAAATCTGGCCCTTATTTCACAGACTTTCATGAAGACTGATAACTTGTAAAATCTTTATTATTTGGGTCCACGATATCTCCGTCTAAAGCCATGTCCATCACCACTTTCCCTCCTGGCGCACACGTGTTTGACTATAACCTGAGAGCAGTCGTCACAGTTCACCTTGCAGCACCAGTGGAATTTGCAGTTGCAGCTACTCACTACCTCCGTGCGCCTCTCCTCTACCCTCAGGCCGCATTCATGACACAACCTGCGGCAGCTCCTCCTCTCCCACTGGGTCAAACCCTCTCCGTGCTGCACACACTCCCGGCCCTCGGTGCCGTACAGCCCCGAGCTGCTGTTCCTCCTGCAGTAGTCTGGAGAGTCTTCCAGGTAGACGAGCTCCGTCTGGGAGATACTGCCGAACGCGTCCACGATGGCACCTCGGTTGTCCGCGCTGTTGCCAGCCCTCATACGCCTTTTGTCGATGTCCAGTTTTTGGGCTTGGCTGTGCTTAATTTTCAAATAGTTGCCAATGTCTCTGAAATCGGACAGCTGTGTCCAACAGGTTTGGACGCTGCAGCTCTCAGACATGCCATGACATCTGCAGATGCGCTTCATTGTTGCCTTCACAGCCTGTTGGAAACCAGGGAAAGTTAAATTGCTGCCGAATATTTAAATTGCAATTAGAAAAATTTTTGTTAAATGTCAGAGAAAGGCTTTTGAAGATGCTTACTAGACGTCCGGCCTCATTGTTGTGCAGGTTGACAGCAGCCCTGGAGTCCTGACCTGTCTCCTGCGCATCCACGTACTGTTTGGAAATCCTTTCCCCGAAATCCACGTTATCGCTACAGCCACCCCATAACCAGCCACGTCCGCCTGCAAACGAAATATCAGTTAAAATTAAACCAACTTTAACCCTCGAATATCATACATTCATATTGTATCATAAATGCATACACATTTAAAATAAGTTTAATGTTCACAATAGGACACAGTAGCTGGTTGTAAAGTAACATTCAGGGTAATATATATATTTTTTCAGTGAGCCTCACCAATTTTCCCGTTCTTTGAGACATCACAGCCGCAGTTGTCGAGGTCTCCCAGACTGCAGTTCCTGGTCAGAGTGTACATGACCCCTGCTGCACTGATGGCGTGGACGAAAGACGTCTCTCTGGTGGCTGTAAACGAGAGGAAATATGTAATATATAATATTGGGTAATCAACATCTTCTAGGGCAGAAACATGTCACACTAAATAGCTATGTCATGCCAAGCTGTATGAAAATGGAAGTAAGTGAAAATGAAAGAATTACCTGTAATAATGCTAATAAAAATCATTACAAAATAGTGATAAAATACATTTAGGTACAATTATGCCTTAAAATTCAGCATTTTTCAACTGAGTTCGTTGTAGGCATGACTAACTAACATGGAAATGAATAGATGAATATGTAACTGATAGCTATACACCTATCCATATTTATCTGATCCCTTATAGTGAGATTTTAGTGTTTTCCATATAAGTTCCTGATGTCCTGTGGATGCATGGAAACATACATTTTACGCGGCAAAGAATCATTTTTACGCACAGGAAAAATATCCTTAAGATCACATTTCTTTAAAATGTGTGGACCCGCATCCATAACCGCAGGTAGGAACTGTCTTTACAATCATAACCTACCGCGTCGTAGTCCTCTGAGCTGGACTGCGCTGTCCGGACAGTTCCATCTATCCCAAGTAAACTGGTGTTTGCACTCATCAATCCCACTCTGTGCGCCCACCTGCACGCTTCTTGCATAGGTGAGATAGGCCTGCAGGAGAGGCAATAATGACAGTTTATTGGCCTGAATCACGTTCAGAAATGATATCCCCAACTTGTCTGAGTAATTCAAGAAATCAAGTCTTTTCTTTTTACCTTGGGTCCCGTCATAAGAAAGTTACTTGCAACCCTAAGAAGAAGATAAACATTAAAGAATTAGATCAATCAACCTTACGTCTACACATATAGTAAATATAGAGGAAAACAGTCACTTACCAGGCATGTCCCGGAGTCATTTTGTATAGGAGAGGTAGGAGCCACAATAATGAATGCACCATTTTGATATAGCTAAGGATAGCCAGCAAAGAAGAGACCTACTTATTTTGAGCCGGTGTGCTGCAACTTTCTCTTTTATTTGAATGGAGAACAAATGGAGCTCTTGTGCTTTGTCCCCCCCAGGTCAGAGAGAGCTGATTGGGTGGCTTTAGGAAACGCCTTTATGCGCACTTCAAAGGGTGGCATTAGGTGGTAGTTTATTTTCTTCCCAAGGCTGCATGACACCAGGACACCAATATACAAATAACGGAATCAGACTATTGCCTCTGACAAACCAGACGGAGTCATATATATTATAAAAATATTTATTAGGTCTTTTTTTTTCAATAAAAATACACATAAAATATTTCGCAGACAACACAGAACAAATCCGGCCAAATATCCCCACAACACATTCCACACAACACACGCTCTGAGGTGATAAAGGGTGAGCATGTGTGGAGAACTTGGTCCTAAAAACACAATGTGATTGATCAAATTAGTAACATAAAGTGCATTAAAAGGCTTCAGGTGATGTGATAGTTGAAGTTATACAAACTACACTCTTGTAATACAGAATAATAATAATGATTGATGATGAATGGTGATGAGCAACAGTCTATGCAACAAATGACAATCAGTGCCGGCGCGCACGATGCCTGCGCTTTGTTTTATTATGTGGTTTCCTCCCATTTTCTTTACGTGCACAGTAATATTTAGTAACAACTTGCGTGCATTTTTCGCATTTAACTGTGCAGCACCAGTGAAACTTGCAGTTGCAGCTGCTGACGACTTCGATGCGCTTCTCCACCACTCTGAGGCCGCATTCGTAGCACAGCCTGCGGCAGCTCTTTCTCTCCCACTGGGACATGTTCTTGTCACCCTTTAGACACTCCCGCCCCTCTGTGCCCTGATACCCCAGGCTCTGGTTCTTGACGCAGTAATCCGGAGAGTCCTCCAGGTAAATGAGCTCGGTGCGGGCGGTGCTCCGAAAAGCGTGCGTAATTGCTCCTCTGTTGTCCGCGCTGTTCCCAGCCCTCGCCGGCTTCTTGTCCATCTCCAGTTTCTTCGCATGTTCGTGCTTCATCTTCAAGTAGTTACCCACCTCTCTGAAGTCGGCCAGCTGCATCCAACAGGTTTGGATGCTGCAGCTTCCGGATACCCCGTGACACTTACAGGCTCTCCTCATGGTAGCTTTGATTGCCTGACAGAAGAGAGAGAGAGAGAGAGTTAGCTGAAAATTCAACGCTACACAACTTTATCTTTATTCTGGGGGTTGAACCCATACGTAGATGCTGATGTGGCCGTAAAATAATAGCATACCAGTCTGCCTGCCTCGTTGTTATGCAGGTTAACTGCTGCGCGAGAGTCATGCCCATCTTCCAGTGCGTCCACAAACTGTTTGGAGATCTTCTCTCCAAACGCCACATTATCACTGCAGCCTCCCCAGATCCATCCTCTGCCACCTGGGAATTAAAAAAATGCACTTTGTTATTACATTGTACGAGTAACATCTCTATCTCGCGTAATTTAGCCCAATAGTAAATAGAAGACGCATGGAAGAGAAACGTACCTGTCTGTCCAATTCTGGAGTCATCACAGCCGCAGTTGTCAAAGTCTCCCATACTGCAGTTCTTAGTGAGCGTATACATCACTCCGGCCGCGCTGATAGCATGGACAAAAGATGTCTCCCTTGTGGCTAAAATAAGTGACAAAGAAAGCAAACCATGATGTTATAGTTTGCCATCAAATTTGGCACCATAAATGCGCAAAGGCCGCACTCAAATACTGATCGTAAAATGCGCGTAAACCGCGCGTAAATGTGTTAGTAGAGGTTTATATGGTGGAAATATTGTCAAACAAATGTTATTTTAATGTGATTTCAGCAAGGAATGTCAGATTTTGTTTGCGTCCCCTCTCTGTTGAGGCCAGAGCGCAGGGTCAGCTACAGAGAAGTGCGTTTTTTGCTCTGAGTGATTCAATCTTTACGCAAGAACGCTTCAGCACAGTTGACAGTTGCCGGACTTGAACCCTTGCTCCTGCATGCCAGGTATTCGGGGAAAAACATAATATGGCTTTCTTACCACTTCGAAGACCGTTGTGTGTGGATAACTGAAGTGTGCTTTCTGGGCAGTTCCATCTGTCCCACGCGAACTGGTGTTTACACTCTTGTATTCCACTCTGTGCGCCCACTTGCACACTGCTGGCGTAAGTCAGAAAAGCCTTGGGAGAGAAAACAAAGGGCATCGTTATGGATTATTGCATCTAACCAAATGCAAGAGGCATTTATTCGTTACAGAATTAACTAATGTATTAGCCACAAGTTGCACAGAAGAGGTTTTAAACTGTAGTTACCTTAGGTCCAGTCATGAGGAAATTATTCACCGTCCTGTAGAAATAAAACAGGAAAATAATTTTAATTCAAGGTCACTAAACCACCAGCAGACACAAATTACACTGCAGTATTTTTTTTTAAACGAATTCCTCCAAAAGTAATATACCAGTAAACATACCAAGCCGATGCAGACTGGAAATGACAGCTCATGGACAGAACCATCGCTGTGAGGAGAATCAGGTGTCCCATATCAGCTGTATTCCAAACGGAGGCCTGTTTTCTCGTATCCCAGATGTGAATACCAAGAGAGAAGGCAGCAACTGAAGTTGTGGCCCAGACTCCACGCGGATGATATTTATATGGTCTAACCCCTTTGATTGACAGATTTGTCCCGCAGGTAGCGTTTCACTGTGAAAACGCGTCAACGACGACACTGATCGCCGTGTTCGATAGACAAATAGGAGCCGTCGGTGCATAAGTGCACTTCAAAGAAGTGACGCAGACAGTTAAACAGCCCCCCATTCATTCACCTGTCGTTCCCAGGCTTTAATCCCTATACACTTTTCCCACGAAGTGAGGCATATCCGCAGAATAAAATCAGCATATCATTCCATATTAACATAAGGCCTATATTAATCATATCATAGATTTAAGGTATAGTTAAGATATAAATAAAATTTAGAACATATTAAAATATAGAAAATTGTGCCAGGAGACAAATCTGAGTACACCACTCAACACACTACAACCTTCTCCTATGATATAGGAATATTAAAGTGATTTATGGGAATTTGTAGAGGGATTGTCTGGTGCACTTTGGCCTTTACTCCAAAAGTAATTGAATAGTTTTCATAATTATTAAATTTAAATTACAGAAATACAGTACTGAATATCGTCGTGACGCATCGTGTGAAGTTGGAAACGTTTGGGAAATGGCACCAGTGCCTCAGGGGGACGCACAGTGACTACAAAGCCATAAAGTCTTTCAGGGGCTGACGGTATATAGTCATGTAAATACTGCCTCACACATCGGCGACATTGACATCGTCGTGATAATAGGATAATAGATGTTTCCCTGGGAAACAACTTGGTGTGAAAACAGTCTGGAATTTACAGGAGTATAAATAAATGAGAGCTTTAATGTTTAAACCTTGAAATTATTAGTTGGGATATTGCCACACATTTTGATGGACCTACTCCCCACCAAACAAAAAAATAGTCATATTGATCATTTTAGAAATCTGGGATTATACAGAAGGCTATTTACTCCATTCACATTTATTTCTACTGATTATCTTCCTTTATTTAGCCCGAATAATCACTTCGATCATCAACAGTCATCATGTCAGTTTCTGTCATTTCATACTCACAGTGTGATTTGATAAGTTAAGTTCCCAAGTTAATGATTATCATTACAGTTTTTTAAATTAAATTGCTTACACTTGTCAAATCCCCAATAAGCCACTCAAAATCCCTTAAAACAACAATTCACTCAGCGCGGCGGACAATGGGCGGAGGGCTGGGCGAAGACCTCCACACAATAGTGGAGAGGTGTAGGTGAGGATAATCCCTACTAATTAGATATCGCCCACATTCATCCTGCAATATGACTGAAACCTAGAGCCTCTCAACACCTGGTTGGGAAATAATACAAAACAATTAAAAATCAACCCGGAACGCTTCATAATTTGTCCTTGACTGAGGACTCATTTAACGATTTTAATGGGTTAATAACTCACAAACAATAGTTGATCTAACTGGGCGTGTTTCTGCCTCCTGAGTGCTAGATGTCCCATAAACATCGAAACTCTCAATGACAAATCACGTGGGCAGTGCTGGCATGAGTTTTTTTTTGTTGTTGTTGTTGTAGTTATTACTTTTTTAAGCAATGGACGAATCAAAAATGTTGACTAATTTGTCAAGGGTAAATATATAATCATGTAATATAATATAATATAATTAATTAGATCAAACGATTGTTATAGTACTACTACCACCACTAAAATAAATAAATAAATAAATAAATAAATATAGAGTAGGCCTATTTTTTTCAGCTTCTGTATACAGGTTTGGATGGTGTGTATTCTACACTATGCTTAGAATAACATGAGGTAAAAATGCACGTTAATTAAATTCTAACAGACATTTCAGACACATTAGGCCGTCCAGGGTGCGTTGATGGGTGATTTATGGCAGTGCAAGGTGAGAGAAACAGAGCAATAAAGGCTCAGGAGGTGACAGGTTTGACAGGTCGAGGAGGGGTGGCAGGACTGAAGACGCCAGTCAGCGACATCAGTCAGGCGGAGATTTTGGGCTGTAAATGACCTGTAATGGAAATCCGAAATAGCATGTAATAAATAAATAATAGGTGACATAAAGACGTTATACTATTAGTAAAGTAAAAAAATACTCTTTCAAATGCCCATTTTTTTTCAAATGTTTATTTTTATTTCATAGTGGTATCTTTAAAAAGTTTAATATCACGACTTGTGGC
This sequence comes from Thunnus thynnus, assembly GCF_963924715.1. NCBI lineage: Eukaryota > Metazoa > Chordata > Actinopteri > Scombriformes > Scombridae > Thunnus > Thunnus thynnus. The sequence goes on along the minus strand of NC_089525.1, from coordinate 10,907,878 downwards.
AGTGTTGTTGTCTCCAGTCCCCGCCCCCCTCGCCTTTCCAGCCAATCACATTTCTCCACAGCCCCTCAGCCTCGTAGCTCAGCAACTGCCACCTAGCAAGCTAGCTCCTGTTAGCTAGACAGCATCAAATGTGAAACCCACTGCTGCTTCTTTGTAGCTTTCTTCATGGTTTGTCTCTTCTATGGGATTCCTTGAAATCACCACACTGCTGTTACTGTTAATATTCACTTAATGATCCCTAGCAGGGCTGCAATTAATGATAATTTTGATTATCTATTAATCTGATGATTATTCTCTTAATTGTCATTTATTTGATTAATTGTTTGAGAATACTGGAGAAAAAAAGAAAAGCCCAACACAATTTCTGAGAGCCTAAGGCGATGTCATCAACTGACTTGTTCAAACAACAGTTAAAAACCTAAATGTAGTCAACTCACACTCATAGAAACCATCAAATATTGTTTTTCTTAAAAATGACTTAAGTGATTGATTATCAAAATAGTTGCTAATTGATTTTCTGTTGATTGACTGATTAATTCATTAACTAATCATTTCAGCTCTAATGCCAAGTAAAAATCCACAAGCCAAGCAATACAGGCTAATGTTTGCTGGCTACAGGACTAGGCTTGCTGAATTAATACAAGGATAAAACAACTTCTCATCATGATAAGTTGAGTTTGAATAATTTATTGATTTATTTCAAAAACTTAATTGATGAATGTGTTTTTTTTCTGTATATACAGTATATATGGTAATGTGTCTAATATAGTAGGCTATATTACTAATAGTACAGTATTATAATTATTAAGGTATGTTTTAAATAAAATGTGTGTTGCTAATATTAGTCTAAAACAAAAGAACACTTCAACCTTGTTATTCTTTCAGTAAAGTACGTACACTACACTACATCTTTGTGCACTGGACATATATCTGGTGAAACCTTAAAGTTATGTTTGTTTGCTGAAATGTCATTAACAACATTTTTAATATGGATCATAAATGAGGTATGAAATTTCATACTACAATACTGTAAATTCTGTACGGGCAAAATGGTGCAAATATATTGTATCAGGAGAAACCCCTTGAGATGTATCATCTAATCATGTATCATATAGTAGTTACTATAGTAACATGGTTTTTTATGGTGTATTTGTTTCAAGGCTGTGCATGATCAGTCCATGCCTCATGACCACAGTGTGTTTATTTGCAAATAGACACAAAGGCAACAGCAAAATGCACAGCATTGACTGGTTCCACATCTTCATATTTATTTCATAAAGAAAAGTAAAAAGTTTATTAAGAAAACGTCCCACATGATTAGACTCCGATTGCGCCCCTGTCTGTAGGCACCCCCACCCCACCCTTCCCCACCCCTAGCCTGGATGCCTGCCTATCTCTCAGTGCTACATCACTACACCACTCCCCAGTTTGGCAATATTGGAGAAATGTTAGCTATAGGCTAACGGGGCAAGACAGGCACCCAGGCTAACGTTTTTCACCCGATGTGGTAAGAGAGCCCCCATGTGAGGATGCCATATACCCTTATAGCACCCCCAGGGAGCTCAAGAGCACCCTTTTCTGAAGACAAATCAAGAGATTCAAATACTGTGATAATCAAAAGAAAGTGCTTTTTGCTGTGGCATCTCAGCTTCTTTTCTTCATGTGCTCAAAAGTCAAGGTGTGGCATCGCCTTTCCTCTCCTGCTCGATGGCTGCAAAAGAAGAGAAGAAGGTAGTGTCGGTCAGCAGGCTCGTGTAGTGAGCATGTGAGTGGATGGGGCTTTTTTTTTTATTTGCCGTATATCAATGATGTGCTGATGTTGCAGCAGTTTGCTATCTGCTGCTCAGTGCATGTGGTCTTTGGACAGCAAGTTGGATGTGATGAGTAAGGGCTGACAAGAAAATTGTTTCAGGGGATAAAGACTTGAAGGTTTGACAAAGCGCTGTTGAGAAACACACGAGGGTACACTCACTCTCTTTGGTGGGCAGAGGGTTTTTTTCTTTTGTCTCTGTCTTCTTCAGCTTTGTCTTGTCGAAACGGGCAATCTCAGTCATGTCGGGCTTGTCAGACATTTTGGCTGTGAAAGAAAAACACAGGTTTGACCTTTCCTGTCATATTAATAATGCAGCTTACATAATGTACATGCATTTATTAGGTATATTCTTAAATGTAAAAGAAATGAAGTCATCACAAGGACTGTCAAAAAATCCTGATGGCTCCGAATGATACTTTAAGGCACATAAAGCACATAAAGGGAGTGGCTACGCCGCAGCTCACATACGTCCACATGGGTGCCTGTGAGTGGTGGCTGCCTCCCACACATGCTCTGTCTTGATATGCTCATTTCCAAAATGCCTATGTTGCTAACATGTGCCTATTTTTACCCAGCTGTCTGTTCTCTTCTTTGTCTCCGCTTTTCCCTCTCTCCGAGGCTGAGGTCTTTGTTCTCTCCCCTCCGCATACACACTCTCTCTCTCACTCTCTCTCTCTCTCTGCATCCACCCCTGCAGCCTCGTGGATCTCAGCAATGCTCCACAGGCTCCACTGCAGTCATATTCCTGACCTAGCCTCAGGTCTGACTAATCTGTCTTGCACAGTCTGGCCCAGTCACGCCTGTTTGAACCACTGCTCTGTTGGAGACTGGTATGGAAATGTGACAAGCCCACTAGCCTGAAGCCAGTCATTTGCAAACCATGCTACTGTAGAATTATTCTCATTATGAATTTGAACGGGGCCTAGTAGGATTGCTTTGTCATAGAAATAGACATGCTGGGCACGTGGCCAGAATTCTTAAATTTTCAGTGTCTTGAAACGAGGCGCACCGAATCTTTTCAGCTACAAATGATAGCCACTGTGTATCCACCTCTGCTAACATGAACAACAGAAGTCAGAAGCACACCTTTTTCAGTTGATCAGTAAAACTAATGATCCAAACATTAGCACTATTGTTCCTTTATCACCATCAGCACCACCATCCCTCTTTCACATCATTTCATTGCTGCCATTAGCAGTCAGCCTTTGCTGATCCAGCCACACCCCAAATCCCTTTGTTTCACTCCTAGTAAAAAGGAATCAAAAAGAGACACACAGACACAGAGAAATTAAGAATACACTGAAAGAGAGAGGATTGGTTCTTACCGGTGTTCCACACAGCAGTGGGCTAAAATCCACCAGCGGAGAGAGCAGGGAGGGATAGAGGTACAGAGATTGAGAAGGGAGAGCGATACGGAAGCTGAGTGTATCTGCCGGTGTGTGCACGCCTGCCTGCATCCAGGGTGTGGGTATAAGAGGGAGGGGAGAGAGAGAGGGGAGAGAGAGAGAGTGACTGAGAGCTTAGTCAGCCTTCCTCCTTGTCATCAATATTAATGTTCTCCAGGGAAAAGACTAGAGGAAACCAACCACTGATAGGAAACAGCTGTGCTGTTTAGCTCAGATGAGATTGAATATGATAAATAATTTAGCTAATATTATGCGTTGAGTAGGTTTGGGACAAATCATATGAGATGATGGGAAGAGGAGTTTGTGCCCAGACTTTATACCTCTATAATATATAGTACATTACATGCTGGATATGTATCAGCGTTATGGGTATTTATAGAGTTAAAGTGAGTCCGCCAGTATGTCATAGCACTGCAGAAAACTCCCTTTTATAGGGACAAGTATATAGCATGGACCAATGCCACATACCACAGCATTTATAGCTCAAGCCAGTTTCCGATGCCCAACCCTAGATGGGCTTTTATACGATTAAAAACTCAAAAGGAATTGCATACAAAACAGCACAAATATTAATCATTTCAGTGATATTTTAAAGCAATTTCTCAACTGTGATTATTTGCTTGTTTTCTTAGTCCTCTTACTGAATATCTTTGGATTGTACACTGCTTTTCAGACAAAATGGGTAATATGAAGATGTCACCTTGGGATTTCAGAAATTATAGGCATTTTTTTTACTATACTCTGATATTTTATAGCCAAAATGATTAATCAGTGAATCATGAAAAAAACTGGCAGATTAACTGGTAATGAAAGCAATGCAGCCCTATACGCAGTCATGCATAAACTGTACATATAACTCTTATATACACTTTCATTCACTATTTTCAGCATTTTAATAATACCAACATACAGCATATTTTAGCTGGATGTAGTTAAACATCACAGTCCTTGGTTTTAACATCATTTGTCACATCCTTTATTTTGCGGCTGATCAAGCAGCTCCTGATTACATCAGACTCTAATAAAGCAGTGATGTGTAGAGCTCATTGTCCTTTGCTGACATCATGAAACCTGCTGGTCTTCCCTCTTAAATCTTCCCAGAGGTACAGTTACAGCCTGCTCATGCCAGCCATCGAGGACATTTTGGATCAGGCAGCTCTTCTCAGAATAGAATAGCTGATGATGATGAGTCAACATGATTTCAAGCCTTTGAATGATATAGTGAGCCAACCCTAGCAGGTGCACTTATAGGCTCTGGGTAAGCACTGTGCTAACGTATGACATCATATTACTGGATGACTTTGGGTTTTACAGGAAACGTCATAATGAGGTCACGAATACCTCTGAGGGCTCTGTACAGAGGCTGCAGCACCACCTGCTGGCTGAAGTGTGGAACTGACCCATTTACCAAACTTAATACAGGCTTGTGTGAAATGAATTGAAACATGCAGCCTTGTTACTTTCCCTTGACATAATGCATCTCTGAATGTTACACACAATATCTAATAGAGCGATCTAACCGATGTGATAGCCCTGAGGAGCTAATTATATTTCTTCAGATCACTCAGTGATTCAGCCTTTCAGAAGTACGCTTCCATTGAGCTGTTTGTTTCATTGTGATATCGTGAGGAGGAAACAATCTATGACCTTCTCTAAACTTTCCCCAGCCCTCTTATTAACCTTTGAGTTTGAAATGTTATCATATTTGAAGCGTGGAAACGAGATCCACACTGACAAAGGTCAGACTTAGCAGCCAAATGACCTGTCACAACAGTCTGATCGCCCACAGCTCGTTGGTGGATGATAACAGACCAGTAAACCTTTTCCGGGATCAAGTCTGTCTCCGTGTTGTTTGACAATGTCAAGATGAACGTTCATTTCAGAGACAAACACAAACAGATGACGGCAGTACCGTGTAGTTGAAGATGTTTCTGGATAGTCAAAACCAATCAAAACAATTTGTTGTATAGATAAATAGATATATAGATAACGATTGTATTTATTACATCTAATTCAACTTTATTTAACAATATTTAAAATATATATGAAAGCTTTGTTAGTGTGCAGTAAAAAATCATGTCCACATATGGATTAAACACAAGATGGCGGCAAAGGATTGTTTAAATTTTCAGGCTGGAAGCTGCATTGAGGTGAACAGTGTATAATGGACCACCAGGGTGCACTCATCTCCGAGCACTCACACAGTTTCAACCTCATCAGTCAGTATAACCCGCTTGCAACAGCTTGAATCCTTGATGTCACCAATGTGAGGGGGGGAAAAAAAAGACTCTTCACACTTTTCCATACACAGTTTCTTCCATACTTGTGTGTTAATAGTGACTAGAGATTTAAGCCTGTTAGCTCAGTGGTTTAGCATGACACTAAGAGACAACAGAAGATGATTCAGACGAGTGGAGAGGAGGTTCTAGAAATTATTGGCAATTCAGCAGTAAGCGACTTTCACTGTCATGAATGCGACACATACAGTCAGCATGCAGTGTGAATTATGCACTATAGTCCTGATTGATTTGCTGGAATGTTATCTTTTACAGCAGACTTTTTTTAGTTTCTGCATTGAGCCAAGCTTGTTACTTAATAGAAAAGGATGACAATTCATTTTTGGGAAACAGCAAAACATTTAATTTATTCCTCGATGTAAAAGAGTGACTAAATGAGTTTACACTGGGCTTATGCAGTGAGGGACAGCTGTATTTACTGTACTGAGCCAGTTTGGAGGCAAAGAGACATGTCATTTAGGATTTTTGTTTTATATTTAAAGGAATAGTTTGACATTTTGGGAAATACACTCATTGCTCTCATGCCGAGAGTTAGATGAGAAGATTGATATCACTCCCATCGGTATCGATCTTCTCATCTAACTGTCAGCAAGAAAGCAAATGAGGGTACTTCACCAAATGTCAAACTATTTCTTTAAAGATCCCCTCCATACATGTATTAAGATATATAAAAAATACTAATGCTTGGAACAGTAATGTGTGTCTGATGAGGCTTTTCCACAAAAGAAACATAATTAGAATCAGTGAGTATGCAAATATATTTGATTTCAGAAGTTTAACTGCTGGATGTAAGATGTCTCCTACTTCACTGTAAAGTCCATTCTCAGTGTTTGTGCACTGGAGGCTTCAAGTTTCCACATCACACTTGTTTAAGGAATGGCCCCAAACTAGTTGTAATATCACAAATCATGCTCACAGGCCCGCCCCAAATGAGCACAGAGAAACTTTCCATTATCAGCAGATGAATGTGAAAACAGCCTTCTAGACTCAAACTCTGCACATACATCATTCTGCACAGTGAAGCTCAAACATCCAAACTGTAGGAACAAGAAGAAAAACTTGTTTTTTGAGTGGAGGGGGACTTACTCTCCTTTCTTTTTACCATCACTCTCCTAGTATTTTCTTTTACTCGTTTTTTTTCCCTTGAGGTCCATATCATGAGTTGCCCAGTCACACACATGCTCTCTGGAGCGTGGATAAAGGCTTTCAGTGTTATCAGATATTCACCCACACATACACACACCTGCACACAGGTTAAGTTATTTTTCATCCTTCAAGTTGATGGAAGATGAGTTTATGAGAGTGGCAACAGAGTGAGTAATTTGCACCCAGGAACAAAAGACGGTGTTATTGAACAAGTAAAACTCTGGCTGAAGTGTAATTACCAACCACAATTACACCAATTAAATCCTGCACTTTTATCAGCTTTAAACCAAGAGGATGGAAGAATATGCAGAGGCCTTATGAAAATAATCTTTCTACTTTGTCCCTCAGCATATAGGAGTGCTGATTAATCTCTCAAACAAATCTGATTACTGCATGATCAAAGAGAAATGAGGTGTTAAACAAAATGCGGCTAATGTGCAGACAAACTAGAGCGGACTGTGTTTGAGGGGAGTTGTTGGATGTGCAGGAAGGTTTAGGACAGCTCGGATCAGTGAGACCAGATAAGGACCCGGCCTCAGCTCATGAGCTCCACAACTAATGATGCAGCATGTGATTGGCGCCCCTCGTTCCATCACCCGGCCAATGAGCTAAGAGTATCTCAGTGTGGAGGAGTTATCTCACCTAGCCAGCTGGAGGACAGTGACAGAGATGAAAAGAGAAGAAGGAAAACAGCGGAGAGGGAGGAGAGAGAGAGGGAGATGGAGACAGAGATGAGGGATGAGGAAGCGAGAGAGTGAAAGAGATAGATGGAAGATTAGAGAGCCGCTATAAACACAAAACACGTTTGTAATGCACCTTATCAGGTATCAGAGAGTAATGGCAATGTTTGAATCTGTTGCTCGTAATAGTCTGTGTGTGTTGTTAGCGGTGTTTGCATATAACATCACCCTTCCTGAAATATCCTTACTTTTAGGGCGAGCTTAAGCTTTGTTTGCAAAGCTTAATGCATCAAAGTAAATATCCTCCATGCATCTTCCCTTTATCAACATCCCTCCCTCATCTGTTACTTCTTACTTTCTCTCAGGGATAAACGCAATACATTAAGCATGCACACAACTGAAGGCTTGAACGGATTAGCAAACGATCAATCCTTTAAATCCGCACATCTGTAAATTAAATGAACAAATGAGCGACAACATAAACAAATTTACTCATTTGTTAAAAGTGAAAGCAGGAGGGCGATTGAAAGAATGATTTCTTGCCTTAAGGAATATAAAACGGAGTCTGTTGCAAAGTTGTTCATCCGCGGCAATTAGAATAACAATTAGTTACTAAAAGTTGTCTCAGTAACACAGCTTTAAAAAACCTGCGCATCCCAGGGATTTCTGACTCTTATGTCAACAAAGGACTAAAATCTTGAAAATCGATGGAACAGTTCACAGTATCAGTGTTTTGACAGTTAAAAAGGAACACATTTTACTGGAAACATAAGCGTACAGTGTTCCTGAACTCTGAGTGCTTGAAAGTGAGTGCTGTGACAGTTAGAGACTGTGGTGTTGCCATTCTTGCTGCATCCTCAGAATACTGTGGCCCAAGTAGTCAATTACTGTTCAGTTCAGAAAGCTTTATTGCTACGACTGTCAAGAGCCAAGAAGAGATAAAAGACATTTTGTTCTGTTCTTGCAATTAGAGAAGAATTATTACATACATACATTAATTATTACAAAATATTCTACAAAGACTACAATGTAACGTATTCGGATGTAGTATTATATAATGTTATATAATTATATTATATTGATTCAGTTATGTACTGAATTTGAATCTATATGAGAAGTCAATGCCTGACTAAAATAATTAATTGTTAAATGTATAAAATATAATAGAAGATGGCATCTATTGACATTAACTGAGCAGCGACTAAAATGTTTGGTGTACATTTGATAAATCGCCAATCTCCAATATGTGTTGCCATCATCTGTAGTTGCCTCAGCAGCAAATCAGCGCTCAAACTTTATAGGTCAAGCCTCGTGTCTCCGGAGGGACAAGTGTGAGTCAAGTCTCACAATCTCCAAAAACAGATACCCAGCATGCGACTAGCACTGATTGGTTTTCTAACTCAATCAGATCGCTCATTAGTTTTGAGAGGGACTGGCTTGATGACGCAGACAGTAACTCAGCCTGCGCTTTGAAGTCACTCGCAGAGGAAGTATTTTAAGCTGTTAGTACCTTGTCATTAATGACACAATACCTTACTGCAGCACTGCAGAGTCACTTATAGCACTGTCTTCTATCTTTAACTTGTTAAAACTGCAAGTAGGTGAGGCGACAACAGTGAGTGATATAAATCATTTAAAAAGTTGGTAAAAGCTGTATGAAATCTGCAGTATATCCTTTCATTTTTCACGGGAGAGAAACCAATCGTATTTAGAGAACCTTTAACAAGTGGTCCAAATCATTCCAGCCCGTTCTGAAATCTATATGATTCAGCTGTGATAAATTGTAATGGCTTTGTCAGCCCTGTCAGCTTGTGTTTCTGAGCCTTTGAAATGAGAGATCAATACAGAGGTTGGCTCGCTACCGGATGTGAAGTGGCAAGGTCAGCATGCAGACGTAGTGATACAGTAGTAAAGGCAGCCAAGACATCAGCGGAGGAGACACAAAAAAAACCCCCTCATTTTTTATTAGAATCAAAGAAAGGAGCACTCACACAGCAAGACACGGGACTACACACACACACTCACACACACACACAGATCCTTTATTCGACTGTGTGCGTATGTGTGTGTGTGTGCGTGCTTGCATGTGTCTGTTCTGAAATGAAATACATCCAAAAATACACACCACATACACACAGTTCCACCTCTCCCTATTCCCTACTCTTAAAAGAAAAGTATTCATCTTTCTGTCAGGCACATCATGCGACCTTAAAAGTCATCTAAATTGGTGAAATTGAGCCCTGATAATAAAGTGGAACTATATCTCAGAGAATACAGGGGATGGGGAACAGAAAGGTGGAGGCTTTTATTATGCACCTTTCTGCAGGTTTTGTTTTGTTGCTGCAGCTCCACGCCGGGTGGATACGAGGTGACATCTGTTCAGGAATCCCTGCTCATACACCTGAAAGGCTTTGGCACTCTTCTTCTGAAATAGAGAGATTAATAAATGTCCCTCTGACTGCTTTAGGATTTAAAAAAAAACAACCCACACACAACACTGTGTGTGTGTGCGTGTGTGTGTGTGCCTGCATGCTTGTGCGAGTGCATCATCCGCACAATATGCTATACGTTATCTCCACACAGCCACCTGTTTATATGAAGGGAGTCAACAAACATCATATGAATTCCAATAAGGCTCACCCTCAGAGTACACACTCTTCATCATCATGAAGCGTGCACTGTTCACTGTAATCTAAATCCCTTATTTGAAAGCTTGGTGTGTGTGTGTGTGTGTGTATGTGTGTGTGTAAGAGAGACGGGAGGATGGTTGCAGTGAGGGAGATTAAAACTGACAGTTTTCAGTGGTCTAGGGGGCAACGTGCAGAGTGGGGTTAAGATAGCGGGTCTTTAGTATCAGCAAGGGATTGATCACAGGGTTAATTAGCAAGAACGTTGCTAATCGTGAAACTGACAGGTAAACCACAGATATGAAAGTAGACGTTGAAAACACACAGAGGCTTTTCATGTTTGACAATCCCAGACTTCTGGTCATAGTTTTTAACACGTCTCTTTTTTTATTTTATTTGGATGCTTAAATCTAATTTCCGACGACACCAAAACTGTGTAATTATGCACCAAAGTTAAAACAAGCTTTTACCAACTAAAGCAAGGAAGAAAACTATTCTTCTATACTTTAAATAGCTGAAAATTCACCTCACGTGTTGCTCCCATTTTCAGTAAGGAAATAAGACTTTTTAAACTGGAAACGTGTTGAGAATTAAAGCTGCTAATCCAGAGGATTAATACAATTGAGTTTGCTGGATTTTGGTAATGCCCTGTTTCCTAAGATTTACCCATTAGGCACCTTCTGCTGTCACACTCTGATGGCTTCACAGGAAATTGCCTGTTTTTAGGAGGGCAAGAGTATGCCAGGGCATTTGAACTGAAACACAGAAAACCACTGGCGCACTCAACTCACACACTTACACACTACACAAAGACAGGAAATGAGATTTTGCTCTTCTAGTTCTTTGACTTCATGAGCCCAATTACCAGCCTCAGTGTGTGTGTGTGTGTGTGTGTTTGCCTATGTGTGTGCGTCAGTGCATGTCTGCAGGCAGGTGGGTCAGCGGACCCTGACAGTCAGATTTCATGCACCACAGGCTGTGCCTCCAACAGTCATACTCTGTCTTGGAGTAGAAGTGATGATTGGCCCATGGCTTCTCCAGGAAGCTTTCACAAGCACGACAATTTCGAGGAGCCAATTGTGAGTGAGCCACTGGCCACTGATTACCATATCTCCTCACCCCACCTCGCTGTAGTTACTTCAAACAAAACTTCAGGGATTGAACTGCTTGTCAGAAACAGTTTTACCAAGTATCATAGTGGGAGGGACTGCTCCAGTTTATATTTTCGGCATTTACACAATACTTGTATGTTTCTGTACAACTCCACAATGTGTATTATTGACATGGCTGTAACTAGTGCTGAAACTTTTCCAACTTGATTGACAAACTTGCAGGCGATTTCTGATTTGTTGTTGTGGTTATGTTACTGTAAGGTATTATTATAATTTATTATCCACCATTTTTCTACCTAGATAGATAGATAGATGGATAGATAGATGGATGGATGGATAGATAGATGGATGGATAGATGTTCTTCATAATAAATAAGTAAAATAGATACCACATTACAAAACAGGAAGTATTCTAAAAGAAAGGATTTTTAAAAGAAAAGCAATGCCTTCTACTCATTCTGGGAATGTGGGTGTGTGTGCGTGCTTGCCTGCATGGGTGGTGTTAGCACAACAGGTCCAGTTCTTCCAGGCAGAGGGGGCAAGGGGATTCTGGGGGATTGAAGCTGCCCCTGTTTGTTTTGAATACAGGTGCAGCTTATCTCCTATCAGAGGTCAGGATCTTAAAGCAGGTGTAGAGGTTATGAGTTGAGTTCCTTGTGATCTTAATTACTTTCTTCACCATCCTTCGGTCATAGAGCTGCTGGAGGGTTGAGGATTGCTCCCCGCTGGGCTTAGACCCCAAGGTGATCACCCTCCGCAGTTTGGACTTGTTGGTCCGCAGATTGGACTTGTTGGTCTCTGAGAGCCCCTCATACCAAGCCAGAAAAGAAAGGGTGAGGAGGCTCTCTATATGGCAGATGTAAAAGCTGCGGAGGATGGGAGGGGCTGCGTTAAGATGCCTCAGCCTCCGCACAAGGTAGATCCACTGCTGGCACTTTTTGAAGATGGTTTGTGTGTTGTTGTTGAAGAACAGGTCACTGTTGATGATAGTCCCGAGGTATTTGTAGCTGCTAACCCTCTCCACGGCCTCTCCATTGAGTGTCAGCTGTGGCACAGGGTCAGCCTTCCTCCGGAAGTCTATGAGGGGCTCCTTTGTCTTCCTCATGTTTATCTGGAGGACATGCTCCTTGCACCACTGGTACAGCTTCTTCGCTTCTTCCTCAAAATGGGCTCAAAACAGGGTTGGAGACCAATGCAGTGTCATCTAGAAACTTCACGGCCATGCTCGTGCTGTCTGAGCCCCTCAAGTCGTTGGTATATAGCAAAAACGGGGGAAATCACTGTCCTCTGGGTTGGGCCGGTGGATGTGAGCATGACAGGAGAGGTGGAGCTGTTGACCCTGACAAACTGCCTTTTGAGTAGGAAGTCCAGTATCCAGAGGATCATGTGGGGATCCACCTGGAGTTCTTGCAGTATGGCACAGAGGATGTGGGGCTTCCTGCAGTTGAGTCCTGTCCAGTCCTGTCTCTCTAAGGCCCCCCTCCTCGATGAGCTCACTCTGTTCTGAAGCAACAACATATTGAGATATTTGTTCAGCGGATCAGTTAAAAACAATGCCTGGGAGGAATAGTACAAGAAGAAAAAAACCACTGTGAGATGTTTGATGAAGAGCTGCAGACAACCAGCACACCTCCAACAGATAAACAACGTATTTTACTTTGCCCTGCTGTGTAATGGAAAAACATTCACAGTGTGCCAGCTCAACTTGAGTCATGGCTCAGCATGAAAAATGCCATAATGTAAGCAGAGTGGAGCACTGAACTCATGGGCTATGCGTGGAGCAGATGACCATATAAACAAATTTGTCATGAGCTGACAGCGGCTCGAGCTGAAAGTAGAAAAAACATTGGAGACTAAGCGTTTAGAGCAGTCTGAAGCCAGTACTTTTTGCTCACAGGGATTACTACATACGTTTACCTTGTTATTTGACACTTTGGCCATGTTTAATAAAAACATCCAACATTATAACTTTATATATATATATATATGACTGAAAGTAAGAAAAAGCATAATAGGTCCCCTTTAAATAGTGAGTACAAGTGATTGACAGTGTACGGGATTTTGAGATCATTATAGATCAAATATTTAATTAGTTTCTGTGTTTGAATGAAAATTTTAACAAAAACTGACTGACCTGCAAAAGATTTAAAATGCAAAGCAAAAGCTTTTAACAGTTATAATTTCTGTTATGTTAGTGCCTTTCCTGTAAATATCCCTTGACACAGCTGTGAATGTGTGCACACATGCCTGTTTGCATGTGTATTACAATTTGGTTATGCGTTTTAGCTTGTACTGTAAACCATAGCAAGACTGCTGCTCCTTATGTCGCATGTGTTTCAGAAAACAAAACAGTGGCAAGCTGTCACATGAACAAGTGGAGAAAAGAGGCAGTGGGAGTTGGGGTGTTACAGTAATAAGGACACAGTTTCAGCGATGCAAAGCTTCCAAGGCCCAGACAGTATCATCCATTCACAGAGACGTTTCAGACCTGCTGTTCTATACCGCCTGGAGGCATGAAAAGGAGGCTAGATAGGAGGATAGTGTAACATAGTGATGTTCAATTCTTACAGTTTTACTTAAGCTAACAAACCTCAACCACACTCAAAGAAAAACAACAGCTGTAGCACTCCTTGTCTGTAGGTAAGGTTATTGACATAACTGTTAGTTTCCTCTCACAGGCTGGCATGTGTACAAGTGGTGTGAAATTGACTGAACAGCTCCTCCTTGTGGGGAATCTGCAGACCACCAAATGTGAATGTGTGAATGAGTAACAACCAAGCTCCAAGAGGTGTAAAACTGTGTGCCTCAAAATTGGCTGAAAGAAAAACAAGTGACCTCGGACCTTTAGATCAACCCAGTGGAAAGAAATTCACCTACTTTATTAACATGAGGCATGAATCAAACCTTTCTAAACCTGTTCACCCATTTCGCTTCACGTTTTGATCCACCTATAAATCATACACTGGACATCTGGGTGGCTGGTATATTAAGCACCAGAGAGAACAATGCATCACTCAGCCACACATACAAATGTATCAATGCAGCGCTGAGGCCGATGGAAAAACAACAGATGAAATACTCCACGCCTGCTAAGGTAAACAAGTGGCCGCGTCCCGGAACAGCTCGACTCAACCGTCTGATTCAGGATGCAATGTACCGCCATGTGCGCTTTCACACTTGTACTTTGCTCATTTCTTCACACTCAAACCCTGCATATAAATAGGCCAGCACAAGTCGTTATCTCTGCCTGTGCTTCCTCCGTGATTCCCTCCCGTGTTGCTCTGACACAAGAAATTACCAGTCACTTCATTATATCTATAGTGATGCCTCTACTGACCCCATTCTCATTCCTCCAGCCCTCCTCTCCCCACTTACCCACCACCATCTCCATGTACAGCACCCTCAGGGAGGAAAAGTAATAATTAGTATGCTGATACATGAGCCAGTGGTGGTTGCCATAACTAGTTAAACAGCTATTTCCACCTCTTTCTATGTAGTGAAGCGCTGAATGCGCGTGTGCTCGTGGGGCATGTGTGTGCTGGAAATGTGTCTTATAATGAGGCTGAAGTAGGCTAACACAGCGGTACATACTGTTCTTGTCACAGTGAAAGGTATAACGTTGATGACAGATGCTCTCACTATGTGGTCTAGCACTGACTCACTCCATCTATCTGTCTGTCTTTCTGTCAGTCTGTCTCTGTATACGTGCGTGGGGTTCTGTAGTTACATAAGAATCCACACAGATTCCTGGGATATGCGCTCTGTTCGTTTGTGCGAGCAAAGGAGCGAGGGAGTGTTACCATGACGATGGCATTAGAAACCAACCTTACATCAAACCATGTGTGTCTATTTGTGTCATCCTGTTGTTGTGTTTTTTTTTTGTTTTTTTGTGTGTTTGTGTGCCTCTGCATTTGAGGCAGTTCAATTAGAGCCAAAGCAGAGAAATATGGGCCCCTTTGGTGCATTGAAAGAGAAGAAGAGGATGGAGACGCCATGAGGATAGATTTACTGGCAGAAAAGACGCAAGATGGAAAGGACAGGATGGAGAGGAAAAATGAGGATGCAGGGGAACTTAATTAGAGGGAGGGAGATGCTGATTGTAGACCCAGATGTTTCCAAATGATCCGTTGATAACCTCCTCGCAGCTCTCCCTCTCTCTCACGCCTTCAAATATGTCATTTTGCCAATGCTGTGAGCAGCCTGTACACCTTTGCCAATCCTATGAGTAAGCTGTGTGTGGGCTTGTGTGTGTGTGTGTGTGTGTGTGTGTGTGTGTGTGTGTGTGTGTGTGTGTGTGTGTGTGTGTGTGTGTGTGTACTTGCCTGAGAGTGTGCGCATATAGTTGACCTGACCTACTCTGATCAGATTAGCGGTGTTTTCTTTAGCTAATGCTACAGGGTGTGAGTCCATGCTTGACCCACAGCATGGGTCACCTCTCCTTCCCCTCAGGTCTCCTACATCCCCTTGTCTCCTCTGCTACACTGGCTCACTCCTGGGATCTTAGGTATCATAATAAAGTTTTAGGACATCACATTTACTATAGAAATTAAGTACAAAATGTCACTTTCTTTAACTACGATTTTGAACACAGTACTTTTACTTGTAATGGGATTTTTTTCGTTGTTGTTGTACTGTAGGAATAACGCTACACTTGGAAATTAATATTGTGCCCTTGTAAAATTGTACGGGCACTACCTCCATTGATTAATTAATTAATTCATTAATTAATTAGGAGGAAAAATAATTAAATTAATCAGTCTAAAATCTGAAAGTCATGAATTCTGAATACAGTGTTCTCCATCACTGATATAAATGAATACACAGATACAACGACTTGGCTATAAATCAAAATATGTATGGATGCATGAATGAATGGGTAAATTATATTAACACATTATTGCTGACAGAATGAATGAATGAATGTTATCAAAAATGAGTCAAAAACGCAATGAAGGTCAAGACTATTACAGCCAGTAAAAATTCAATATTTGAATTGCTCTTCCATCAACTCTGAGACAGAAGCATGGGAGATGGTTTTCCTACTGTTTTTTGGTGATGAAGGGCTGATGATTAGGAACTTCCCGGGAAGCGCCGAGCAAGGCGAAGCAGACTCAGTGATCCTCATGTCACCAGAGTGACAGCCAGATGAGAACACTTGCAGTAGGTTCAGTGAAACAGCTTTGGTTCACTGCTTCTCAGGAGGATGAATCCAGTCTCAGACTAGCTGAGGCCACGTAGTGCACACACAGACAGCAGAGAGGTGTCTCAGTCTCAGTGCATTCAGTGGCAGGCTGCAGAGTCGGACGCATCAGAAGAGTCCTCGGGAAAGTCTTTAAAAAGTTTAACTACATGATAAAAATATGAGATAACAAAAATAATAGATGATTCAAATGTAAAAAAGCACGGATTAACCTGTGTTTTAGGCATTTTTGCAATCTTTTGCTTCTTAGGTGAGTCTCTTTCTAGAACTCTCAGCTCATTCCTAAAAAAAAAACAAAAAAAAAACAACGCCTGAAATTCCCACCCATCCCGGCTGCAGGGCTGAGAGGAACACAGAGGAAGCAGTCAAAAGGGCATGAGCGAAGAAGACGAGCTGAGACGAAGAGTTGTAAAACTTCTTATACCTAGGAGGCGTTTTTTGGAGAAAGAGGATCCTTGGTGCTCTTTTTCTTTTGAGGGACTTCACTGATAACTAATTAATTCCTTTGTGTGGAGCGAAAACTGGCCTCCAACTTTAAAGGGGAATAATTTTATTCATATCAGATAACTGAAAATGACACGCTTGCAAATTGAATACTCATTCGTTCTGTTGTCAATGTCATCAACACATCATGAAACAGTGAGAGCACTTAGAAATTGTAATATTGATTAACCACATGAAATACAGATTAAAACCTATAAACCTTAATTTCCCAATCTGTAATTAAACCTATTTATAATATCAAGATGGAATAAATAAAATGCAATGATATATGTGACTTAAAATAAAAAACATTTTGAAGCAGAGTTTGAATTCCTGTAATAAACTTAATTAAATTGTTCTAAACACATCAAAAGTTAACATTGATTAGATAAGTCTAGATACATAATTTTACACATTTTTTAGTGGCATTTATGACCAATTCAGACACTTTTCAGCAGAAGAAGGGAGGATAGTCCATCCGAGTTGGGCGGTCTGTTTGTATCTGAAAAGAAAAACAAAATCAGTCATTTCAAAACTGTTCATTTTCTCTTCATGACTGGTGGTGAGAAGGCTGGGTTTTTAGTCCTGTCCAATGTTTCCTTGACATCCTTATTCCTTTAGGTCAGAGGTCAATGGGTCCATGTGTGTGTGCTCCTGCACCCACCCAGATTGTTAGGCCAAAAGGAATCATAATGTTTTTAAAAGAATTAAACTTTTCCTCTTATATTGCTAAGTTCATTATCCTACATCACTTATGACCCACTAGAAGTGTGTGGTATTTTCTTAATTTTTTATTATTTTGCTGTGTTCGGGACGCCTCTGGGTATCAGCCTTTTGGCAGTGGGTGTGTGGCCCCCACCCAGTAACGGTGTGCAGGGTGTGAGGTCGGGACACTATAATAATGTAGCGACCAGGTTACATCGCTGTCTCTGTCCCTCTCCTTTGCTCCGCTCTGCTCTCCGTCTCTCTCCATGTCATGGATGTATAAAGAGCTGCAGGTCTGTGTGTCTGCTTGACCGAGGGCTTCACTCTCAAGGTCACTCGACCACCGCTGCTCTGTGTTTACAAACACCAACTGACAAATCCTGCATAGTATGCCTTTAAGTAAAAGGTCTCAATACTTGTTCTACAACTGGCTGATCTTACTAAGCGAGTCAGTTATCGGCCAAGGTGTCACAGATCCACATTCAATACACTTTCTGGGGAGGTTGAGTTAGAGAGAAGTGAGGCTACCAGACCTCTGAGGCCTGCTCCTCATTTCTGCTTGAGGCTACATTAGCCATTACTAGCATGAAGACACTGGAATCTGTACAGTCGAGTGAATCGAGTGTTGCATTGTGGTTATACAGCTAGGTTTTAACTAGGAGTAAGAATGCAAAGAACAACAAAGACGATATCTGTCAAACTGTGGTTCTGCTGCATAGATTTGTATCCTTAAAAAAAACCCAAAAACTTGCGAATCTGACAATGTTATAGGAGTGCAATACTAACTAGGGAGGCTTTACATTCCAAATTAATTCAAGTAATACTACAAAACTTTGCATTACGTAGTGAAGGAGCATTCACGTTTATTACATTGGCAAGGTGGCATGACATCTGGAGCAGTGTCACACATTAAATGACGGGTTCACAGTTTTTCAGCTCTGTCTTAAAACAATAGTCAGGTGCCCAAATGAACACTGAAATAGGTTTTTCTTGCTGTAATCATTCCTCCTGTTCATACTGGCCATTAGAAAATCTCCTTTAAATGCGCTTACAATTTAACTGATGGGGGACAAAATCCACAAGCCTCCTTATGTGCAAAATTTATTTAAATTTATCTGAAACTAACATGAAGCTTCAGCCATCCAAATGAGTCAAATCAAGTAGATATCTTTCAATGTTACAGTCTTTTTAGTGCCAAAGTTCCTCTTTTTGTTACTATACTATATACGCAGCTCAACAGGGAAACACTGTCTGAGGAAACACAAAGAGGGAATTTGATGCTAAAAAGACTGTAAATGTGTCAGATATCCTCTTGATATAACTAACTCAGACTGCTGAAGCCTCATATGAGCTTCAGATCAACATTTAAATGCATTTTTGCACAAAATGACTGTGTGGACACACTGTGGATTTTGGTCTCCATCACTTACATTGAAAGCACATTGGAAGGGGATCTTTTAATACCTGACCTGTTATTTTAAGACAGACTTGAAACATTTTGAGCCTTTCCTTTAAGACATACTTTATATCTTATGAAAGCTAAGTAGTGAGATGATGTGTCACTCAATTAAGAGGCTGGCAGTTCCACTGATTGGTGGTTGATCATCTTAACTATGTGAGTGATTTGTTGCTCAGTGTCACATGAGAGCCGTTGAGGTCACATGGGAGTCATGTAACAGAGTCATCAGATTCACATGACTGGATGTGTGAATTGTTGTGAAACCACCAGGGTAAAGATGTCAGAAGAGCCTTATTATGTCATTTTTCAATTGCATTTCTAATTTTATCTATGGCGTGCCGTGCTTATCCGTACAGTATATCCAGGTTACTGTATTCACGTGTTGATGCAAGTGATGCTCATTAGTTTTGTTGCTCCTGCATCACATAGGAGATACTCTTGTTTGGAGTTTTGTTTTCACTCCTACAGGCTGTGTCCCCATCTCATCAACCAACTGCTGTTTGCTTTAGTTTTCTACATCTGGGAGACAAATGTTGATCTTCTAAACTCAGTCTGCTATTGGTGTTAAGGCAAACATTTACTGTTGACCCCACAGAAGTGCATCATGGTAATAATTCTGCAAAATGTCTGTAGCATTGCAGGTATATGCGGTCATATAGCTCCATCATCCAAACAATTGTTTTGATCGTGGATTTGATTATGTTGAGATATAAAAGAGATCTGCCAAAGAGCATTTTTATATTTGAGTGAATGCTTATGACAGACGTAACAAATCAGCCAAATCATCTAACAACAAAGATCTATAACATGCAGTATGTAGCATGTGCTCAGAATTGCTAAATGGTATCTAGCTGATGGCCCATTTCATGAAGTGTTTTCATAATTTTGCTTCCCCCCCCAGGTGCTCATCCAAGAAAAGATGCAGAGAGAACAGTTACATGAAATCCAGCGATCAATACTATCACTCAACCACACATAACTGTATGTTTCCGAATTCATCCAGACGCTCGTGTCCTTTTTTAACCCAATTTAAACTCTCTCACTGATAACAAACACAAGCCTGGCTGCTATTTACTCAGCTACTGTATCTCTCACACTAGTCTGTCAGCTGTGTGTTTTCTTAACTCTGAGCACGGCTCCCTCCGATTTCACCGCACCCCTCAGAGACCAAGTGACAATCTCACATCCTCGCTGTCCTGCCAAAACAAAGAAGTTTAAATAGTTCTGACAAGGAAACTTTTCGGCATTTGTGGGGTTTTTTTTGTTGTTGTTCAGGATTATTAAATCATTTACATGTCAGAGAAAATACCAGCTGCTAGTTATGAATATGGCAAAAAATCTGCATGTAAATGCTTTGACACTGTGACATCTATGCTTCTGTTGTATTAACGGAATCAAAAGTGACCCAGCTTAGCCCAAAGTGAGAGAAACGGGAGTCATGGGTAGATAAATAGATAGAAAGAGCGAGAGAGAGAGGGTGAAAAGACAAGTAAAAAGAGTGAAAAAATTAGTGTGTGTGTGTGTGTGTGTGCTCAACCTGTCATTCAAGCTTTAGGGTTTTTATCTTTGGGAGCAAGGGCACCTGGCTTAGCTGGCTTTGCTGTGGGGATGGCAGATATCTGTGTGCACACTCACTGAAGATGTGACAGCAGGTATCCACTAGGGGGGGGAGAGATATGACACCGTGTCATTATGTGCAATGCATAAAACATTCACAGCAATAAGCTCTTCTTTTTATGTTTGCCTCCGTTTTGTTCTCTCCGAACATGCAAACACAACACACACACACACACACACACAGAAATAGGAGCAGCGGGCTGTAAGGCTAGATAGAATAGAGTAGGGATACGTATGTTTTCGCCTCGGCCAGTTATCTCCCTCAAGTCAATGCGCCACATGATGACTCCCCGAGAGGCTTGAAATTACAATCATGTTCATGTGAAGTGAAAACATTTTGGATGAGTGCATTCACCGGCTCCAGACTCTTCTTGCTCCTTTTGCGCTGATGCACACTTACAGGCAAACACACAACACTTATAACTGCACACACATACATGGGACACACTCACGTTCAAACAACAACACACACACACACACACACACGCCCATATGTTTTCAGCTGCTTGGATAAATCATTTTGACAGCTGAACACAGATTATGAGTCCCTGAGCTCTCTCCTCAAACAGAAAGATGTCTGAAATTCCCTTGAGGGGTAACAGGAGGAGGTTGCACTGGCACAAGTAACAGCTGTACAGGCAACAGCAAACACAAATTCTTATTTTAAGAAACACTAAAGATAAATTGGTGACACTTAATGTATGAATCAATGCCTTATTCGTGATAAAGTTTAACACCTCAGGAATAAATTAGGCACCTACTCAATCAACCAATGAATCATACAGTATATGAATAAATGCCCATCATGGACCGGTTCTTAACAGCTGGGGTAAACCAATGCTGTGAATTAATGCATTGTAATTACAACGTAAAGGTGTTGATTGAACTGCTAGCCCTCTGCCACTGAGCATACAGTGGAAATACAGTAGAATGAATCTCTTTATGCGGGCTGACATCATACCCGCCTGCTGTTCCTCTGTTTCACTGCCACAAGTAACACTTACTCAGAATGTGGTCAGAACCCCCTCTCACCGCTCTTGTGCCTCCTCCAAACACCTCCAGCAAACTGACGTCACCGAGAGACCTCTAGCCCCCACAGTAATGAAACCTTACTGTGGATTCTAAGCTAACCATACAGTACAGCTTTGTTATAATCAGTTAGAGTCATGACACAATGATATATTTAACAATCATTAGCGAATCTAAAATAATAGGTAAGGGCAGTTGTTGATCTGTAATGAACTGTCAGAAAGTACACTCAATGAAATAAGATAGTAAAGAAATGTTGAGTGTTCCACTAAATTCATTTTCTGAAGGCTGGCAAATTAAAATGTGCTTTAAAAGCTAAATGTGGTTTGGTAAGTGAGAGGACTGTGGTGATCTAAGAGGTAGTCTCCATAATTGAATACATGTTTACAACAGACAGTTAGACTTTAACTTTGATATATGTAAGATCACAGTATGCGTGAAGGTTTGTCTCTGTCTGATTGTTGCTATTCTCACAATAATGAACGTCTCATCAAAAGAACAGTGGATTTCATTTAAAATAGAAGACATTTTCTTGTTGCTCTTGGAAAGAGAGTGAATAAGCAGATTTCCCAAAATGTTGAACTTTTCTAGAGCTGCAACAATTAGTTGATTAATCAGTTTAACACATCTTCTGATAATCGTTTCATCATTTAGCATTACTCAAGCAAAAATACCAAATATTCCTTGAGTCCAGCTTTTAAAATGTGAGAAATTGATTATTTTCTTTGTAATATATGATAGAAAACTGAATATCTTTTTGAGTTTTAGACTGTCAAGTAAAACAAGCTTTTTGAATCACCTTAGGCTGTGGAAAATTTTGCAGACATTTAACTAAGAAAATAATCAGCAGATAAATCAATAATGAAAGTAATCATCAGTTGCTGCCCTAAAGCATTACTTTGTTTTGTTGCACACTTTAATTTACCAGGCTACAGAAAATGAATTTACCAGAACACTGCTTATTTTCAATATTTCTTTATTTTCTTATTTCATTGAGTGTTGTCAACACAGTCCCATGAAAAAAAAAATCTATAGCACAATTTCTCTGTACAAAAAATACAACACTCTTCAACAATACAGAAACACAGTACAAAGGAGTAAGAATCAGATGGCAGGTGGGACCCAAATAACTGTGCCAGATGGTTTGTGAAACAGAACCATTTGAGAAGTCGTCCTTGGAAACTGTTCGGAAAAGGGCAGGCACTTTCAAAAAGTACTTGGCAGGTGACGGGATGAGGCATCTGTGTATCACCGTCTCTCAACGTCTTACCTTGCGAGGCGGCTGGATTCGCGAGATCACGCGTGAAACCTCACAGGACGCTGATTGGTCTGAACCACCGGTGGTTCGGACACAAGTTCATAACTTGAAGCCTGATGAGATGGATTCTCGCGTGATCTCAAGATGACGTGATCTCGCAAATCCAGCTGCCTGGCAAGGTAAGGACCTAAAGACACATAGAAAGATACACACATACACACACAAACACATTCATCGTTTCACCTGTAGCACGTTATGCAAATCATACACTAAACACGGATTTTATGGCGTCCTCATAGGGCCTCGAGGACATTTGTGCAAAGTAAAAACCTGCTTGTTGTGACACTTGATTTAACAGACTAGAAAATGAGATGGACGGGTAACTTAGTTATCATGCTTATCATGCAGATCTGTTATACGCCTTTCAACCATATTAATCTATAAAAATAAAGGACTCGGTTTATTATTCTGTTTTAAGTTGCCTTGTTCATTGAAACCTTCACTCCATCACTTATCATATCTAAAGTTTTGATATGTCACCAATCAAATGTGAACATAAAATGTCCAATTTTACAGTGCAGCACCTGCTGAATATTATACAATATTTAATGAACAGATTTCCATGATAACTTACAGCAGGACTTGAGAGTTAATTGACTGAGACAAAGAAACCATCTGTCTGTCTGTTGTTATTCTCACAATAATGAACATCTCATCAAAGGAATAGTGGAATTAACTTCAAGCCTTGAATCTAGTTTTAGTCACAGATATCCTTCTCTGCAATAAGTCACATGGGAGCTAGTGGCTATTTTTTTATCTTCCTAATTGTGGACATATCCTGCAAGCATTACCCTGAAGAAACACAGTGATAAGGCTGTCTCATCTCCTCCTGTAAGGCTAGTAAAGGCCAAAGGCTGGCTAGGAGATGTTTCACCGGAGGACGTCTTCCATTCCTAAATGTAAGTTTTCTTTCTAATGCCACAGCAGTGGTCACAGTGAGGATGAGTGAGGACACGGAGTAGAATAATACGAGATGCAGTGTGAGGAAACTTGTGGGTGAAGAGAAAGAGAGAAACAAAACTAAACATAAACCTAAAACTTCATTCTTTATTCATTAAATTGATCCTTCATTATGACTACTTATTCATGAAGATTAGCAGCGCTTCAGTCTCTAAGCAACACTCAGGTAGTGAACACACTCAGATATCAAATGACACACACTGCCAAAATTTTATTGGCCAGCATGACACAATTGGCAAATCATCCTGTCACAAATTGTATCTATCAGGCATGTTGATAAGGGCGGGACTAGTTTCAGAGGAGGCTGCAGCGCTCTCTGGAACAGCAGGGCGCTGACCTTCTCACAGCAGGGTGGCGACCGACAAGACACGACAATCTGCATGGAACCCATTTGGAACACAATGGGAACCAGTTCTGTTTAAGGTCGGTGATATTTGCTCTGCACATACAGGAGGTATGTCAGGGCACATATTTGCGACATTATAGACCCTAAAAAAACAAAACAAAATATGAAAGTCATGTTTTTTGATAATAATGTCCAAAAATTTCTTTCTTTTTTTCTGAGATAAGAAGATCCACCTAATTTCTTCGCATTAAAGGTACCCTGATGAGTTTTTGCTCACTAGCAGCGCTTTTAAGGAGAAAAAAAATGGTTACAGTACATTTTAAATCTCTTGTTGGTGTAGGAGTTAAACAAATGAGATATAACGTGTTATTTGGTGAGATTCAGAGGTGTTCTCAGGGGCGTTCTTCCACTTCAGAGAGAGCCAAGCTAGTTGTTTCCCCCCCTGCTTCCATGCAGGCCTTATGCTATGCTAGGCTAACCATGTCCCAGCTCCAGCTCCGTACTAATTCACAGACATGAGAGTGGGACTGAACTTTTCATGTTGTTCTTGGAAGCAGCAAGCGTATGTCCCAAAATGTTGAACTATTCTAGTATCAGTCGATTAGTCGATCAATAGAAAAATTATCGGCTACTCGTCTAATAATAGTTTCATCATTAAACATTATTCAAGCAAAAATACCAAACATTTCCTGATTCCAGCTTTTCAAATGTGAAGATTTGATTATATTCTTTGATATGATAGCAAACTGAATATCTTTGAGTTTTACACTGTTGGTCAACTAAAACGACCAATTTGAATAAATCACCTTAGGCTGTGGACAATTTTACAGATGTTTAACCAGGAAAATAATCAGCAGATTAATCAATAATTAAAGTAATCATCAGTTGCTGCCCTATAGCATTACTTTGGTTTTTTTTGCAGGGATTTATCTTAATGATAAGTAAACTGTAGAGTCACTGCTGCTAACCGAAATCTTTAGTACTACCTATTACCTATTGCATTTGGCACTCTGGAAAAGCAAGCTCTAAACAATGTATTTGCATTAATTCATGAGGCAAAGTTTATCTCATATGTAAATTATTATTTCATACAAATATTATCTCATACTTACAAGTACATCCAAGCACAAGTGATTATCTTGGACATACATTTTACTACAGGCACTTTCTCTTTAAATCTTGCCTTGCAGGGTTTCATACTCACAGAAAGGCAACAACGAATATGAGGAAGTTGCTGGTGAACAAATAGTTTTTTTTTGTAGAAAGTGAATGTTGTTGAAAGTACTTTACTATCCGCAGCAATCTAAGTGGTGAATCACATATTGTACAACAGCAAAACAGGTAAAGTAAGTGTTGTGATTGAAACAAGCCGCTTTTCTTTCGTCCTCATAAAGTGCTCCAAGCAGCACTTTTTACGCACACACACACACGTACACCCACACACACACAAGCTACGTGTGGGCACAGCATAACTTTCCCCATCTTTCTATTAAGACCATTCCAATCTCCCATCTGCTCTCGTATCTCTTCCCCCCTTCCCCCTCAGACCTCTTCAGCCAAGCCCCCTTTTCTCTTGGCCCATTACATTTCATCATCTCAGCTATCCCTCCTGTCATAAGTGGCCATCGGCTTTTAACAAGACGCGGGAGGCCAGTGAAGCAAGCATGGTTAAACGCTCTCTGCCCCTCCATTTCCCTCACTTGAGCGCAGTGGTGATGGAGTCTCATGTCTGCAAGCTTTATTTCCCCTGTGGGCACTCTAGCATATTGTGGGTCATTTGTAGCGCTTAGATGGCTGAGCTAGTGAACAGATCTCAGCCTAAGCCCTCCACAGAGTGCCTCAGTCTCTGCCTCAGTCTGTAAGCCTGCAGGCAACAAAGAGAGGGAGTTATCGCAATGGATGATCGGTTTTCTGCCACAGTGGAGGAGCTGTGGGGCGACGAGCGTCGGTGGCTGCTGGGCCACTGGTCGCCGAGAGGATGTAGCATCCTTTGTCATGAGATATTCTGCGTATCATGTGAACTGTACATATCTGCCTCGTGGCGTGTGCTTGTGGCAGTAAAGCGCTCAGTCCTGCGTACTGACACCTTAGTTCATTTTGTTAAATGACTGAAAGAAAAAGGCATTCTTCCTGTTGTGACGAGAGAATTAAAAATTTTATGTTCCTCAAACACTATAACTGCAGTGTCTCATTCAAACAAACAACCACTGTACACAGCACATCCTCAGTAGCTTCCAAATGGCTGTTCAAAGAGATATGGGCGAGATGACACCAATTATGAACAAAGTAGGAGATTAATCCACAGCATGGAAACAATTTGCTGATAACATTTAAAAATCTGAGAAGGTTAATGGAGCTAAATCCCCAGTGTCGAAGGTGCGATAATGTGCGACAGAACTCACAGCTACTGTCATTCTGGCAAAATGTATATTTGGAGGCAAAACAAAAGCCCATCTGTTGTTGTGAGTCGAGAGAAATAAGCAGAATGAGAAGGACGGTGAGAAAACTGCTTTTACATTTATTTCCTTGTGACACAGAAATCAACCGGAGGCATGAAAAGCACATCAATATCACCTAATTGGCATGGACGTACCAGAGTACCCCTGAAGGAAAATCTCAGTGCAACCTCTGCCTGTGTAGCAAGACAGAGTAAGAGACAGAAATCAAGACAGATGAACTGGTGTCCTTTTATATAGCAGAGAAAGCTTTTTGATAACTTTATTATATGACACAAGTGTTTAGGGGGGGTAAGTGAGATCCTTGTGGCGCCAGTGTTTTTCCTGAAAGAAAAGAGAAAAGCGTAAAAAGTCAGTCCTCACAGGATATGTCAGGTAGCATCAGCTTCATAACATTGTGCCCAGCTTTGTTCAATACTGTCAGATGGAGGTCTTTTTGCTTTTATTCTTCCTAGAATGACTGTATCGATTTATACACAAGCATAACATTACGTTTTATTGTCTGCGCATTAGTTTGTGCGTACCTAGATGTGAATGAGTGGGCGCAAATATGCATATGTGTAACTTTACGCTGCAGATACAGAGAATAATGTGGTTTGTGTTTGAGCGGCACCTGCTCTGTGAGGCTGTCAGCTTCAGCCTGTCCTTTGTGATTTCAGCCACACTCATTATACGGCCCAGAGCTGCCTTCACACTGATTCAGCCAAAAACCCTAATGGGGGATAATGAGCCACACACTTTCCTCACTGCCTACCAGACATCGAGCAGGGGCTTGGAAACCACAGAGCCACAGTACCGCAATCCCAGACAATCCACCAAAAGCAGGGGATTAAAAAAAACATAAAAGAAGTTGTTGCCGATGTGACCTGTGTTTCATCATGAGTAAATTGCTAGTTCATGATATGTCTGCTTCTGAGCGCTTGACTTGGACTTTCATTGTCGTAACAGATTAGCTTTTTGAAACTGCAGTTACACATACTAGTGGAGTGCGTGCATCACCCTCCCAAAAATCTGCAGCGGTAACAAACTAACCCTCGTTATTGACCGTTACATCTATGAACATCCACACAGAACAACAGATAGGCCTCATCAAGCTCCATCTCTCCTGGAAGCCAAATTGGAACAAGTGATACCAAAGTGAGACCCGCCGCTTCCTCTCCTACCCTCTGTTCAGATCTAACATCAGTCAGTCTGAATTTGGCTGCCGATTAATGCAAAAACATTGCATAATGTAGGATATAGGCATTCTGAAGTGTGAAGGGGAGTTTGGAGAGTTTCATTGGAGGGCAACTGGAGTGCAGATGGATGCGAGTGCAGAGGGAGGAAAGGCAGAAAATGGGTGCAGAACAACAGGGTGTGAAAAGAAATATTCCCGGAATATTTGCATTAACACCGCAGTAGACATGCACCATAGCTGCTTCAACGACGTTATCCACAGGCTCTATGGGACCTGTCTCCGGAGGAAATTGGAATATAATTCACACTTACCCTGAATGGTTATCTAAAAAAGTGTGCAACACAGAATAGATGGTCAAATGACAGTAGCACTTTTGAAAAAAAAAAAAAAAAAAAAAAAAAGACAAGGACAATGATAATTGTTTGCTTCCTCTCCCCTCACTTCGAGCCTCCCAGTCTGAACACAGACGCATATCCTTGCATTCAGATTTTGCTTCCTTGCAGCTCATGCTATTATTTAAGCTGCGACACATTTTAAATTCCCGTTCTGCACCACAAAGCAGGCAGTCGACTCCCCTATCAGTCAAGTCATTCTCTGTGTGTCATGTCGGTTCGGTATGAATAGGAGATAATTAGAGGCTGCATCCTTTTATACTGGGGATCACTATAGAGACCCAACAAGTGGCAGCATACACTCGGTGCTCTCAAACAGATCTGCCTTACTCACTTTCTTACCACTGCCATAGGCTGAGTGGGTATGTACGTGTTTGTGTGCGAGTGTTGTGCTGTGAAGGGGTTATTTGTGGCAGACTACTGTGGGGCCTTTGTTTCCCTTGTCTCTTTGCTTCTGACAGAGGGAGGAAAGCACTCTGGTGCACTGTGCTTTGATCACACACTGGAACAGCTTCATACAGATAGAGGGAGGGGAAGCGGGTAGATGGAGTGATGGTAAAGTGTAAGAGAGCAGAGGTGGAACAGACGGAGGGATCGGAGATGGAGCAGAAAGGAGCGAGAGAATCTGAAAATGTGCAAGCGTGAGCTTCTGTGGGTAATAAAAACTCA